>NC_087066.1:62133267-62424581 GCF_963678635.1 Symsagittifera roscoffensis
CAATAACAATAAATAGATTCTATAATTTTTCCCTATTTTTATTACGTTAACCATTACTAGTACTATTACAACTATTTGTCTGAATTCCAAAACAATACCTCACACTCTAATAAACATATTTTCTTTAATCAGGTGACGTCCATCCAAATCCGTACTCAATGATGAAGTTTAATCTCATCTCAAAAAAATGAAACCTATAAAATAGTTTTAAAATTTTTCATCTAAATTGCAGAAGCATAGCCAGGAAACGTTCAGACCTGAAATTACTGGTGAAAACGATTGATTATAACACGATTTTCAGTTTTTCGGAAAAGCGGCTAAACGACTCAAACGATCAAATATATGGGCACTAGAAAGTGAGAAATTTGTTTCACTTAGATGTGACAGATCCGTCGAAGCCACCAAGAAAACAAAAGAAGGCGGCATCATGCTTTTTGGTGCCCAAAAATATGATCCAAAAATACGCCAAGACTTAAATGTTGTGCAAAAAAAATTTTAACTCATAGAAAGAATTTAAAATTGCTTCCAATCAAAATGAAAGAGCCTTTCTTTCAAATATAAATTGCAATCCAAGCAAAGTAAGCAAAAGTGAATTCATTGTAAAACATGACCAGCCGGTTAAGTATGCGTAGCCAATTGACACTAATATGATACTTCTAGGAAATTATAACTTGAGTTAATTTAGCATTGACGATAAGGAATCCCTTGATACAATTTTCACACCTTTTACTCTAATGTCACTAATAAAAACAATTCCTACTCACCTCATTGATTTTTTGAAGACGATTGTAATAATTTATACCTAATTCGCTAGATTTCTACTTTTTTTGTTTGTTCTATTATCACACCACGCAGAACAATTGACACTAATTTGAAGATATGGATGAGCTGGATGCACATTATGGATTTTTTTGATAAAGAAATCTCTCAAAAGATTTTGAAACTAGAATCTACTGATTTAAAAAGGTTCAGTGCTTACCAGGATAAATTCGGATCGGATTGGTGGAATTTCATACCGTGTAAAAATCTAATGATGAAAATGACGAATCAGCAGCTTAGAATTGCAATTGGACTACAACTAAATTTTAAATTGTGAAAAAGATAGATGCGTTTGAGGAAAAGATGGAACCGAATATGGATGGTATGGCCTGTCTTCTCTCAAAAAGGCAGGGAGATTCTTTATGCATTCAATAATGGATGCCTTTATAATGCAAAGTCTCGCCTCCACTCGAAATCCTTTTGTTTAAGAGCCACGACACCCCCACAGGTCATATCAGAAGCGACCAGACGGTTTGACGATCGTGTCCTGGGCTGCTGGGTAGGCAGCTCCTGTGGGATATATTAGATCTTGACTCCTAGCTTCTAATAGAATAAGCGGAGCCTCGGTTTGTAACCCCGTAACTGCCTCAGGCGAGGCGGAAGACCAAAAATCTGACAAATATAGATATTTAATTAATGATGGATCTGTTTTTCAACCAATTCATTTTGAAGTTCAGGGTGCCGCTGGCCCAAGCACTAAAATTTTTCTGAAGAAGCTTTGTAAGAACTTGTGCACGTGTACCGAGGAACGCAGGGCAGGTAGTTTTCTTAAGCAGAGAATCTCCCTGGTAATATAGTTTGCTAATGCCGCTTGCGTACTCGGCACAATAAATGACAAAACAACTTGCGACGAAATTTTTCCATTTGTAACAAAATATACATCAATATATATTTTCTCGTGTCGAGTTGCGTGTTCTTATTGAAATAACGTAACCCGTATCGAGTTTAATTTTAAACACATCAACAGTTATGTAGTAGTAGTAGTAGAACAGGATTTCGGGTTGTTATCCCATGGGTTTGCACCCAAAATGTAATTTTAGTGTTAATGAGTTCTGAGTTTTCCATTTGGGTTACAGTTCCCACATGGACACATTATTCGCCATGTGTAGCTGTCCGTTTGTGAGTATCATTCGAAGAATTTCCAATAAATTTTCGCTATGTCAGATTTCTGGAAGTAAGTTAACTGTTTTGAGGTATGTCGAATTATGACATTGAAAAGTGCTGGGCATCTAATGAAGAAGTCTGAGTTGGTTTTCTTAAGGCGAGTTTTTGGTATTTGATATTCGTTTCTTTCATTTTGTCTCGTTGAGCTTTTGGTGTTTTCGGCATATTGGTTAATGTCAATTTCGTAGTTATTGCGAACTAAAGAAATGAACAGAAGGAGGTCGTGCATTTCAATGTACAGAGACAGCGGTAGCATTCCTAATTTTTGTAGTTTACACTTATATGGGATATGTGAGTTAAGCATCCATTTGGTCGCCGTTCGCTGAACCTTTTCAATTGCTCGGAGGTTTGATTTCGACTAGTGCGTTACTGACGCGCCATAAACTACAATTGGGACTACATATCCCGTGTAGGCATTTAGCTTAGAAGTTAAAGGACAGTTTTTAGAGAGGTTACGCTTTAGTGAGTAAAAAGCCGATAGCGACTTCTGACAACCTTTAGACGCATTTACATTCCATGAGAGAGTGGGTGTTACTAAAATTCCTAGATCCTTTTGTTCAGTTTGGATTTTTTGGATATTTCCATTAATTTCACCTTCAAGCTCGTTTTTGAAATGAACGAGAGTACATTCTACGGTATTTAGACGCATTTGGTTTTTACTACACCAATTTTCAATTGTCGTAGTGGCATAGTTCATTTCTGTTTGAGTTGTTGCTATAACCTTAAAGTCATCAGCATATCCAAAAGAGTCAACTAGATTCAAGTTATCTGGTAAGTCGTTTATATATAGTATGAAAAGTAATGGTCCCAATAGATAACCTTGAGGAACACCACTTGTTACGTAACATATCTTATACTTTGCTTTGTTTTTTCGCACATAATGTTTTCGAAGAAATAAGTAAGAGGCTATTAGTTGAATTGCTTTTCCTCCAAAACCATAACACTTCAATTTATGCATTAAAAATTGTTGCGGAACGCAGTCAAAATTTTTTTCAAAATATAGATAGAGCGCTGTTATATTTTTGGTCGTTTGGTCATCATAATTTAGGTATACTTGATGTAAGTAAGCAAGGAGTTGGGTAATTGCTGAATTTTTTTTACCAAAACCATATTGAGAGTTATGAAGATGATGTCGCACTCTTTCATAAATGTAGTCAAATAAAACCTTTTCGAAATTTTTTGAAATGCAGCATAGTAAACTTATCGGTCTCTATCTTTTAATATCGCATTTGTTCCTATCTTTGAAGATTGGGACAACTTCGCCTAATTTCCACGTTTCTGGGAAAATACCTTGTTTCAAAAAAATTTGAAAAATTAGGAGGACTGATTTTGATACTGTTTTCGCTAGGTTTGTGTAGACAAGATTTCCCGAATTATCTGAACCTGTTGCTTTATTGATGTCTAGTTCGAGCAATAATTTCCCAATGCAGTCTTTATTCATCTCGATGTGGTTGTATTTTGCTTTTTCAAAGATATTTAATGCGGTTATTTGTTCCGCTTTCGTAAATACACTACAGAAGAATTGATTAAAAACATCGCATTTTTCTTTGTCTGTCTCCAGAACTTTGCCGTCAAGTTTCATTATCGAAGGTAGTCTATGTAGGTGCTCTTCTTATGCTTCGCAAACACTTCTGAATTGTACTAAACTTTCTTGGTGCAAAAATCTCTAATTCGTAATTTTTCAGATCTTTATCAGCAAAAATTTTTATTTTTTCTTCTAAGTTTGTAGTTTTAGATAGAATTTCTGGTTTCGGACAGGATTGCTGTTTCCGAAGTAAAGTTTCTTTGAGCTTAATAAGGTCGGGAGGTTGGGGGTGTGATCCAAGGGGGAGTGTGGCTCTATGTTTTGTTACTCTAGGTATATTTTCTTTTAGAATTCTCCAGAGCCAGGTGTACCCTTGATCAAGTAAAAAATCGCAGTTACTAAAGCAAAACGGTGTGAAGGGATTATTGATTATTGTAGTGTTGATTGCACTCCAACCTGCTCTTTTGAATGCATATTTTACTTTGTCATCACTTCTTGTTTCAATTAGCCTTTGGTTCAGATTGATTTCTGTTGTGAAGGCATTGTGATCACTGAGGTTCTTATTTTCTGTTGAATACATTTTATTAACATTTTCATCAATGAATGAGTTAATGATTAGGTAGGGGTTGTTGACTAGGAAAACATCTAAGCTTTTTGCTTTTTCAGATGCCAATATTTGTTCAAAGTTGTGATCAATTCAAGTTTCAAGGATTAGTTCTTCCACGGAATCATCTGATGCCATTGCTTTCCAGTCAGTTTTCAAAAATTTTATATCTCCAGTTAACATTATTTTTTTCACAATTCAAGTTTTTTGCAGTTGCATTAATTTTGATTAGAAAATTAACTATAGAAAAGGCTGTTGGTCTATGTGGGCTATCTTTTGGTGGGCAATAAACACAGTAAATGAGAGAGGACATATTTTCGAAATCAATTAGTCTCAATGTAACTTGTTCAATATTTGAGTTTACCGGTACATGTTGATGTTTAGAGTTGTTTTTGATGGCAATTAACACACCGCCATGTTTCTTCTGGTAATTTTTGGTTGGTCGATCACATCTGTATATTTCGAAATCGGGTATGAAAAGAGGTTCGGATCTTACTTCATCAGTCAGCTATGTTTCAGTTAGGCAAAAAATATCATGTTTATTTGAAAGACAGATTGCATTTGCTAAAGAAGTTCTCCGTGACATTTCTATTGAACTTTTTACATTAAAGGTGAGTATTGTTGATACCAGTTTTTGTTTTTGGGTTAGTCGAGCTGAATCGTCATCGGGTTTTACCTCTACCCAGCCGTTTTCAGTTTTTCTAATTAATTTCAGATTACTTAGTCGCAATTGTGTGCTTTCGAATTTTCCGGATTGAATGAGATCACGTCTTGTTTTAAGCATGTTGTTTTCGATTTCCTGTTCATCAGGTGTTAGCTCTTTGCGTATGATTACTTAGCCCATGGCGCAGAGACTCTTAGAACTAACGGATGATTTTAGTTCATCCTTGTGTTCTTCCTTGTGTTCATCCTTGTGTTCTTTGATGCCTTCTTCGATTGTTTGTATTTTTTGTGTGCTTTCATTCGTATGTTAGTATTAATAATTGCATCCTTCTGGTTATTTCCCACACAATGTTACATAACAGAAGAACGATCTTGTTCAGTTGTTTCAACACGTTTATGGCATTTTCTTCCAAGTCTGTACAGTTTGTAGTCATGTGCATACTTTCGCCACATGACACAAAGTTATATAATGCGTCTCTTTTGTTTATGGGTTTTGAGCATGTTTTGCATCTTTTGTTATTTTCCATTTTAGAACTCATTTATTTGGGGCTGTTTGAATGGGTTTTTTTTGGGGATATGTATTGTTGTGATTTACTATCGGGCTACCAGCTGGTAGCGGTATTTAGATGAGAAATCACCTCTCGCCGTGGAACCCGTTAGGAGTTCCGAGAGCTTGAGATGACTTAAAGATAGAAAAATTAGCAAGTCTATAACAGTGGAACCCGTATTGGGGTTCCGAGAGCTATAAACTTACTTAGAGAGGCTTGTAGGTTCCGCAATTGCACCACTGACTGCAGTGAAATACTTCTGGGTGCTTGTCTCGGGATGTTTCCAAAGACCACTTTGATCGCAGAACGTTGTTTTTCAGGATTGTTTGAAGACCTCTCAGGGATTCTTGGGTCATGTGAACGTCGTCGTTTGCGATATCGGCTTCACAGTATATTTTCTGTTTAATACTTCTATAGACCCAAGTATCTCCTATGGCCTCGCGCTGAATAACTTTGTTTACCTCGAGATGGCAATCTGTTATGTCGTTGGTCAATTTATCAACTCGTGGAGGGATGCCTAACACGTATAACCTTTCGCACAGATGGGATAGTTGCTTAGCAAGTTTTGCTAACTCTTTTCCAATGTCTTCAGGATTGCGTGCAGAGGGTTGGGTACCGTTGAAAGTGTCGTTTCCGCCAATAAATAAACAGATTATTTCGTACTGATCTTTCGCTGGTAAATGATTCTGTACGTGAAAGATCCTACCACCAGGAATTGACAGAATGTTGAAGTTCGGGAACACTAGTCTCCTCGCCTGTGAGTCAGCAATCAAAAAGTGTTTCGTCTTTGATGTTTTGAAGATGTGGGCTTTCATAACATACAGGGTCTTGTGTCTCTAAAAATCTCCCATTGGAGATACTCCACACAAGATCGATGCCATTTAACATGAAACTATTTAATAAGTTTAATAAGTTTATCATCTCCTTTTTATCATGATCTAGTCTAAAAAATTCCGAGGGTTTTGACTGGGTAATGTGATGAAGGGACTCCTGACTGTAATCTCGGTTACTATGATACTTTCGACCTTCTGATTAACCTTGTAAAAAAATTGTTTGTATTGTTTTTTTACGAATGTAATCTGAATATTCTGTGCTACTTGCACAGCAACCGGCTAATCTTGTTTTTAATTGAAATGATTTAATTTCAAATCTTGTTATAATTTACAACAACAACAACAACAACAAAACTTAAATTAAAATGGATAATCATCCAAACCATAATTCAGCACATAATAGGCCGTTTGGTAATATGTTCAGTTCTCCTTGTAGTCTAGTTTTAGCAGCACAAGGCATTCTCTCTCTAAGGTTGGTTGTAGCATATGCGGATCTTTGTGGAATGTATCTGTAAAGTTGGTGTCTTATGCCCATTTTAGTAATTTTGTTGAAAAGCGTAACGTCTGCTTCTTTTATGATTTCACTCACAGGATCGTAGTTTCTGATAATACCCATTCTAACAACACTTTTCTGTAACCGATCGATATTCTCTAAATCACTCTTTGCCGCACCTCCCCAGACAGGCGAGGCATATGAGATTACCGACTTGACCAGAGCTCCATATAGGTGTTCTATTTCATTTTGCGAATAGTTAATCTTTTCAGTCTGAGTAGTAGGAACATTCTTGATGAGATGTTACTACATATTGTTGAAATGTGTGCCTTAAAAGTTAACTTGTCGTCAAATGTGACCCCAAGTACCTTAACAGTAATAACTCGGGTTATACCAGGGACTTCTTGCGGAGCTGGGTCATTGGTGAACTGTAAACGCAACTCATTAGTTTTTCTCTTGTTCAGCGAAAGATTCTTACTTGTGAATTGCTCTTCTAATTGATTAATTATTCTGATAGCGTTATCGCCTCTTTGAGTTGTACCGCCGACTAGCCTAATTTTTGTGATAAACTTATTAAATAGATTTCTTTGTTCAAATTTACCGCTTGTGTGTTTTCATATCATATGCGAGCTGGGCTTTCCTCTTCTGGTTATCTTACCAAATCTCGCCGTCCCAGCCGTAGGCGAGTGAAGTTTCCCTGGCGTAACTAGACGCAAGAAGGAGTGAGCTGGTGAATCGACCTCCAAATCGACGTCAGGTTGTACCACTCCTTTCTGTTTTTTTCTTTTTTTTTCATCGCCTTTGCCTCAGTAATTTTAAACCCTAAGTGAAAGTATTCATAAATCACCCCAAAGAGCTTCCTTTCTCGCCCCAGTTGTCTGTGTTTCAGGTTGACGCCGCGATTCCATGAAAGACGCATCCCTGAGATCTCACAGAAACTAGTTATCGGGACTTCAAGGACCAAATATATCAAACCAGCTCTAGTAAAATCAACAATTCACTCCTACCGCGGCGCAACGCTTCACGATCTTTTTTAAACAGTTTTACAATACAGACCAAAGCGCCTAAATACAGTAACAATAGTTGCTGGATACAATGACAACAGGCTGCATCCACAAGAATTAGAACAGCAGTGGAAAAACTTGATTAACCTCGTCACTAACAAGTTTCAGCCCAAGACACTGATCATCCCCAAAACAATTCAGAATTGTAATAATTCCGAAGTAAACCGCAAAGTTTATATTCATAATCATGTGCTGTTTAACTTGACAAATAGATTTGCACACCCCCATACACTTATTGTTTCGCCTAACCTCAACCTAAATCTAACCTTTCAAATGTTCTGCCGTGATGGCATCCATTTCTCGTTCTACGGTAATGATTTCTTTACAAATTTTCTTGCCAATTTAATCTATAAATTCTCTCGCTAACTTGACACCGCCGTCCTTCCTGAAATGGCTACTCAAACACACTGCCTTATTTGTAAAAGCAGCCTGCGAGGCGGAGGTGTTTGGTGCTTCACATGCCCAGGCTACATGCATGTAAAATGCAGCGGCCTAGCCCGCAGCAGTGATCACTATGACTATTTCAGTTGTCATCGCTGCACTTCCCAATTTCATTCAGCTAACGTAAAGCATAAATGCAATCCCCCAACCCTAGCTACAACCACGCTCCCCCAAATGCACCCTCACCCTTCCACTGCCCCACACTCACAAAACTCAGGAGAGTCTTCCACTATAGAACCCAGAACAATACAAGACCCATGGTCAAACCCCTGTCCAGAACTCATAGAAACCACCAGGAAAATATACACCGAAGTGATCCACTGGAAACCGGCCTTTATGATCTTGTCAAAAAATAAAGTTGGTTATAACTTTATTGAAACCCTGAATAGAACTTTGAACAGCC
This sequence comes from Symsagittifera roscoffensis, assembly GCF_963678635.1. Taxonomy (NCBI): domain Eukaryota; kingdom Metazoa; phylum Xenacoelomorpha; order Acoela; family Convolutidae; genus Symsagittifera; species Symsagittifera roscoffensis. Next base: position 62,141,825 of record NC_087066.1, read on the forward strand.
TAACAGAAAACAACAAAAATACCTTCGCAATGCACGCAGCAATGATTTTTCCACACTTATTACTGTGCAAAACAAAGTCCGAAATTGATGGATTTTTATCCAAAACAATAGCAAGGCGACTTAAGCAATGGCAAGACGGAGACCTGGATGGACTATATAACGAAGGAAAGGCGCTGCAAATGCGCTTGTTGAAAGGAAGTAGAAGAAAAACGGAAACTGAAGCACAACAGTTCAACAAACTAATGAATACTGGAAAAATATCAAGCGCAATTGCAAAACTAACAGACACATCTAAAGGCGTTCTTTCGCTCGACGAGATTGTCAAAGATAAGACAGTTGAACAGACTCTCATAGAGAAACACCCACCATCTGATGAGAACTAAATTACACCAGTCTCAAACGAAACAATTCCTTTCCATCCATCGATATTTGATCAAATAAACGGTCAACATATCAAGAAGGCAGCCATGAAAACGCACGGATCGCATGGACCATCTGGCCTCGATGCGAATGAATGGAGACGTATTCTAACACACTTCGGGCAACAATCAGTTGAAATTTCAAAAGCAATTGCTAAAATTGCCAAAAAATTGGCCACAGAAGAACTAAATCCAGAACTAATGGAACCATATAACGCATGCATATTAATACCCTTAGATAAGAATCCAGGGGTAAGACCCATAGGCATAGGAGAAGTTATGCGTAGGATAATAGGGCGAACAATAAATAAATGCCTAAAAAACGAACTCATGCCGCTCGGTTCAAACTACCAACTCTGCCTAGGACAAAAATGTGGCATTGAATATGCGATCCACACGCTAAGAGATCAATACAGCAAAACTTCCGCCGATGCTGTCTTACTGATAGATGCCGAAAACGCTTTCAACTCGCTGAACCGAAAGCTGGCATGAAAAATCATCGAAAATACCTGCCCTTCCCTTTTAACAGCAATTAAAAACTCCTACTCCAATCCATCCAAACTATTCGTTAACAAAAAAACAAACTACTCTCAAGAAGGGACAACCCAGGGGGATCCACTAGCAATGGCCATGTACGGTCTAGCCATAATACCCCTCATAAAACTTTTATCAGTAGACGATGTAACCCAGAAATGGTACGCAGACGACGGAAACGCAGTCGGTAAATTAAGCAATCTACGAACCGTCCTCGATAAAATTGTATCACTGGGTAAGTTTTTCGGCTACCACATGAAAGCATCCAGATGCCAACTCATTGTCAAAGATGAAAAACTTGGTGAAGCTCAGAACGCAAATACAGGAATCACTATAAATGCAGGAGCCCGAGTGCTTGGTTCAGTTTTAGGAACAGAATCTGAATCTAAAAAGTTCTTCGAATTTCAACAGAATGAGCAAATCAAAATTTTGAAAAACTAACGAAAATTGCTAAAACCTCCCCTCAAAACGTTTATGCCTGCTATACTAAAGGAGTTCAAGAAAAGCTTTCATTTCTTGCCAGGACAACGCCTAACACTATGGAAAACTTAGAAATATGTGAAAATATTATCAAAGAACAATTATTACCTAACCTAGTCGGTAAAGACACTTTAAACCCCAAGATCCGTGAGATATCTTCCTTACCCCTTAAAATGGGCGGACTTAACATCAAGCTGCCATCCGATCATGAAAGCTACCTAGAATGGTCTAAGGAAACATCACTGGTACTGGAATCTCAAGATCCTATTACAGCAGTAATACAGCAAGAAAAAATATGTACGAAAATCAAAAAATTGAAAACTGATAGAACAAATCGGAAAAAAAACGAACCTCATTAACTCCTTAAATGAAACAGATAAATACGCAATCGACCTGGCCTCTGAGCAGATACAACTTCAACCTGAATAAATCAGAGTTCAGAGATGGTATTTACTTAAGATACGGATGGGAATCAACCAAAACCCCACTCACATGTGCATGTGGTGCTGATTTTAACTTGACACATGCACTTCACTGTGCAAAGGGTGGTTGCACACACATAAGACACAATGAAATCAGAGACACATTCGCCAACCTCATGAACGAGGTTTGCCATGACGTCGAGATTGAGCCGAAACTTCAGCCGTTGCAAGGCGAAAGCTTTGTCAACAATTCAACTACAACTGAAGTGTGACATTCGACCAGAATGGACAAAATGCAATCTCTGCAGTCTCGGAGTTTTTAGCCGCGAACCTTCCGAATTGGCGATTTAGAAGGAATAAGAACGTTATTCGAACGATTGGACAAATCATGAAAGCTGAAGGATTCGGAAATTCCTAAATTTTAAATTTTCGAAGTGATGACGTAACAGTTCTCAGAAACGTCAAAAACGGCCATTTTGGCAGAAAAACTGAAAAGCAACACAACAACGATAGTTGCGACGACGACAACAACAAGAAAATTGAGAGTCGGAATCAGAGAAAAGCAGAAGTAGCAGTGTAACAGTCACCTACTTCAGTCACATATGAGGCTTAAGAAAAATAGGCCCTATAACCATTGGCTCAAGAGTCAGGGACACTATCTCTTGTGTTTTTCTACCTCAAGAACGGTCGGAGCCAATTCGGTTCGCTTGCGATATGAGACTAGAACCCGTTACAGCTTAAAGGCTTCTACCAAAATATCCCCCCCACTCTATAAAATAAGAACGTTTCCATACTTAGGTCTCAAAATACCCAAAATACATGAACGCCGTTAAAAACAGGGTCGGAACAATCCGTTAAGTTACTTTTTATTGGACAGTGAAACTTTGATCCATTTTAGATGGATCAACCTAAAACTCGCCTTATCTCAACATAACAATCATAAAACACACTCGAGAAATTTGAATTAGAGACTCACATGTTGATTCACTCGAGTACAAGGAGTAATTAAATTGGTAAGCAACTCAAGAATTAGGTAATATAACTAGATAAGTTTAATACTGGTCAGTTTTGGTAAAAGAAGTAAGTTCTGGCTCTAGAATTGGAGTTTTTGTATGAACCATTGGGACACTCAAGCAGTCCACCTTTCCATTGAAGGTTCACTCTAGTTTGTTCCGAATAGTTGTTCTCTCTTCTTTTTATTATCTCTCTTCCTATTTCGGGATAAGACAGCTCTACTCGTGTCCTACTTTATATCTGGAAATTGCGAATAGCAATTTCCTGCTGTTTTTCTTGAGTATTTTCCCGCAATTGTAAACTCGGATGTTCTGATTTTTCACTTTTTGTTTTCAGTTGGTACGAGGAAACTGAGCATGACAGGCTCCATTCGAAATTTTGAAAATTAAAACTTCACTCCAAAATTACGTATTTTCGTGTCTCTCAAGGTCAAACTTCCAGACATGACCGACTGGCACATACTCCCCGGACTCAAGATCGATGTCCTCATCGCGTGCTGTCTTTGTCAGTGAATCCCCAGAAGCCCGAGTGTCACTCAAGATACAGTGCCAGTGGTCATTTACAGAAGTTTGCAGCAGACTTAAGTTTATCTACCTTCCAAAATTCACGACCATATAAAATTTTCACACTATCGCTAAACAGCAATCAACAAAATCTGCACACACCTGCACCTTATGAACTCCCGCTTTTTAAGCTGGTGATTTAAAATTTCTTTTGTCCTGTTCAATCAGGAAATTGTCATGCAGCATTTTGATTTATATAATAGATCTAGCATATTAATAACAATATCTTATTTGTTAAAATTTCTTTTTTATTGAACCCAGATTTCATCCGAGTTCACCCTCGAGCCCCCTCCCTCTCAAGACTCAAGACTCTAGAATTTTCCTTTTGAGCCACTGGCTCACCTTGTGTCCTTCGCCCTCGAGGTACCCGATCCAGATACTTTTGACACTGTGATCTGTTCCAATACTGCTTCTTCCTCATCGGAGCTGATCACAATCTCCTCCCAAGCCTTCAGCTGTTCATAGGATCGCATCCACTCCCTTTGCTCTTGCAATCTCTTCGCTTGATTCGGTAAGCTCTTCACCTTCGACTCCCGGTTCAAACAGAAGGAATTGTGAAGACTCAGGCTTACATTCTTCGCCAGGTCCTCCTCCAGTATTGACTCCCTCGCTCTAGTGTTGTCTCTGGATACTCTACCCACTCTTTTCCACCCCGTCGTGATCGCATTTCGATGGGTCAGCAGAGGTCTCTTGAAGGCATCTGGTCCTATCTCGGCCTGGAATTGTCGATATTCCTTTTGATGTTTCCTCATGTGATCCTTCGTCGCTACATATAATCAGGATTTTAACGTCGCGCGAAACCAAGGAAAGAATTTCAAGCGGCTCCACACGTGTCTGACTTCCATTGGTATGGCGAACACCTTGCATGCTGTCTCGAACAACTCAACTCTCCTGCTGTAATCTATCGCGTGAATCGACTCTGCTGTTGGCGTCTTCGATTCTCGATACTTTGCTATGTTTTCTTCCATCCATCGTAGAGCCAGCATTGTGCTCAACACCAAGATGGTCACTTTTTGTTGATGCTCGGGTAATCCCAACGACCTGATTTCCTCTACATCCCAGATCAGGCAGAGATTGGCTTGGTCTGGGTACCACACTGTCTGCGCCAGACAGTGGCATGGACAATCCCCGTGTGTGAGGTCGATGCTCCTAAGATTGCGTTCTCCCGAGGCTTCCAGGAGAGGCTCAAGTTCCATCATCTTCTCGTGTATCACGTCGACTTCTCCCAAGTTTGGGGCACCTACCATGGGTTTCCCCATCACGTTTTGTCTCTCGAGGTCACTTGTATTTTCGCTCTCCAAGCCTAGAAGTTCTTCACCCCAGATCTCACTCAAGTCATCCCTTTGTTCTTTAGGCACTGTTCCTCGGACCTTCCTCAACAGCTTTGAATGATGTGACATCCGAGCTAGTCTTACACACTTGGGCACTGAGAAGGCTTTGTCTACCAATATCCTCTGGCTGGACACTTCTACCATCGCCATGTGTAATGGATAGTGGCTGCCACATAGGTTGGCCATCACTGACCCCACTAGGGACTTCGCATTTAGAGGCAGTCCATAGGCTTCGCTCATGGGAAATCCCATCTCCGCTTCGAGTCCAACCTTCCAACTCTTGATGTGTTTCTGGGTCACTTGCAACACTCCGGGCCATGACTCCACGCTCAACGCGGTCACCAAGTGGTGTTCTGACTCTAGCCTCTCCAGTGACTGGAGACTACGCATTCTTGAGAAGAATCCCAGAGCTGTTGCTAGGTTCACAGTGGTACTCGCGTAACACTCAGCCACTATCTGTATCTCACTTTTCTCCCTTTCGGTGATATCTTCAAACCAGGTGACTAGGTCTTCTTTCTGAAAAGACTGTATCCTGGCGCACAATCGTCCATCACAGGTGTGCTCGCCATTCCCACACGTCGAGTCAAGACAACTGCCCGGCTCCATCTTCTTTACCGACCCTGTTCCACTCGTCATCTCACTTGACTCCTTCATATGGGGCAGGATCAGTCTATGTACTATACACAAGGTCGCTAAATCTTCATCCTCTGTCGGCGCCAATCTCACTCGCTCAGTGACTTCCTCGATCAGGCTCGCATGGGGATGTGGACACCAGGAGGGCCTGAGCAATTTCCACACCACTCCCAGATTCGTGGTCAACATGCCGTTCCCGTTACCCATTTTTAGTTCTACTCTTTTACTTGAGCGAGGCACACTTATTACTTCCGGTGTTCTATCGAGAATCAAACCTAGACTAGGTCTCTCTCTCTTTCCACAGGGTCTATCTCCATTAGCCTCTCTGTCCAGAACTTCAGCAGCTCCGCCACCTCATTATTTCTGTGGGCACCTCCAGCTTCTAAGTCTAAGAAAGGGTTGTATGCCATCCCATCACTCCAGACACATACTGATACTCTCCCTTCTTGTTGGGTTTCAAGTACTCTCCTGGCGAAGCCAAGTTACGGTGAACGTCGTGTTTCTCCTCAAACTTCTTGTTGTAGAAACTCCATATCTCATCTAACTTCCTGTGGCTCTCTAGAGATTGCCTAGAACCATCCTCCTTTTCTATCCCAGTACTCTGATACACATTCAAGATGACTGTGGAGACTCTCCTTTCCAGCGTCTTGCTTCCAATGGCTCTCTGGTGACATGCTAGGATGGTACTGTCAGTCATCATCGACATTGTCCATCTCAAGAAACAGGTAGCATCTTTCCTCCTTGCCAGACTCAAGCCTGAGTTGTCCCTAGCAACGTGCTGCATCAGCATTAGATATACCTCTAGATTCTTGCCTCCCAACTCCAACTTGTCGTACGAAGTCAGTGTCTCTAACTCTATCCCCAACAGGCTCCACGCAAACATCAGTTGTCCTACGGTCCTAATAAAGGGATTCGCCATCAACGGCGATGCCGATGAGGATGTTCTCATCACTTCTTCAAAATGATCCTTCAACAATTTCTGCCAAGTTCTCTTCAGTTGGCTTCCCAATTCCAATTTATTGATACCAGCCTTCTGCTGGGTAGCCCAGTTGCGTCGTTTGCGTGACACTCCACTGTCGAGCTTCTTCAGGCAGTCTTCCAATTCCTGCAATGTTTCCAGGGCCATCCACCACGGTCGGGCGGTGTTCCTCGTTTTATTTTTCTCAAGAGGATCGCTAGTCACTTGCTTCCCGGTAGCCTGGTGTTCATTTGAGACCCATTCTTTGCCGACGTCCACTTCACAGGTCTGCCCGCTCGTCGAACCTCGCTTCATTTTTATCCTCTGAGGCTTGAAGTCTTCTTCCGTTGTTGAGCTGGTAGGGATCTCCATCTCCTTTTCTACGTCGAGCAGTTTCCTCGGCTCGTAGCTACTCTTGTAGGCTGCTGTCTTCCATCGTGCCAGAACCATGGGGGCCATCTCTCTCAAGTTTTTCTCCGAGACCGCATCCGCTGAAGGCCTGCCCAATCCCTCCACGTCCCTCTTCCTCTTGCGAGACCTCACGTCTTTACTCGGGGGCGTTGTCGTTATCATCACTGATTCGACTTCCTTGTCCCCGTCCAACCTTTCCAACTCTTGCCTCCCCCCTGCTCGAGCCTTAAGGATATTAGTACTTTTAATTATATTACTAGTTCCGATCTTATCCCCCCTTACATGTTCAATTAATTTATCGTCAGTATTTTGTTTCGGAGTAGAGCTATCTTTACATTTGTCTTCTCTGGTCTTTCGTGGTGCCTTCCTCAACTCGACCATCTTGCTCAGCAGCTCTCCTCTAGCTTTCTCCTCCAGACCTGTCCCCATCAGGATAGGTTCTCCGAACTTCACCACCGTGTCCCACAGCTCCTCCTTAAAATCGTCCAATGTGGTGTCGTCGTCCACTTCTCGATTAAAATCGCTCAAGAATCTTCGCCAAGCATACGCATCCAGAGTGCCTAGGAAGGCATCCCTGTTTCCTTCGAAGGTGTTCTTCTCCCTTTTCTCCGCACTCAGGAAGATCATTCCCATGTTGGGATTCTCGCTCGTCAGTGGCAACTCTAGGTTCTTGCGGGGAGATGAGGTCAAAGGTGGCGTGGGGGTGACTGCCCAATTTTCTCCACTCAGATCTTTCAATAGTTCTTGCGTGGTGAACTCTTCCTCTGATCGCTTCTGCTCCGGTGTATTTCCCACCTCCATATCCTCTCCTGCCTCACTGAGAGTCTCATCCATGCTCTCCTCCCCCGATTCTGCTTCTCTTCTCTCAAGAATCCTTCTGAATCGATCTTCTACGGGACCACTCATTTTATCCCCAGGGGTGTCCACTGATAGGGGTGATGGTTTAGCTGGACCCGTTTCCTTATACTCTGTCAGAGCCACATGCAATGGGCCTGCTGCATCCAGCTCCTTTCCCTCCTGTCTCCTTTCCACCTGCTCTAGTCCGTAAGGTGCCCGGTATTTCCTTGTGGCAAACAGCATATCGTCTGCTTTCAGTGCGATATGCCCTTCATTCACTATCATCCTGCCATCGTCCCACACCGGCAACTTGTTCTCTAGACCTGCCCGCTCAAGTGTTCTCAAGGCATCTCGTACCTCGAACTTCGGGGCCATCGACCCTCTCGTATCGCTGGTATGAAAATAGATCGCTGCAGAGTAGCCGATGAAGAGAGAATCCCAGCCGTCGATGAACTCCTTCTGCTGTTCTTCGGTTGCTGCTCTCGCGAAAAGGGACGGGACCACCAGGGGGCTGTTCATCCCCAGGGTCATTCTCCTCACTGTTGGAAATTCTGGAATGCTTGCCGGCAGGACTTCCTTCTCCAAGATCGCCTCTAGCTCCCTTTTCACCAGCTCGAAGCTTTTCTTCCACGCGGGAATTCTCAAGATCTCTTGTCCATTTGCTGTCAGGGGATTTAGGTTCCAGAACTTGGGATAGGTTTCGATGGGACCTTCGCGCTTGCCTCCCATCCTGCACTGCAGTTGTCCTGGAAAACTGTACACCACCAATTCCGGATCCTTCACCTTTCCGAAGAGCACCGTGTTGCTCATCTGTGCCCTTAGCACCTCCTGCTGACACCAATTAAGTGTCGTCCCATCTAGTACGCTTATGAGGCTCACGTGGGTCACTGAGTGTCGATAAGTTTTCACCAGAGGATCTGGAAACGCGAACGTGACGGCCGGTCCATAGATACAGGTTACGACTTCCCCTAGCCCCCGGATCATCCCCATGGGGTCCGATCTCATGGCCAGGCATAGGTCCGTCAATAGAGGCATGCCCCATTCACTTTCCTCCACTCCTCTCTTGTCTTCGGGCTCTTTTCTTCACCAGTCAGGTGCCGGTTCTGCATCAGTAGGTACTGTATCAGCAGCGTCTTTAGCCCGGCAGCACACTTATACGAGTAGGTGTCAATACTCGAGTGTGTTTTTCCCATTGATAGAGGCTCTCCGTATTTCATCAGTCGGTGAAATGACACCAGTTCCCCGTGGGTTAGAAGCACCAATGTCAAGTATCCGTCTATCCGGAGGGTGTCCACGCCCCGACTGAACATGTATGCTGGGCCCATATTAAACAGGTACCTTGGGTAAACCAGGTACAGTGCCAGCAACAGACTGATGGGCATATTCAATACTTCCTGTTTGAAGGCTTTAAAGATGGTCTCTTTCGCACTATACACTTCGGCCAAGAACTCCTTTCCCCAACAAGGACTCAAGAACTCAAGATTCTCATGATCCCTCCTCGTCCTCAGCTCACCCCTTGCGTGCTCCCTCCAGAATCCTCCAATCGTGACTTCGTTGGCTGCTGTGACGAACCTGCCAACCGTCATTTCCCTTTTCTCGGCCACTCCCAGCTGCTCCTCAAGAAAATCCCAGATCTGCTTCACCAGAAGCGGAGCATCTTCTCTTGTTTTCTCCGTGGCGTTCTCCAGCCTTGGTGTCAGGAAGGGCCACCTGCCTTCCACTTGTGTCAGTCGATACACCATCGACTCCAGCTGCTTCTCCGATGCGGCCACGTTCTTCCTCTCGTTGCTCGGCCCTCTAGATTAACTGGTGGAGCTTGTGATGGTCACCTCCATGTTTCGAAACCACAGACTGGCCGTCAGGTGAGTCACCACTGGATGATCGTCCCCTATAATCGGACTGAGCTTGAGTTGCCTAGCGAAGTTAGATATCCCCAGCAAGAAGACCTCGTCCAATACGATGAGGATGTCGGCCAACTCGTGAAAGCCCCTCAACGCGTGGGACACATCCGCCCACGCCGCCGCGAGTTCTGACCTACGAAGTCTCAAGTTCGTAGGTTCCAGTTCCCGATTGGGAGCTGCCATCAGAATACGCCATCCATTCCCTTCTGCTATCAAGATCAAGATCGCATACACAAATTGCAGAGCGGGAGGCATGCTCGCGTACCCGGGGGACGTCGTGAACGCCACTTTTGTCTTGGAGCAAAATCGTGAGGGAACGGTCTCTTGTACTTCATTCATGGCTGCAAATAATGTCTGGATGGCCTTCCCAGATCTTCTTCGGCGTAGGTTCATCACCCTTGAGCTGCTCAAGAAACCCCGTCGCATGCAAGTGCTCGTTCATCCCTGCAAACAGCAGTAGCTCAGGCTCGCAAGGCATCTCTGATTTTACTGCCACCACCAGGGTTAACATCTGATTTAGCTCCGCTCCAAATCAATTTGGGAGACGTCCCCTCAAAGTCCGATCCCGCCACGATGACCACCCTCGCTGCGGCTGGGTCTGCCCTGTCATAAACAGCTAAGGTTTTGGCCAGCTGCGTATTCCCGCAGGGTTTCCCGTATCTGGGGTCGTTGGCTAGTTTCGTACCTTCATACGCGGCGTCTGGTAATTCCGTCTCTCTCGGGTCCATCAGCTTGTCCACCACCCTCAACTGTGCTGGAGTGGCCACCCTAGTCCTGGCAAGGCTGGTTCGGTGTTTGGGAGGCTCCACCACGAATCCCGGACTCCCTAATGACTTGAGAGGTCTATAGTTAATATGTCCCATCACCGATTTTGTGGGAATCCCAGTCAGATCCGCCGTCTCCATCATTTTGGCTCTCGAGAAGTGTGTCTCGTGAGCCTTCAGCCAGTCCACGCACTGGAGTCTACCCAAGTCTTCGTGCGACACCTGCTCAAGACCCAAAGCTTTCGCTAACTCTAGCCTGCATTCCAGGTCTTCCAAGTCCAGCTCCTTGACCTTCTCCACATATTTCGACCTGCTGGTCTCCGCTGATCTCTCCGGCTTCTTCTTCTCCGCCACCGCCACCGAGGATATTATCGATCCCTGGGGAGTTGATGACGTTGCCTCATCAGCCTCCATGGGCGCGACTCCCGGCAACTTGATTCGGCTGTTCCTCGAACTGTCTCTAGAATCGGCCATCGCACCCAAGCGACTGGACAAAGCCCTCGAGTTGAAGAAGGGTGGATTTGGGGGTGGTCCGAATGTGACCTGTGCCGTCTCTAGCAACTCTGCCTCCAATGCGCTTATGTGCATTTGGAAGACGTCATTCAACCACTCCACCCCTCTGGGCCTATCAAAGTGAATCCCATCCGAGGATGCATCGTCAGGGAAAGCGGATAGCTCCATTTTCTCGGCCACGTCCAACAACCCAACGGGGAGGACACTTCTTCGGTTTATCTGCCTGATTATTTCGTTCAGGTTTCGCACTTTTGTGTTCATCTCCATTGCATGCTGGTCCGCTTTCATGTTGTAAGGGATGGTGCACACCGTAAGAATAGCCGGATCCATTTGAATCCGCAATTCCTCAAGAATGCAGCTCATCTTGTCGTGCAGCCTCGCCACCTTCCTTGCTTCCCCCCTGGACACGTCATTCGTCCCGATCATCAGAGTCACCGTGTATACTCTTGCCATACCTAGCATCTCAAGTGTCGCTAGCATCTGCGGCGTCGCGGCTCTAGCGAAGCTCAAGATCCCCGTTTCAATCATGAAGTCTCGTAGTCTCGTTAGTGCCAACATCACGTGTTCAGGATCGATCGTGTTCCTGTCATTGACCCTCGTCACTAGGAAGCATTAGGTATTTGCCCGGGACTTGTGCTACTGATGGTGGAAGCGCGGCCATTCCTCCCAGTCCCGGTCTCTGTCTAAACAGAAACTCCACGTTCTGGTACTCCCTCTTGAAGTCAGCTTCCAGTCTTGATTTGTCCGCCGTGATACAGATTGCGCTAGTCCTGTCTGACAGAATGAAGTCACTATCCGTTATCAGGATATTTTCTGAGTATTCGTTTGGTATTTCAAACTTCGTTTTGAAATTCCGTCCTTTGGTAGGCTCGGCCTCCTCCCCTTCCAGTTCCAGTCCGCATTTTTCTCTCACTTCTCTGAGTTTCTTTATCATCAAATTTTCGGTGTGGGTAAGTCCTACCCCCACTCCCCGGACAAAAATATTTATTGACGTCCCCGTCGATGATGCTGGGTCTGAATTCTCTGGCGGAATGTCGAGCGGGCTGTCTGTTGCCGTCCAGCCGAAAAGAGGATCCTCCGTTTTCATGTACTTCCCCGCTGATATGTCAACTTGCTGTATGCTCTGTCCTTCTTCGCTTCCGTTCTTGACATCGCTCATCCATTCTAATATCCTCAGGTTCGTATTTTCCCTCCTCTCTATCTCGCTCTGTTCTAAATCCGTCTCCCGCTCCGGCGTCGAGTAGTCTTCCTGTGGGTAGTGTTCATTATCATCGCTGATCTGCCATTCACCATCTGCCGCCAGCTCGCCCACACTTATTAGTTCTTTGCTTAGGTCATCGGGCTGTATCTTGTCGATCAGGAAATCGTCCCCGTACCTGTTGTACCTCATGCCTGTGCGTTTGCGATTGCCACTCCTTCTCCCCGCTGGTATTGACAAGTCTGGTTCAGTCCACCTCAGCACCTCACCTTGCTCCGGATCGTTCCAATCTTCTTCCAGGAAAGATTCCACTTCAGAGTCCGCATCTATTTTTTCATTGTCATCCAAACTCAAATTCTCATTGCCATCATTCTTATCTCTGGTGCCTTTTTCGTTCACTTCACATGCTGGTTCAACCAGTAGGTACTCTAGTCCCTCCATGTCCTTTGGTATACACCAGTCCTCTGGGGATGGGACATGAGGCTTCAGGTTCTCATAATGTGCTGCTCACCCAGTACTCAAGCGGTAGAACCGTCCTTGTTGATGTACTTCATTTATCATGAATGGTCCTCTCCATTTCGTGAGTAGTTTCATCGTCCTTTTGGGCAGTATCACATTCTGGAAAACCCACACATACTGGCCCAATTCATTTGGCTTCGCCTGTAATATTTTTTCATCATATTTCTTGCGCTGTCTCATTTGTGCCTGCGCAGTGTTCCTCCTGCACAGCTCGTTCATTTCCTGCTGTCTCCTGATCGTCTCTTTCACGTAAGCTTGAGGCAACGTCCTCTTCCCTTCATACTCTGGGTAAAAGAACGTCAGAGGCATCGCTCTCTCTTTGCCTGTCAACATCATGAATGGACTGATTCCCCTCGTCGAGTGTTGAGTACTGTTGTATGCCCCCACGACTTGAGGCAGATACTTATCCCAGTCCGTCATGTATCTAGAGCAGTATACCCTCAGCATGTTCACCAACGTTCTATTCTGTCTTTCTACCAGCCCGTTGGTCTGAGGATGGTAAGTCGTCGAGTGTGCTTGAGCTATATGTGACCTCTTCATTAATTCCTTAGTCAAGTCCCCCACAAAGGCTTTGCCATTGTCTGACTGAAAAGTCATTGGACAACCATACCTTGATATCCAGTGGGTTATCAAGTGGTCACAAGTCTCCTCTGCTAAAGCTGTTTGACACGGCACCGCCTCTGCTAGCTTTGTGAAGTGATCAATTATAACCAGTATCTGGTTATACCCTGACTCCGTCATACAGATCTTCTGATGGTCTATCTGCACCACTTCATTAAATTCCGAGCTTTCCACCGACTTGAGTGGGAATTTCATCATCCTTGGGTCTTTCACTTGCAAACATGCCAGGCATGCATTCACCCACCTCTCACAGGCTTTCCTCAACCCTGGCCAATCGAACCTGTGAAGTATTCTTTGTTGCACTTTGTCTATCCCCTGGTGCCCCATTTGATCATGTGATCTGAACAGCACCTCTGTCTGATATAATTGTGGTAGTATGATGAGGTTGTGCTTGTGTAGTATCTTGTCTTCTTCTTTTCTCTTGCATGCTACAACCCCATCAGCCGTGTGATAGAGTAACTCTTTCCTCTCTTTGTAGAACTGGCTCAGGATCTTGTAGCTGTCTTCTTCAAGTTCCCCTTTCTCCTTGGACCCCGTTCGGATCCATTTGGAGAGATTGCTTGTCATCTTGTCATTCTTCTGGGCTCTTATCAGGTCCGACAGCCTATATCTCGCTTTGACATGTTCCCTCAGCGCCATGATCTTCCCATTCATCTCCCCAGGGTTGTGGACGTCGTCATTCAGCTTCACGCATACTATCCTCCTTACCACCTTCATGTCGTCTTCCGGCACCAGATTTGTTCTCACATTTGAATTGCATGATAGCTCCCTGAATGGCTTCCTCGAAACTGCAATCCTTTCAAGTTCTTCACCACCTCGTATCTCCTGCACGTCCAAGTTGAAGGTTCCTGAGGACGGATCTGTTTGTAGTTCCCTGTCATGGTGTCTAATCTTTTCTTCTGCCAATATCATGCAGAGACTATCTTGATTGTCACTGCTCACTTCCGAGTCCTCATCCCTCATTTCACACTCCCCGGACAAATTTTCTCCTTCAGTGTTTTCTTCTTCTGTGTTTTCTTCTTCTGTGGACGTGGACCGCTCCCCGGACTCTTGACCTGGTCCCAGGTATTCAGCTTCTTCCTTGAATTCTTCCTCTCTTTCTCCTGACTCTAGTCTGTTCAAGTAATTCAGCTGGGATCTTTTTAACCAGTGACTGCACCACTTCCTTCCCATCAAGGTTAGTCACCTTCGAGGTATTTCTATCACTGGCTGTCCCGCTCTTCCGCAGTATTGTGACCTCAGGTTCCTCTCTACAGTTTTCTTGAATCACGGGCTTATCATCTGCTAGTCTCTCGAGTAACCCCTGTAAGTCTTCGTCTATTTGTGGTTCCCCCGTCTCTACCTGGTTGAGATCGTAGCCTTTTGCTTTGAGCGTCTCCCTCACGATCTTTGACTTGAGCATTATTCCTATCGGCATCCCTCGGTTCTTTCTCAAGATTGTTTTTTTTTGTAGTTTCCTTTGGTAACTCGGGGTGATCTTCTATTGTTTTGCCTGATTTGTCCAACCATCTCGTGAGAGGAAGACTGTCATACGTTTCCTTGTCCATGAAGGAGAAGCCATCTTTGATCTCAGGTATATCTGCCTCCCTCTGTTCTTCTCTCTCGTAGAACTCCGTCTTCTTGCTCAAGCTGTCAGCATTTTGATGTTTGTCTCGTGTTCTGTGCTAAATTTTCATATTGTATCCGTCCAGGCGAACTATCCACCTCCCAATGTAACTTTGGTCCATTGAGTATGTCTTCAGCCAGCTTAGTGCCCGGTTGTCGACTCGCAACTTGAATGGCTCACTGCCTAGGTATGCCCTATATTTCTCGACAAAGGTAACCACCGCGAACATCTCTGCTTTCGGTGCTCCGTACTTCATTTCCGTGTCACTTAGGACTTTGCTCCCGTACGCTATCGGTCTCAAGACTGTCTTCCCGTTCCACCCTTGTTCTTGGTGGAGAATTCCAGATATCGCTACTACCGACGCGTCCGTATCCAGTACGTACATCCCCTTCTCTGTTGGCATCCCTAGTACTGGTGCCTCGCACAACTCTTTCTTTATTCTCTGGAATGACTCTTCTGCTGCGTTATTCCACGTGAACTTCTTGCCCTTGTGCCTCATTAACTGTTGCATCGGATAAACCTTGTCCGCATAGCCTTTGACGAATTCCCTATAGTAATTTGCAAAACCCAGAAAGCTCATCAATTGGTGTTCCGTTTTCGGCGATTTCCAAGTTAGAACTGCCTCTACTGCGTTTGGATCTGGTCTGATGCCGTGTTTGTCCAGCATCCTCCCCAAGTATTTTATCGAGTCCTTGAGTATCTCACACTTTGATGGTTTGCACTTCAGCCCCGACGTCTTCATACACGCAAATACTTCGTCAAGTCTTTCAATGTGGTCCTCTAGTGTGGGTGTCGCTATTACCACGTCATCCACATAGCACATTACCAGATTGCCATACTTCTTCGTCACGCCTATCAGCGCGTGTGCCATCAACGGCTGAAACGTGGCTGTGGCATTGCAAAGTCCAAACGGCATCCGTTTCCATTGAAACAGACCCAACTCGCAGGCAAACCCTGTCTTGTCCCTGTCCTGCTTCCTGAGTGGTACCTGCCAAAAAGCCGAGT
This sequence comes from Symsagittifera roscoffensis, assembly GCF_963678635.1. Classification (NCBI taxonomy): domain Eukaryota; kingdom Metazoa; phylum Xenacoelomorpha; order Acoela; family Convolutidae; genus Symsagittifera; species Symsagittifera roscoffensis. The sequence continues at coordinate 62,157,554 of NC_087066.1, forward strand.
CTAAATCAAGAGTCGTAAAAAATTTTGCATCACCTAACTTCGAGAGGCTCTCATCAATCCTAGGTATGGGATAGGCATCCTTCACCGTGACGGAGTTCAGGTATCGAAAGTCACAACAAAACCTCAACTGGTCGCCTTTCTTTTTGGCCATCACTACTCCACACGCCCACGGTGATTTGGATGGTTCTATCATGTCATACTCTAGTAGCGTTTCAATCTCCTTTCTACACGCATCCGATTTGTGTGGGGTCATGCGCCTCGCCCGTCCCTGTGCGGTATTGCGTTTTCCTCAAGTTCTATTTCGTGCTCAACAAAATTACAACACCCGATGTCTGCCTTATGTCTTGAAAAAACTTCTTCGTTCCGTTCTAGTACGTCCTTGATGGATTCGAGCTGTTCGTCCGTGAACTTGCCTCTTAGGTGTTCAATATCCGGTAGAACCGGTTTATTACCCTGTATTTCGTCTAATGTGGGCCGTTCCGGGAAATTCGAACAGCTCGATAGTCCATCGTCCGTCTCTGACTTAAGTGACTTCACAAGACCTGATGTATCTTTTATTTTATTCAATCGTCTCAAGATACAAATTTTGTCCCTATGATTGGGACAATCAACAACTTCATTTTGTTTATGGTTTTCAGTGATTTCATATCGAGTTTTAACAGGTAAAGCATATCCCAGTTTCCTCCCCCTCTGTATCGTGATTGGCATGTCAAGGGTATTCAATAAGACACTCACGCAGAGGCCGCTCTTCTTAATCGAGAAGGATCTTCCTAAAACAGCAGCACTTTGACTATTTGGGTTTGGGACTACACATACCTGCTTGTTGTCACTTAGTTCATTGTAATTTTTCATTCGTAAGCTTACAATCGCCGCCTCGTTCGCCTTTAGCCTCACCCTCCTACTCAAGAATACCGGTGCTTTGGTTTCATTTGCTATTATTAAATTTACCGGTTTGATTGCATACCTCCTATCCGGGTTCCGTATCCTGAACATTGCGTTGTTTAGATCAATCGCTACATCAAAGTTCCTGATGAAGTCTCTGCCTAAAATAAATTGGTCAGACTCATCTAGGTTTTCTACCACAAGAAAGCTCATCCACAGGTTACGTTCCCCCAGATTGAGGGCTATTATCGGCGTTCTGCCCAACACTCGCAGGGCCCCTTTGTTTGCAGCTGACAACCGTATTCTCGAATCTATCAAATCATCTTTGTTGAAGCCCATTCGTTCTCAAGTTTCGATTGGTATGACACTCAAGACTGCTCCCGTATCAAGTAACCCACGTAACTGAGTCTTTTTGCCACTTATGTCTAGCACGTGTCCTGTCACATCTGCCTCTGTCCCGATGTGCATCGCATCTTCTTCAAGCATGGCGCAGTGTCTGATCGATCTCACTTTCAACTCTTCTTTTCCCACGTAGATTTGCCCAATTAGGTCTTCATCACATGTTATCATTGTTTTGGTATAGATGTTGATTCCATCTATATTTAGCATCACTTCATGTGGACCATAAGCTTCTGTGTACCTGTTATCAACACGTACCGACTTGCTACCCCCTCTGGTGAGTAGTGCTCTCAACGCTCTAGAAGTCGTTTGTGGGCTTATACAACTCAAGTAATCTGCGTACACATCAATGTGCTTTATTGTTTGGTCACTTGGTTCGCTTAAGTTTCTCGTTACTTCGTGGCCGCCCACAGTGATTATTGACATTATTCTTGCCCCAATCTTTGTTATGCCAAATGGCTTTCCTGTAACCATTTTTACAGTGTTGCAGTTTCCATTTTTTGTCGACCCCTCAGCAGCTTCTGGTATTGTTTGTGCGCAACTTAATGTTTCGTTCATTCTCTGTCTTTGGATCTCTTGCTTCAACCGTTGTTCTATTTCTTTCGCTGCCAGGTCTTGTTTCACTTTGTTGATGGCCTCCGCTGCCGCCTTCTCATAATCTATTGCTAGGTCGTTCTTCGCCGTGGCCTCTACTGCACTATTACATTGTGTTACAGCTTTCACTGTTTTCGTTGGTAGCTCAGCACTTGGTCTTTCTAGGTTTTTCGTCTCAAATTCACCTTGTCTGTTTCTCTGGTTCTGCACCGCTGCTAGCGCCAACTTGTGTTTTGGATGACTCTGATTCTTGACCGCTACCCAAAACAACGGACAGTCCATCCTGAAGTGCCCCTCTTGGTTGCAGAAGAAGCATCTTGCACCTATTTTGATGATCAAGCCACTATAGAACTCGTGTTCCTCCATCTGGCTCATCTCTTCCTCATCGGGTGCATATCCCAAACTCTTCATGCCCTGTTTGTATGTCGTGCAATCCGCCACATGATGATCCGCCGACCCGCAGTTAGCACATGACCTGCGTTTGTCCATGTCATCTCTGGGCTTGTACCATGACGACCTCTGTGGCTGACTTCCCCCTTGTGTGTTCCTGTTGTCTGAGTACGAGTATTTCTTGGGTTTCATCAGCATGTACTCTCTTGACTTCTGCCTCATCTCTTCTGGAGTTGGTGCACTGTCTTTTGACAATGTATAGTACGTTGCTAACATCGTTCTCAAGTCATCACTCTTTACCCCATCAATGAACTTTGAGGCGATGCTGAAGTTCCTTCGATTGGTAGATTCTTCCGGGTCACTCCTTCTTCTCAGGCTCTCAAGATTATCTAGGAACCTGTCTATCGATTCATCGTCCCTTTGTCTCCTCTTTTCAAATCGCATCATCGCTTGATGACCCTTCATGCCTGAGCCGAATCTGTTTAACAATATTTCAAAGATTTTGTCCGCTGTGTCGCGTTCCTCTTCTTTCTTCGCAACCACGCATTTCAATGCCGCCCCTTCCAGATTGCTCAGTATCGCTGTGCATGCCTGCCTCTCATCGTTCAAGTTGTCTTGTTCTAAGTGCAACCTCACGACTTCTACCCAAGTGTCAATGCATCCATCTGAATCATCTTTGAACTCCTTCGGTTTCTTGAAGGTTTTCCTGGATTTGTTGCCTCATCTGTCACTCGAGTCGGTGTTCCTCTTGACGAAGGCTTCTAGCGTCCTGTTCATCATTTCCCAGGTGCTTGCCCAGATCATGGCATCCGGTCCCACGTTGTTGTGAGTCGTGGAGTCCCCTGGACCACTGGTTGTGTTCGCTGTTCCATTTTTTATAATGGCCCTGGCCCCCACCGGTGCCGTAATCGCGGCCTCCAGGGTTGCTGGTAACGGTGTTGACTGTCGTTTGTTCCTTTGAGGCTCCACAAAGTCCACTCTATTACCTTGTGTCCTCTCTGCAGCTGGCCTGTCTTGTTGTGTTGAATTCCTAAGAATAGCGTCTAGCTTTGTCTGTATTGCACTTGAGCTCTCAGCCTGTTCCCTACTCATCGTATCCATTCTCGTTTCCAAACTCCCTAACTGGCAATTCACTGTGTCATATCGCTGCTTCATTTCTTGCATGTCTTTTCTGATGTTCTTTTCTCGCTCTTCATCAGTGGTTTCTACTTTGTCAGACATCTTCTGAAGCTTTTCCTCCGTCGCTCTCGCTAGACGGAAATAGTTGTCCAAGTACTCATGTTTGTTGTGTCTCATTTCATTCCTTATCACATTTCTATCCTCTTCGCTGTGCTTCAGTTTCTCATCTATCTGATCTAGCTTCGCCATCAAGTCGCTTTACTCAAGAGTTGTCGTTCCATGGTCCGTTGTTGTCCTGTAGTTGGTCACTGGTCCCGATTTTCTCTGACCCTCGTTCTGATCGGTCTCTGTCGTTCTCGTGGATACTGTTCCAAATGTTTTGCTTTTCTCGACTTTCGTCTCCTCCACTGCTGCGTCCTTCGATCTCATTCCGACCATCATTGCTGATCTTTCAGTAAAAGACGTTCTCTTTTGAGACTCATCCTTCACTGTTTCTGGCGTGTTGCCTGTTGTGTCTTCCACGTTGTCTATCGGTGAGAACTCTATAGGATTTGGGTTAGAATCTTCCGCATTAAGCATTGGAGTTGACTCTGTCGTCTTCTTTCCTGCTTCATCCATACTTTGATCAGGTGTCTCTAGATCAATCTCAATGGTGGGTACTACTCGTTCCCCTTCCATGCCCTCTTTTGCTTTGTTCTCCGTGGTACTCCTCGTGCTGACCATACTAACTGAAAAGTTCTTCTTTGTTACCTTCGGACCCATTGATGTTGTCTTACGTAGCGACGAATTATACTTTGTCTTCGCTTCGGTAGATCTTTTTTTCAGCTACCGGTACCCTGCTCCGCCTCATTATTTACAATTGTTACTATTTACAGTATTATTATCTACAAAATTCTACTCTAAGGTTAAAACCTCTTTTGACGAAAAAAAATTTTGTAAAAAGAAATTGACGATTTGCTAAAAACCACTTTTCTTAAGCTCTTGAAAATTTTATATGTTAGGATAGGATAGAGAATATGATTTTACAATTGGTTACTTCAACCTGACTTATGTCCCAAGACCAATTTCCCAAGACCAACGTCCCAAGACTAATGTCCCAACACCAACGTCCCAAGACTATTGTCCCAAGGCTAATGTCCCAAGACCAATGGCCCAAAACCAACGTCCCAAGACTATTGTCCCAAGACTAATGTCCCAAGACCAATGGCCCAAGACCAACGTCCCAAGACCACTGTCCCAAGACTATTGTCCCAAGACCAATGTCCCAAGACCACTGTCCCAAGACTAATGTCCCAAGACCAATGGCCCAAGACCAATGTCCCAAGACCACTGTCCCAAGACTAATGTCCCAAGACCAATGTCCCAAGACCAATGTCCCAAGACTGTTTCGTACCAAGACTGCTCTGGTCCAAGACTGTCCCAAGGCTGCACTGTCCCAAGACTGTCCCAAGACTGTGTTGCCCCAAGACTGTCCCCAGACTGCAATGTCCCAAGACTTCTTCGGTACTGTCCCAAGACTCGTCACTGAGTGTTTGGATATCGGGTCTCTTCTTCTTCGTTGTAGGGACTATTGAACCACTGTACCTTTTACCACCACTTGAGCTCTAGTAAAAAATTTTCCCAAAATCCCTATCTTAAAGGTCGAAACCCAAATACTAATCCAGTCTTTTCAGGCTATTTGAAACTCTAAATTCGCCGCAGGTATCTTGTGATCACCTGTTCGTTAAAATACCAACAACAAATTTTCACCAAAACGTAAAGTTTTAAACTGGAAAAAATTTCAAAAACAGATGGGTGAATTCTCCTGAAATTCAAGGTTGACTGATGTCAATCTTGTCCGAAAAAATGTCTGGTACCCGATTGCCACGCGTTTTCCTCCCCCCTGCTAGCGATCTTATGGGGTATCACAAAAACTGTCTATGTCCGTTCCCCCTTACCGATCCGACCAGGGTACCTACCTTAACCTGATTCTAATTTTGGATATCCGCTTCCTATAACCAACGCGTGTAAATATCTAATGTAACTAAGTCGACAATGCCGAACAATTAGTTAATATAAAGGTTTGATCCAAATGATCCGGTATCAAAGTCACTGTCTTTTCGTTTTATGGTTTTTGTTCCTTTTTCTATACTTTTTTCTTGTTTTTGTTTCCCTAGTTACCCCCTTTACTCGGTTAGCTAGGCCTCGTTCGGAGAGCGTACCAGGAAGTTTTCTCAAGTTTTCTTAAGAAGCTATCACGGTACAACCGGAAGGCTTACACGTTCCCGCTGAACCGTACCACCGGTACTCTAGAATGGGCATGCAGTCCGGAGCTGTGTCAAGTGGGTTCGACTCCGTAGTCATGATGTCGTAAAAACACCCAAGAGCGCCATAAAAACACTATGTAACAGTCGCCTACTTCAGTCACATATGAGGCTTAAGAAAAATAGGCCCTATAACCATTGGCTCAAGAGTCAGGGACACTATCTCTTGTGTTTTTCTACCTCAAGAACGGTCGGAGCCAATTCGGTTCGCTTGCGACATGAGACTAGAACCCGTTCCAGCTTAAAGGCTACTACCAAAATTCCCCCCCCCCCCACTCTAGAAAATAAGAACGTTCCCATACTTAGGTCTCAAAATACCCAAAATACATGAACGCCGTTAAAAACAGGGTCGGAACAATCCGTTAAGTTACTTTTTATTGGACATGAAACTTTGATCCATTTCAGATGGATCAACCTAAAACTCGCCTTATCTCAACATAACAATCATAAAACACACTCGAGAAATTTGAATTAGGGACTCACATGTTGATGCACTCGAGTACAAGGAGTAATTAAATTGGTAAAAATCTCAAGAATTAGGTAATATAACTAGATAAGTTTAATACTGGTCAGTTTTGGTAACAGAAGTAAGTTCTGGCTCTAGAATTAGAGTTTTTGTATGAACCATTGGGACACTCAAGCAGTCCACCTTTCCATTGAAGGTTCACTCTCGTTTGTTCCGAATAGTTGTTCTCTCTTCTTTTTATTATCTCTCTTCCTATTTCGGGATAAGACAGCTCTACTCGTGTCCTACTTTATATCTGGAAATTGCGAATAGCAATTTCCTGCTGTTTTTCTTGAGTATTTTCCCGCAATTGTAAACTCGGATGTTCTGATTTTTCATTTTTTGTTTTCAGTTGGTACGAGAAAACTGAGCATGACAGGCTCCATTCGAAATTTTGAAAATTAAAACTTCACTCCAAAATTACGTAATTTCGTGTCTCTCAAGGTCAAACTTCCAGACATGACCGACTGGCACACAGAGACCGCTCCAAGTTGCAACTATTGTGTCGCTACAATAGTTGCAAAGCAGTTGCTAACAACAGTGAGGGGTGGAAACCAGCCTTCCGGGTTACAGGGAAATCAAGCTTAACGTGCTTGATTCAGTGGATTCGAGTATCCGGAGGGGTTTCGGGACTGAATTTTTTATCATTTTATATGAACTTTTAGCTTCCCTGTCATGTCCTGAATTGAATTTAATTAACATCCGAATTCATTCTACTAAGATGAGAAGCTAGGAGTTGGGGGAAAGGGTTGATCCATCTTCGATGGAGATGATGATTTTTCTCTATTGAACAAAAACAATAATAATTCAAAAAGTAGTAGTAGCCCTGTTTTTAGGAGTGACCTCGTGGTCTGGGGATACTGAGACCCAGCCATGAGCTCAATATTTTTGCATGTAATCTAATTAATTTGAGTGTTTTGACCGAAGCCGAAAGCAGTAACGTTTTTGTCGACCCGATGTTAGAAAGACCACCGAAAGTACTGGCTTGGTAGAGACGTTGAAAAGCATGTAGAGCTCTGTTTAGACGTTGGCCAGTCGTCTTAGAACCTAGCTTTATTTTCCGTCGATATGTATCTTCCGGGCGAATGTTACAAAGATGAGGCACGACTTGGCATTAAGGCAAACGGACCCTGGGGTTCACGATTCAGCCGCGCTCTCTTTGATGTGAAAATTTTCAACCCCCATGCCAAAACATCGCGAAAACTGCATAAGGAGGCATACAACTACCACGAAACGCTGAAGAACTCCAAATACCAGCAAAGAATTTCAAACGTAGAGCAGAGTAGCTTCTGCCCGCTTATTTTTGGCTGCACCGGTGGCGCTGCTCCAACAGCCACGCGGACGATGCAGCGATTGGCCGAAAAACTAAGTGAAAAAAGACAAGAAAGCTATCCAGAATCTATAAACTACATAAGAACTAAAATAAGCTTCGCGCTCCTGAGGAACACGTGCAAACTCTACCCAAACGAAAAGGAAAAGGACAGAAACCAGCCAACCTGTTGAAGACCTTCAGAAAGGATTTCCAGACCGACGACGTCCACATCCTGGAAGAAAAAGCTTTCGCAAGAACATTATAACCTTAATGCGCTCTTGATATCATTCATTCATTCGCTCCTGAGGAGCTCTATATGTAACATTCGTCTACTGCAGTCACACATGAGGCTTAAGAAAAATAGGCCCTATAACCATTGGCTCAAGAGTCAGGGACACTATCTCTTGTGTTTTTGTACCTCAAATCAGTCGGAGCCAATTCGGTTCGCTTGTGACATGAGACTACGACCCGTTACAGCTTAAAGGCTACTGCTAAAATATCCCCCCACTCTAGAATTAATAACGTCCCCATACTCAGGTCTCTAGATACCCAAAATACATGAACGCCGTTAAAAACCGGGTTGGAACAATCCGTTAAGTTAATTTTTATTAGACAGTGGAACTTTGATCCATTTCAGATGGATCAACCTAAAACTCGCCTTACCTCAACATAACAATTATAAAACACACTCTAGAAATTTAAATTAGTACTCACATTGTAGCACTCTCAAGAACCAGGAAGTAAATAAGTCGGTAAGCAACTCAAGAATCAATAAAGTAACTAAGATGAGTTTAATGTTAGTCAGTTTTAATAACAAGAACAAGTTTTTACTCTAGACTGTAAGTTCTCGTGAACCATTGGGACACTCTAGCTGTCCACCTTTCCACCGAAGGTTCACTCTGGTCCAGTTAATAATAGTACTCCAGTCACAACAATCCAGTTCGTGGGAATGCGCTCGTCTCTGTTTCAGATGGGACAGCTCTACTCTCGATTATTATTGCTACTGAAATTGCGAATAGCAATTTCCCACTGATTTTTCTAGCAACTTTCCCGCGATTGTCACTCGATCGTTCTGACTTCTCTTTTCTGATTTTCAGTTATCGCGAGAAAATCGTGCATGACAGGTTCCATTCGAAATTTTGAAAAATTAAATTTCACTCCAAAATCAAGTGTTTTTTGCTTCTCTCAAGGTCAAACTTCCGAATATGACCGACTGGCACATACTCCCCGGACTCGAGATCGATGTCCTCATCGCGTGCTGTCTTCTGCCAGTGAGTCCCAGAAAACCGAGTGTTACTCAAGATACAGTGCCAGTGGTCATTTACAGAAGGTTGCAGCAGACTTAAGCTTATCTACACCCCAAAATTCACAGCCATGTAAAACTTTCACACTATCGCTAAACAGCAATCAAAATCTGCACACACCTGCACCCTTGAATTCTTGCTTTCCAAGCCAATCATTTAAAATTTCTTTTGTCCTATTCAATCAGGAAATTGTCATGCAGCATTTTGATTTATATAATAAATATAGTATATTAATAACAATATTTGCTTTGTTAAAATTTCTTTTTCGTGAATCCAAGTTTCACCCGGATCCACGCTCAAGCCCCCTTTCCCCTCTCAAGACTCAAGATCCATACGAGCCACCCACTCATCTCGCACTCTTCGCCTTGGAGGTACTACACCCTGAAGTACTAGATACGGCAAACTGTCTCAACAGTTCCTCTTCATCATCGGAGCTAATCACAATCTCCTCCCAAGCCTTCAGCTGTTCGTAGGATCGCATCCATTCTCTTTGCTCTTGCAACCTCTTTGCTTGGTTGGGTAGTGCCTTCACCCTAGATTCCCGGTTCAAACAAAAGGAGTTGTGCAGGCTCAAGCTCACGTTCTTCGCCAGATCCTCCTCTAGTATCGATTCCCTCGCCTTGGTATTGTCTCTAGACATTTTACCCACTCTCTTCCATCCTGTTGTGATTGCATTACGATGGGTTAACAGGGGTCTCTTGAAAGCTTCCGGCCCAATCTCGGCCTGGAACTGTCGATACTCCTTTTGATGTTTTTTCATGTGATCTTTCGTTGTCATGTACAACCAGGACGTCAGCGTCGCCCGAAACCATGGGAAGTACCTCAAACGGCTCCAGACATGTCTGACTTCCGTTGGTATGGCGAATACCTTGCACGCAGTCTCAAACAACTCGAGTCTCCTACTGTAGTCTATCGCGTATATTGACTCTGCCGTTGGCGTCCCCGCTTCCCGATACTTCGTTATATTCTCTTCTATCCATCTCAGAGCCAAGATCGTACTCACTACCAAGATCGTCACCTTCTGTCGGTGATCCGGTAGTCCGATCGACCGGATTTCTTCCATATCCCACACCAGGCAAAGGTTCTTGTGATCTGGATACCACACCGTTTGCGCTAAACAGTGGCATGGGCATTCCCCATGGGTGATTTCAATGCTCCTGAGGTTACGCTCCCCCGAGGCTTCCAAGAGAGGCTCAAGCTCCATCATTTTCTCATGCATCGTGTCGTTATCTTCCAGGTTTGGAGCACTTCCCACAGGTTTTCCGATCACGTTTTGTCTCTCGTGATCGCTTGTGTTCTCTCTCTCCAACTTCAAAAGTCCTTCTCCCCAGATTTCACTCAAGTCATCTCTCAATTCTTTTGGTACTGTCCCTCTGATTTTTCTCATTAACTTGTGCGAGTGATGCGATATCCGAGCCAACCTCACGCACTTGGGCACTGAGAAGGCCTTGTCCACCAGTACTCTCTGGCTGGATGCTTCCACCATCACCATGTGCAGTGGGTAGTGACTTCCGCACAAGTTGGCCATCATTGACCCTATCAGCGATTTCGCGTTCAATGGCAAGCCATAAGCTTCGCTCATGGGAAATCCCATTTCCGCCTCGAGACCAACCTTCCAGCTCCGGATGTGTTTCTGAGTCACCTGCAACACCCCGGGCCATGATTCTACGCTCAACGCCGTCACTAAATGATGTTCAGATTCTAGTCTTTCCAGTGACTGCAGACTACACATTCTCGAGAAGAATCCGAGAGCTGTCACTATATTCACCGTGGTTCTCGCGTAACACTCCGCTACTATTTGCACTTCACTTTTCTCCCTTTCTGTTATGTCTTCGAACCAAGTGACCAGGTCTTCTTTTTGAAATGACAGTATTCTAACGCATGACCGTCCATCGCAGGTGTGCTCTCCGTTTCCACACGTCGAATCCAGACAGCTACCCGGCTCCAATTTCTTTGCTGACCCGGGATTACTCGTCTTTTCGCCTGGCTCTTGCATCTGAGGTGAAATTAGCTTATGCAGCACACTCAACTTTGCCAGATCTTCATCTTCCGTTGGTGCTAACCTCACTCGCTCGGTGGTTTCCTCGATCAGACTCGCGTGGGGATGTGGACACCAGGAGGGTCTTAATAGCTTCCATACCACTCCCAAGTTCGTGGTTAACAAGCCATTTCCATCGCCCATGTTCACTTCAACTCTCTTGTTTGAACGCGGTATGCTCACCACCTCTGGTGTTTTCTCAAGAATCAGGCCCAGGCTCGGCCCCTCTTTTTCCACCGCGTCTATTTCCATTATTCTTTCTGTCCAAAACTTCAGTAGCTCCGCTACCTCATGGTTCCTGTGGGCGCCTCCAGCTTCCGAGTCTAAGAAGGGGTTGTAGGCCATTCCCATCACTCCAGACATATATTGGTATTCCCCCTTCTCGCTGAGCCTCGAGTACTGCTCTGACGAGGCCAGGTTACGGTGAACATCATGTTCTTCTTCGAACTTCTTATTATAAAACCTCCGTACCTCGTCTAGCTTCCTATGGTTCTCTAGGGATAGTCTGGAACCATCTTCCTTTTCTATTCCTGTGCTCTGATACACGTTCAAGATGACCGTTGAGACTCTTTTTTCCATGGTTTTGCTTACGCTTGCTCTCTGTTGGCATGCCAGGATGGTGCTATCAGACATCATCGACATTATCCATCTCAAGAAACACGTGGCGTCCTTTCTTCTAGCCAGGCTCAAGCCTGAATTATCCCTGGCTACGTGTTGCATCAGTGCCTGATACACATCTAGCTTCTTGCTTCCCAACTTCAGCCTGTCATACGAGGTCAGCGTTTCCAACTCTATCCCCACCAGACTCCAGGTGAACATTAATTGTCCTGCAGTTCTAACGAAGGGATTCGCCATTAATGGTGGTGCTGATGAGGGTGTCCTCATTGCTTCTTCAAAATGATCCTTCAACAAACTCTGCCAGGACCTCTTCAGATGATTTGCCATTTCTATTTTATTAACCTCGGCCTTTTGCTGGGTGGCCCAATTGCGTCGCTTGCGAGCTACTCCACTGTCCAACTTCTTCCAGCAGTCCTCCATTTCTTTCAATGTTTCAAGGGCGACCCACCACGTCCGGGAGGTGTTCCTCGTCTTGTTCCTCTCCAATGGATCACTTGTCACTCGCTTGCCCGTGGCCTGGTGTGCCTTCGAGATCCATTCTTTGCCGGCATCTACTTCCCATGTCTGTCCGTTCGTTGAACCTCTCTTCACGTTTATCTTCTGAGGCTTGAAGTCTTCCTCCGATGTCGAACTGGTGGAAACCTCTATTTCCCTCTCTACTTCAAGTGGTCTTCTGAGCTCCGAGCTGCTCTTGTATGCCGCCGTCTTGCATCGAGCCAAAATCATGGGCGCCGTCTCTCTCAAGTTTCCTTCCGAAACAGCATCCACTGAAGGACTACCCAATCCTTCCACTTCTCTCTTCCTCTTGCGAGTCTTCACATCTCTACTTGAGGGTGTTGTGGCTACCATCACTGATTCGACCTCTCCATCCACTCCTTCCAACTCTTGCCTCCCCCCTGTTCGAGCCTTAAGGATATTAGTACTTTTAATCATATTACTAGTCCCAACCTTATCCCTTTTTATATCATCAACCATTTTATCTACAGTTTTTTGTCTCCGAGTAGAGCTGTCCTCACATTTTTCTTCTCTAGTCTTCGATCGTGAATTCCTCAGCTCTACCAGCTTGCTCAGTAGCTCTTTTCTCGCCTTCTCATCCAGGCCCGTTCCTATCAGAAGCGGTTCTCCAAATCTTACGACTGTGTCCCACAGTTCCTCCTTGAATTTGTCCAGCGTCGTCTCGCTGCCCACTTCTTGATTGAATTCTTCCAAGAACTCCTGCCAAGCATCGTCCTTCAGGGATCCCAGGAATATGTCCCTGTTCCCTTCGAAAGTGTTCCTTTCCCTTTCCTCCGAGCTCAAGAGTATCATCCCCATATTGAAGGTCTCACTTGCCAATGGCAATTCCAGATTCTTCCGGGGGGACGGATTCAGGGGTGGGGTGGCCGTATCTGCCCAATTCTCCTCGCTCAAGTCTTTCAACAGCTCTTGAGTGGTGAGCTCCTCCCCTGATGGCCCTGGTTCAGGCGTATTCCCCACTTCCATGTCTTCACCGGCTTCACTGAGAGTTTCATCAATACTCTCTTCTTCTGACTCATGTCTCCTTCTCTCGAGAATTTTCTTAAATCGGTCCTCGACGGGTCCACTCCTCTTGTCTCTAGGCGTGTCCACTGACAGTGGTGATGGTGTCGTAGGATCCAGCTTTTTGTATTCCGTCGGTGCTACATGCAGTTGACCTGCTGCATCTAGTTCTGTTCCCTCCTGTCTCATTTCCACCTGTTCCAAGCCATAGGGTGCCTTATATTTTCTCGTGGCAAATTTCATGTCGTCGACCAAGGCGACGTGCCCCTCCATCACGATCATCCTGCCATCATCCCATATGGGTAGCATGTTCTCAAGTCCCTCCTTCTCTAGAGTTCTCAAGACCTTCCGCACCTCATATCCGGGGGGCTGCGAACCTCTACTCTTTTTCGCTTGCGTCGTCCACGAATTTACCTTCGTCTCGCTGGTATGGAAGTAGACCGCCGCCGTGTAGCCGATGAACAGGGGGTCCCAGCCATCAGTGAAATCCTTCTGAATTTCCTCCGTCGTCATCCTCGCTATTATGGAGGGAACTACCAAGGGACTATTCATTCCTAAGGTCATCCTCCTGACTATTGGGAACTCAGGCATGGTGGCTGGGAGGATTTCTTTCTCCATTATGGTCTCCAGCTCCCTCTTCACCAGTGCGAAGCACTCCTTCCAGGCAGGAATTCTCAAGATTTCTCGTCCGTCTGCCGTCAATGGGTTCAAGTTCCAGAATTTGGGATACATTTCGATGGGACCCTCTCGCTTGCCTCCCATTCTACATTGCATTTGCCCCCTGAAGTTGTACACTATTAGCTCGGCATCTTTCACCTTTCCAAAGAGTACCGTGTTGCTCATTCGCCCTCTGAGCACCTCCTGCTGACACCAATTTAACGCCGTCCCATCCAGTATACTGATAAGACTCAAGTGCGTTACAGAGTGACGATACGTTGTCACCAGGGGGTCTGGGAACGCGTACGTCACTGCTGGACCATAAATGCAGGTCACCACCTCCTCTAGGCCCCGGATTATCCCCATTGGGTCCGACCTCATTGTCAGGCATAGGTCCGTCAACAGAGGCATCCCTCTGTTCGTCTTCTTCCATTCTTCTCTCGAAGTTGGATTCTCATCTTCACCCGTCATGTGCCGATTTTGCATCATGAGGTATTGTACTACCAACGTCTTCAACCCTGCGGCACACTTGTAGGAGCTGGTTTCAATGCTCGTGTGGACTCTCCCCATAGACAGAGGCTCTCCATATTCCATTAATCGATGAAACGACACCAATTCCCCATGGGTCAAGAGTACTAGTGCCAGGTACCCATCAACTCGAAGTGTCTCCACTCCTCGACTAAACATGTATGCTGGGCCCATGTTGAACAAGTATCTGGGGTAGACCAAATACAGGGCCAAGAGCAGGCTGATGGGCATGCCCAGTATCTCCTGCACGAAGGCTCCAAAGATAGTCGCCGTGGTACCGAATATTCCTGCCAAGAATTCCTTCTCCCAGCAAGGACTCAAGAACTTGAGAATCTCGTAATCCCTCCTAGTCTTCAATTCGCCTTTGGCGTGCTCTCTCCAGAACCCTCCAATCGTCACTTCATTGGCGGCCGAGACAAATCTAGCCACCGTCATGTCTCTTGTTTCGGCCAGCTCCAGTTGTTTCTCCAGAAAACTCCAGACTTGTTCCACGAGGGGTGGTGCTTCCTCCCTTGTCTTGTTCGTGGCGTTCTCCAGCCTTGGTGTCAAAAATGGCCACCAGCCATTCTCTTGAGTCAAACAATATTTCATCGATTCTAATTGCTTTTCCGTCTCGGCCACATTTCTTCTCTCGTTTCTGGGACCTCTAGACTTGCTGGTGGAGTTTGTGATCTTCACATCCATACTCCGAAACCACAAGCTGGCCGTTAATTTGCTTATCGCCGGGTGATCGTCCCCGATGACTGGGCTGAACTTGAGTTGCCTGGCAAAGTTCGATATCTCTAGCAAGAGCACCTCGTCTAATACGATCAGGATGTCGGCTAGTCCATAAAAGCCCCTCAGTGCATGAGATATGTCCGCCCATGCCGCCGCCAATTCTGACTTGCGAAGCCTCAGGTTCGATGGCTCCAACTACCGATTGGGGGCTGCCATTAGAATCCGCCATTCATTCCCTTCTGCTATCAGGATCAAGACCGCGTACACGAACTGTAGGGCGGGTGGCATATTCGCGTATCCAGGGGATGTGGTAAACACCACCTTCGTCTTGGACCCAAATCTCGAGACAACACTCTCTTGCACTTCATTCATCGCCACAAACAACGCCTGAATGGCTTCCCATATCTTCCTCGATGTCGGAATTTCATCGCCCTTTAGTTGCTCAAGAAGTCCCATCGCGTGCAGGTGATCATTCATTCCTGCAAACAATAGTAGCTCAGGTTCACAGGGCATCTCCGACTTTATTGCCACCACCAGAGTTAACATCTGATTTAATTCAGCTCCTGGCAAAGAGTATATCAAAGTCTCCGGCCAGAACAACTTGGGAGACGTTCCTTCGAAGTCTGATCCCGCCACAATGACTACTCTCGCAGCAGCTGGATCTGCTCTATCATAAACTGCCAGGGTTTTGGCCAGCTGGGTACTCCCACAGGGCTTCCCGTACCTGGGATCTTCCGCCAATTTCGAGCCTTCGTAAGCGGCATCTGGCAATCCCGTTCCTCTCGGATTGAGTAGCTTGTCTACCACCTTTAACTGTGCCGGGGTTGCCAACCTGATCCTGGCGATGCTAGTTCGGTGCTTGGGAGGTTCTGCTATAAGTCCAGGACTCCCCAGCAGCTTGAGAGGTCTGTAGTTAATGGGTCCCATGATCGCTTTTGTGGGAATTCCAGTCAGGTCTGTGGTCTCCATCAACTTCGCTCTCGAGAAGTGCGCCTCATGAGCTTTCAACCAGTCCACGCAATGATGCCTATTCAAATCCTCGTGTGACACTCGTTCGATCCCCAGGGTTTCCGCCAATTCTCGCCTGCATTCCAAACTCTCTAGATCCAGTTCTTTCACCTTCTCAGGATATCTCAAGCGAGCGGTCTCCATAGACTTCTTTTCCCGTTTGCTCTCTGCCACTACCACTGAGGATATCGCCGAGCCTGGAGGTGTTGATGACGTCACCTCCTCAGACTCCATTGGCGTGGCACTCTGCAATCTGGTCTGGCTGCTCCTTGAACTGTCTCTAGTGTCAACTCTCGGTCCCAAGCGACCAGACAAGGCCCTTGAGGCAAGGAATGGTGGGTTCGGAGGTGGTCCTAATGTGAATTGGGCTGTCTCTAGCAGATCCGCCTCTAGCGCGTTTATGTGTTCTTGGAAGACGTCGTTTAGCCACTCTGCTCCCCTTGGTCTATCAAAATGGATTCCATCATTGGAGGTGTCTTCAGGGAATCCCTCTTTCTCCATGCGCTCTGCCACGTCCAACAGTCTGACAGGGAGCACACTCTTCCGGTGGATGTCTCTTATCACCTTGTTTAGGTTCCGCACCTTCTCGTTCATCTCCAAGGCGTGCTGATCAAACATCATGTTGTAGGGGACAATACATACCGTCAACAGGATGGGGTCCATCTGAATCCTCAGTTCCTCAAGAAGGCAGCTCACCTTATCGTGCAGCCTTGTTATTTTCCTCGCTTCTCCCCTTGATACATCGTTGGTCCCGACCATCAGGGTCACCGTGTATACTTTGGTCATCCCCAGCATGTCAAGCGTTGCCAACATCTGTGGCGTGGCAGCTCCAGCGAAACTCAAGATTCCCGTCTGCCAGTGCGATCGGATCCGGGTCAACACCCGCGCCAGGCTGTCCCCTACGATTAGGTGAACCGCACCTTCTGGTACCCGGGGTGGCGCCAAGTACTGCACCCAGGCCGCATCATGAAAGCAGTCTCTCCTAGCTTTCTGCTCCGCACTCCAGTCCAGCCGATTGTGCCTGTGGCACCTCCCCTCTGTATTCTTCTTATAACTCGAGATCACGACACTCCTAACCGGCTGTTCCCTCCACGTCGGGGGAAGCTCCGGTCTTGCCGAACTCTCACGACTCTTTTGTCGCAATCTCTCGCCCAGTTCTTTCAGACGCGATGAGCCGCCGCTCACCTGACTGTCACTCGAGGTCGAGGTTGGGGTATATCCCGGCAGCTCCACATCCATCAGTGGGCGTATGGGTTGCGTCTCTAGGCTACGCAAGGAAGACGTTGCGTCATTCGGTATCCAGACTTCCAACCCTTCACTCATGTGTTCTCGGGCCTCGCGGTCAAGGTTGAACCGTGCTCTTGCTCTGGGGGCTTCATCCACCTCCATACGTGACTCTGGCCTCGAGCTGGTGACCACTCGCTCCTTCGGCCTGGCTCCCTTCTGTGCATCAAGCTCGCGTTTTCGTTGTTCTATTCTGTCCAATTCCGACCTCAGTTGATCACGATTTGCGGCGTTCTCCCGCACCCTTAACTCCTGTTGATGTTCAGCTTTTTGCATCTCAAGCAACCTCAGAGCCTGGTCTCGCTCGTTGACCGCCTGGTCCCTTTCCAGCTGAACCTTCTCCCGATCCAGCTTTGCCTGATCCCGATCGAGGTTCGCCTTATTCCTTTCCTTCTGCGTCTTCTCGAGCTCTTTCTTTAGAACAGCTAGATCCGGATATGCCTCGGTCGTCTGTTGCGTTCGTGACATCGATGGCACCCTACTCGAGCTCTGGCTTGTGGATCTTACTGTTGCCCTAGTCGGTAATGGGAATTCCCCTGCGCCATATTCGGTATTGTTATTCAGGCCAGGATTCCTTGCCAAGTCAAAACCCCTTACTCCTCCATCCACATTCCAAGACAACCATCTGGTCTGTTCTTGGTTCGATATTCCCTCGGTGGTGTAGCCGATCATCAAGACAGCCTCCGTTGCAGACTCCCTGCACTCACCCTGGTCCTCCTACTGGAGGATGGCATTCAGCATCACCGCCATTCTCTCGTCTATTTGGGTGTAGTCCAAGTCCCTCAGGCGTCTGTACAGCTCATCAAGAGTGGGCTTCTTCAGGGCCGCGGGCATGGATTTCCAGAATCGGTCTGCCATTCTTCGTGACTTCGGGATGTATATAGGTATGTGTTAACCAGCTCAAGAATTACCCAACCGACTTAAGTATTACCCAACTCAAGAATTCTCTAGAAACGTTCCCTTGCAAATACTTGCTGTAGGTGCGGATTATCGCGAGTTCAATCAAGATTTCCCTTTCTGTTTCTCGCTTCGAGTATAGTTGGATTTTCAACTTTGTTTTTCAAACTTGATCTGAAAACAGAAAGCATATTAAAACTTCACATGTCATATTCCTCACCTAGAGGCCCCCCTTTTCACCAGTATGGTTAAAATCTTATCATTCTCATATCACTTAAAACAATTCAATTGGAATTTCCTTAAAAGCATGCAGATTCATTTTATGTTTTAGCACCGTTAACTCTTTTTTAAAATTCAATTGTCATGCCAATCATATCTTAAGATCCCTTTACCTGCGCCGCACACCAGTACCTAACTCAAGACTCCTCCCTCACACCCGACTCGATACCCCCATGTACCCGACTCAGGCGATGCTCAAGTAATACTTCTTATGAAGATACACCATTATCTCAGTTTCTGCAAAGACCACATGTAGGATAGCGTACAACTCCCTCGGGCTCAGTTTGCCCCTGTTTGGGTCATACACCGGCATTGAGACCTCTGTTATCCCTCTTTCAATCATGAAGTCTCGTAATCTTGTTAGTGCCAATATCACGTGTTCGGGATCAATTGTGTTCCTGTCATTGACCCTCGTTACTAGGAAGCACAGATATTTGCCCGGGACTTGTGCCACTGACGGTGGAAGCGCTGCCATCCCTCCCAGTCCTGGTCTCTGTCTGAACAGAAACTCTACATTCTGGTACTCTCTTTTGAAGTCAGCTTCCAATCTTGACTTGAAACTCATGTCCGCCGTGATGCAGATCGCGCTGGTCCTGTTTGACAGGATGAAGTCGCTATCCGTTATCATGATGTTCTCCGAGTATTCATTGGGTATTTCGAATTTCGTTTTGAAATTCCGACCTATAGTAGGCTCTGGCTCTTCTTCCTCCAGTTCCAATTCACTCGTTTCTCTCACTTCCTTGAGCTTCTTTATCATCAAATTTTCGGTGTGGGTAAATCCTACCCCCACTCCCCGGACAAAAATATTTATCGACGTCCCCGTCGATGTTTTCGGGTTTGAATTGTCCTGAGGAACGTGCAGTGGCCTGTCCGTTGCCGTCCATCCGAAAAGAGGGTCTTCTGTCTTCATGTAATTTGCTGCTGATACATCGACTTGCTGAATGCTTTGTCCTTCGCGGCTCTCGTCTTTGACATCACGCATCCACTCTAGAATCCTCAAGTTCGTGTTCTCCCTCCTCTCTATCTCACTCTGTTCGAGATCCGTTTCTAATTCTGGCGTCGAGTAGTCATCCTGCGGATAATGACCACCATCGTCAATGACCTGCCATTCCTCTCCTGCTTCCAGTTCGCCTGCCTTCAGTAATTCCTCGCCCAATTTGTCTGGCTGTATCTTATCGATCAAGAAGTCATCCCCGTACCTGTTGTACCTCATGCCTGTGCGTTTACGATTGCCAGTCCTGGTTTCCGGTGGTGTTGTTCGATCCGGTTCCATCCATTTCGGCACCTCGTCTTGCTCCGGGTCGTTCCAGTCTTCCTCTACAAATGATCCTGCATCAGACTCCACTCCTATCTTTTCATTGTCGTCCAAACTCAAGTTCTCATTACCATCATTTTTCTCTCGAGTACCTTTCTCATTCACTTCACACGCTGGCTCTACCACCAGGTACTCAAGACCCTCCATGTCCTTCGGTATGCACCAATCCTCTGGGGACGGGACGTGAGGCTTCAGATTTTCATAATGTGCCGCTCGCCCAGTACTCAAGCGATAGAACCGTCCTTGTTGATGAACCTCCGTTATCATGAATGGTCCCCTCCACTTCTTGAGTAGTTTCTTTGTTCCCTTGGGCGGTATTACATTTTGGAAGACCCACACGTATTGGCCCACTTCATATGGCTTTGCTCTTAATATTTTTTCGTCGTATTTCCTGCGTTGCCTCATTTGCGCTTGCGCCGTGTTCCTCCTGCATAGCTCGTTCAACTCCTGTTGTCTTTTGATCGCTTCTTTCACGTATGCCTGAGGCGACGTCCTTTTCCCCTCGTATTCCGGGTAAAAGAATGTCAGAGGCATTGCTCTCTCCCTGCCCGTCAACATCATGAAAGGACTGATGCCCGTAGTTGAGTGCTGTGTACTGTTGTAGGCTCCTACTACCTGTGGCAGGTATTTGTCCCAGTCCGTCATGTATCTTGAGCAGTACACCCTTAACATGTTGACCAGTGTCCTGTTTTGTCTCTCTACCAACCCATTGGTCTGCGGATGATAGGTCGTCGAGTGTGCTTGAGCAATGTGCGATCTCTTCATCAATTCTTTTGTCAAGTCCCCCACAAAAGCTTTGCCGTTGTCCGACTGGAAAGTCATTGGACAACCATACCGCGATATCCAATGCGTTATCAGATGATCACATGTCTCTTCGGCCGAGGCTGTCTGGCGCGGAACCGCTTCCGCCAACTTTGTGAAGTGATCTATTATAACCAGTATCTGGTTGTATCCCGACTCTGTCATGCAGATTTTTTGATGGTCTATCTGCACCACTTCATTGAACTCCGAGCTCTCGACGGACTTGAGGGGTAACTTCATCTTCCTTGGGTCTTTTACCTGGAGACATGCCAGGCAGGCATTCACCCATCTCTCGCAAGCTTTTCTCATTCCTGGCCAATCAAATCTGTGAAGTATCCTTTGTTGTACTTTGTCTATCCCCTGGTGACTCATCTGGTCGTGTGATCTGAAAAGCACCTCTGTCTGGTACAATTGTGGCAGTATGATGAGGTTGTGTTTGTGTAATATCTTTTCCTCATCTCTCCTCTTGCACGCTACCACTCCATCAGCTGTGTGATAAAGTAAGTCTTTCTTTTCTTTGTAGAACTGGCTCAAGATCTTGTAGCTGTCTTCCTCAAGTTCCCCCTTCTCCTTGACCCCCGACTGGATCCATTTGGAGAGGTTACTTGTCATTTTGTCATTCTTCTGGGCTCTTATTAGGTCTGACAGCCTATATCTTGCCTTGACATGCTCCTTTAGCGCCATGATCTGTCCATTCATCTCACCAGGGTTGTGGATGTCATCACTCAGTTTCACGCATATCATCCTTTTCACGATTTTCATATCATCTTGTGGCACCAGATTCGTTCTGATGTTTGAGTTGCATGATAGTTCCCTGAATGGTTTCCTTGCGACCGCAATTTTCTCAAGTTCCTCACCACCTCGCATCTCCTGTATGTCCATGTTGTATGTTCCTGAAGATGGATCCGTCTGTAACTCCCTGTCGTGGTGCCTTGTCTTCTCTTCCGCCAGTATCATGCACAGACTGTCCTGGTTTTCGCTGCTCTCATCCGAGTCTTCATCTCATCCTTCACGCTCCCCGGACAATTTTCCTTCTCCGGTTCCTTCTTCCGTGAACCTGGAACACTCCCCGGACTCTTGACCTAGTCCCAGGTGTTCAGTATCTTCCTTGAACGTCACTTTCTTTTTCCTAACCTTGGTCTGCTCCAAAATGTCTTCGGGGATTTTGTCAACTAGTGACCGCACGACATCTTTGCTGTCAGTGACGCTTCCTCTTGATGAGTCAGTATCGTTCACTGTCTCTTTTCTCCGAAGTATAGTGAATTCCGGTTTCTCTTGACCCTTCTCCTGGATCACGGGCTTATCATCTGATAGTTTCTCGAGCAACCTCATTAAGTCATCATCTATCTGTGCAGTTCCTGCTTCCACCTGGTTAAGATCATAGCCTTTTGCCTTGAGCGTCTCCTTCACGATCTTCGACTTGAGTATAATCTCAATCGGAATCCTCTTGCTCTTCCTCAAGATGGTCTTCTCTGGAGGCTCTTTAGGCAATTCAGGATGATCTTCTATCGGTTTGCCTGACTTGTCCAGCCATCTCGTGAGTGGAAGACTGTCGTACGTTTCCTTGTCCATGAATGAGAAGCCATCTTTGATTTCAGGTCTGTCTGCTTCTCTTTGCTCTTGTCTCTCATAGAACTCCGTCTTTTTACTCAAGCTGTCGGCATTCTGATGTTTATCTCGCGTTCTATGCTCAATTATCATGTTGTATCCGTCCAGGCGAACTATCCACCTCCCAATGTAACTTTGGTCCATTGAGTACGTTTTCAGCCAGCTCAGTGCTCTGTTGTCGACTCGCAACTTGAATGGCTCACTGCCCAGGTATGCCCTGTATTTCTCGACAAAGGTAACCACCGCGAACATCTCAGCTTTCGGTGCTCCGTACTTCATTTCCGTGTTACTCAGGACTTTGCTCCCGTACGCTATTGGTCTCAAGACTGTCTTCCCATTCCATTCTTGTTCTTGGTGGAGAATCCCAGAAATCGCGACTACCGACGCATCCGTGTCCAGCACGTACATCCCTTTCTCAGTCGGCATACCCAGTACTGGTGCCTCACATAGCTCTTTCTTTATCCTCTGGAATGACTCTTCTGCTGCGTTGTTCCACGTGAACTTCTTGCCCTTGTGTCTCATTAATTGTTGCATCGGGTATACCTTGTCTGCATAGCCTTTGATGAACTCTCTATAATAGTTAGCGAAACCCAGGAAGCTCATCAACTGGTGCTCTGTCTTCGGTGATTTCCAGGTCAGGACTGCTTCCACGGCGTCCGTATCAGGTCTGATGCCGTGCTTGTCTACCATCCTGCCCAAGTATTTTATTGAGTCCTTGAGTATCTCGCACTTTGATGGTTTACACTTTAGCCCCGACCTCTTCATGCATGCAAACACTTCGTCTAGTCTCTCAATGTGGTCTTCCAGTGTTGGCGTCGCTATTACCACGTCATCCACGTAGCACATTACCAGGTTGCCATACTTCTTCGTTACGCCTATCAGCGCGTGTGCCATCAACCGCTGAAACGTGGCTGTGGCATTGCAAAGTCCAATCGGCATCCGTTTCCATTGAAACAGACCCAACTCGCAGGCAAACCCTGTCTTGTCCCTGTCTTGCTTCCTTAGTGGTACTTGCCAAAAGGCCGAGCCTAAATCAAGAGTCGTAAAAAATTTTGCATCACCTAACTTCGAGAGGCTCTCATCAATCCTAGGTATGGGATAGGCATCCTTCACCGTGACGGAGTTCAGGTATCGAAAGTCACAACAAAACCTCAACTGGTCGCCTTTCTTTTTGGCCATCACTACTCCACACGCCCACGGTGACTTGGATGGTTCTATCATGTCATACTCTAGTAACGTCTCGATCTCTTTTCTACACGCGTCCGATTTGTGTGGGGTCATGCGCCTCGCCCCCTCCCTGTGTGGTACCGCGTTTTCCTCAAGTTCTATTTCATGCTCAACGAAATTACAACACCCGATATCCGCCTTATGCCTCGAAAAAACTTCCTCGTTCCGCTCTAGTTCGTCCTTGATGGCTTCGAGCTGTTCATCTTTCAGTTTGCCCCTCAAATGTTCAATCTCCGGCAGGACCGGTTTTTCATTTTGCATTTCATCTAGTGTGGGTCGCTCTGGAAAGTTCGAACAGCTCGAAAGACCATCATCCGTTTCTGACTTAAGTGATTTAATCAGACCTGAAGAATCTTTTATTTTCTGCAATCGTCTCAAGATACAAATTTTGTCCCTGTGATTGGGACAATCAACAACTTCATTTTGTTTTGAGTTCTCAATTGTTTCATATCGAGTTTTAACCGGTAAAGCATATCCCAGTTTCCTCCCTCTCTGTATCGTGATCGGTATATCAAGGGTATTCAACAAGACACTGACGCAGAGGCCGCTCCTCGTTATCGAAAATGATCTTCCTAAAACAGCAGCACTTTGACTATTAGGATTCGGAATTATGCACACTTGCTTGTTGTCACTTAGTTCATTGTAATTTTTCATCCTCAAACTTACGATTGCCGCTTCATTAGCTTTTAGCCTCACCCTCCTACTCAAGAATACCGGTGCTTTGTTTTCATTTGCCATTATTAAATTTACCGGTTTGACTGCGTACCTCCTATCCGGGTTCCGTATCCTGAACATTGCGTTATTTAGATCAATCGTTACGTCGAAATTCCTGATGAAGTCTCTGCCCAAAATGAATTGGTCAGATTCATCTAGGTTTTCTACCACGATAAAGCTCATCCACAGGTTACGTTCCCCCAAATTGAGGGCTATTTACGGCGTCCTGCCCAGCACCCGTAGGGCCCCTTTGTTTGCAGCTGACAGCCGTATTCTCGAGTCTATCAAGTCACCTTTGTCAAAGCCCATCTTCTCCCAAGTTTCGATTGGTATAACGCTCAAGACTGCTCCCGTGTCAAGCAACCCACGCAACTGAGTCTTTTTGCCACTTATATCCAGCACGTGCCCTGTCACATCTGCCTCCGTCCCGATGTGCATTGCATCTTCCTCAAGCATGGCGCAGTGTCCAATCGATCTCACTTTCAATTCTTCTTTCCCTACGTAGATTTGTCCAATCAGGTCTTCGTCACATGTTATCATCGTCTTGGTATAGATGTTAATCCCATCTATATTTAGCATCACCTCGTGTGGACCATAAGCTTCAGTATATCTGCTATCAACACGTACCGACTTGCTGCCCCCTCTCATGAGTAGTGCTCTCAGTGCTCTAGAAGTCGTTTGTGGGCTTATACCACTCAAATAGTCTGCATACACGTCAATGTGCATTATTGTCTGGTCGCTCGGCTCGCTCAAGTTTCTGGTTACCTCGTGGCCGCCCACTGTGATTATCGACATTATCCTTGCCCCGATTTTCGATATGCCAAAAGGCTTACCTGTCACCATTTTCACAGTATTGCAATTCCCGGTCTTTGTTGAGCCCGGTACAGCCTCTGGCATTTGTTTCGTTCCGGTTAATGCTTCGTTAAAATTCTGTCTTTCTATCTCCAGCTTTAGTCGTTGCTCTATTTCTTTCGCTGCCAGATCCTGTTTCACTTTGGCAATTGCTTCCGTCGCCGCTTTCTCATAATTTATCTCTAGAGATTTCCCGGCCGCGGATTCTATCGCACCGTTAACATGTGTTACAGTTTTCACTGTTTTCGTCGGCAATTCGGTGTTTGGTGCCCCTAAGTTCCTAGATTCAAACTCGTTTTGCCTATTCCGCTGATTCTGTACCGCCGCTAATGCCAACTTATGTTTGGGGTGATTCTGGTCCTTGACCGCTTCCCAGAACAAGGGACAATCCATTCTGAAGTGCCCCTCCTGGTTACAGAAGAAGCATCTGGCGCCTATCTTGATGATTAAGCCATTATAGTACTCGTGTTCCTCCATCTGGCTCATGTCCTCCTCATCCGGTGCGTATCCTAGGCTCTTCATGCCTTGTTTGTATGTTGTGCAGTCAGCCACGTGGTGATCCGCCGACCCGCAGTTCGCGCATGATCTGCGCTAGTCCATGTCATCTCTAGGCTTGTACCATGACGACCTCTGGGGTTGACTTCCCCCCTGTGTGTTCCTGTTTTCTGTATATGAGTATTTCTTGGGTTTCATCAGCATGTATTCCCTTGATTTCTGTCTCATTTCTTCTGGGGTTGGTGCGCTGTCTTTCGACAATGTGTAGTATGTTGCTAACATTGTCCTTAAGTCGTCACTTTTTACCCCATCAATGAACTTCGAGGCAATGCTAAAGTTTCTTCTGTTTGTCGACTCCTCTGGGTCACTCCTTCTTCTCAAGCTCTCGAGATCATCTAGGAACCGATCTATTGACTCGTCGTCCCTCTGCCTTCTCTTTTCAACTCGCATCATCGCTTGGTGACCCTTCATGCCTGACCCGAATCGATTCAGCAATATCTCGAAGATCTTGTCCGCGGTATCGCGTTCTTCTTCTTTCTTTGCAACCACGCATTTCAATGCCGTGCCTTCCAGGTTACTGAGTATGGCTGTGCATGCTTGCCTTTCATCATTTAAGTTATCTTGTTCTAGATGTAATCTCATCACTTCCACCCACGTGTCAATGCATCCATCTGAGTCGTCTTTGAATTCTTTTGGCTTCTTGAAAGTTTTCCTTGATTTTCCGTCTCTCCTATCGCTCGAGTTAGTGTTCCTCGTGGCGAAGGCCTCTAGAGTCCTGTTCATCATCTCCCAAGTGCTTGCCCACGTCATGGCATCCGGACCTGCGTTGCTGCTAGCTGTTGAGTCCCCCGGACCACTTGTTGTGTTTGAATTCCCACTTTTCATGATTGTTTTATCAGCCGTTGGTGCTATGCTCACCGTATCCCGGGTTAAGGGCAACGGTGTCGATTGCCGTTTACCCCTTTGTGGTTCTACAAAGTCAACTCTGGTGCCTTGCGTGCGATCCGCTGCCGGTCTTTCTTGTGAGGTAGAATTTCTCAAGATTGCACCCAATTTCGTCTGTATTGCACCTGAACTTTCGGCCTGATTCCTGCTCATTATGTCCAGCCTCTTTTCCAGGCTACCTATTTGGCTGTTGACATCATCATATCGGTTTTTCAACTGTTGTAAATCTTTTTTGATGTTCCCTTCTCGTTCTTTATTGGTGGCTTCTACCTTATCTGTCATCTCCTTGAGTCTCTCGTCTGTTGCCTTAGCCAGGTTAAAATAACTATCCAGATACTCGTGTTTGTTGTATCTTAATTCTTTTCTTATCACTTCTCTGTCCTCTTCGCTGTGCTTCAGCTTTTTGTCGATCTGATTCAGTTTTGCCATCAAGTCACCTAGCTCAAGAGTAGCCTCTTCATGGTCAGCCGTTGATCTTTCTTCGGCCGTTGCTTCTGCTTTAGTTTGTTCCTCTCTCGGATTGGCTTCTGTCGTCTTCGTGCTCACTGTCCCAAATGTTCGTGCTCTTTCAGCTTTTGGTTCTTCAGTCACGTTCTCTTTCGTTTTTATTCCGACCATCATCGCCAACCTTTCTGTAAAAGATGTCTTTTTTACTTGGGAGTCTTCTTTCACCGTTTCTTCGGTGTTGCTTATTGCATCTTCCACATCGTCTATTGGTGAGAACTCTATGGGTTTCTGGTTTGGTTCTTCTGCATTGGGCATTGGAGTTGACTCCGTCGTCTTCTTCTCCAGTTCATCTACGCTTTGATCGGGTGTCTCTAGATCAATCTCGATGGTGGGTTCCACTCGTTCCCCTTCCGTGCCCTCTTTTGCCCTGTTCTCCGCTGTACTCCTTGTGCTGACCATGTTAACTGAAAAGTTCTTTTTTGTTATCTTTGGGCCCATTGATGTTGTTTTGCGTAGCGACGAATTATACTTTGCTTCGGTAGGTCTTTTTTCAGCTACCGGTACCCTGCTCCGCCTCATTATTTCTATTTACAATTGCTCTTATTTACAATTTTACTATATACACAATCCTATTCTAAGAATAAAATCTTTCGAGAAAAAAAAATATTTCTTAAAAAAAATATACAACGTGGTGAAAACCTAGTTTCAGTTCTCTTTATTAACTTTTCGAGAAACTTTCCTTATTTGTGGTCTCAACCGTACCTGGTTCCAATTAGTCTTGTTCTATCTTAATTCTGTCTTAAAACACTTCTTGTAATTTTACTTCAATTTTTATACTGTCCCAAGACTTCCAATTGCCGTCCCTACTCTTCTTTGTACCGTCCCAGGCTTCTTTCTCCTGTCCCAAGACTGTTCGGTACCGTCCCAGTACTTTCCGGCCGTGTCCCAAGACTCTTGTCCAAGACTACTGTCCCAAGGCTAGTGTCCCAAGACTACTGTCCCAAGACTAGTGTCCCAAGACTAGTGTCCCAAGACTACTGTCCCAAGACTAGTGTCCCAAGACTACTGTCCCAAGACTAGTGTCCCAAGACTAGTGTCCCAAGACCAGTGTCCCAAGACTAGTGTCCCAAGACTAGTGTCCCAAGACTACTGTCCCAAGACCCCTGTCCCAAGACCCCTGTCCCAAGACCCTGTCCCAAGACCCTTGTCCCAAGACCCTGTCCCAAGACCCTGTCCCAAGACCCTGTCCCAAGACCCTTGTCCCAAGACCTTGTCCCAAGACCCTGTCCCAAGACCTTGTCCCAAGACCCTGTCCCAAGACCTTGTCCCAAGACCCTGTCCCAAGACCCTGTCCCAAGACCCTTGTCCCAAGACCTTGTCCCAAGACCTTGTCCCAAGACCCTGTCCCAAGACCCTTGTCCCAAGACCCTGTCCCAAGACCCTGTCCCAAGACCACTGTCCCAAGACTGTACTGTCCCAAGACTGTCCCCAGACTGCTCTGTCCTAAGACTTCTTCGGCACTGTCCCAAGACTGTTGACAAGTGTCTGGGTGGTGGGACTTCTCTCATCTTCGTTATGGGGACTTCTTGATTCGCCGTACCTTGTACCACCACTCAAGCTCTAGTAAAATTTTCCCAAAATCCTCTCTTAAAAGCCAAATGCTGACCCCCCTTTTTCTTATTTCTCTTTTTGGCTACCTCTATTTCAATGTTCCAAGTAACTCGAGACCAAAACCTGTGCGCAGGTATCTTGTGATCACCTGTTCGTACAAAATTTTAACACAAATCCTCACCAAAATGCAACAAAAATCTAAGCAAGAAAAAGTAATAAAAACAGAAAGATGAGCCCACCTAAAATTCAAAGGTGACAAATGTCTACCTTCTATCGAAAAAAAATGTCTGGTACCTAATTGCCACGCGTTTCCTTCCCCCCTGCTAGTGATCTTATGGGGTATCACAAAAACTGTCTATGTCCGTTCCCCCCTACCGATCCGACCAGGGTACCTACCTTAACCTAATTCCAATTTTGGATATCCGCTTCCTATGACCAACGCGTGTAAATGACTAATGTAACTAAATCAACGATGTCGACTAATTAGTTACTCTAATTTCCCCCCTTTTTACAATTTACTACCGCCAACCTCTAACTTAACCAGCCCCCT
Source organism: Symsagittifera roscoffensis (assembly GCF_963678635.1). NCBI lineage: Eukaryota > Metazoa > Xenacoelomorpha > Acoela > Convolutidae > Symsagittifera > Symsagittifera roscoffensis. Next base: position 62,186,471 of record NC_087066.1, read on the forward strand.
TCTAACCTCCCCCCTTTTTAGCCCCCCTTCTTAAGCCTAAAATCACCTTAAGCGCCGGGTGCTAAACCTCTCAAGAGAAAACCGTAGACCTGTCTCCAGGCCTGCTCAAGTAAAAACGTTTCTCAAAACCGGGGGATATCGCTTATCCAATTTTACACTTATTTCCTATAATGTATTATGAGTTTTAACGATACCCGTTCTGCCCAACTTGAGAACTCGAGAACTGCCAAATCCCTCTTGGCTGCTTTCCCACTCGACTGATCACCTGTTCCAGCTCAGTCTCCTATTGGTTCAGTCTCCTACAGCTCAAGTTTTCCTGAACCAGTTTCCCACTCGGCCGGTCACCTGTTCCAGTCGAGTCTCCTATTGGTTCAGATCAAGTGCTCCTGAACAACCTTCCCACTCAGCTGGTCACCTCTTCCAGTCAAGTCTCCTTGTTGTCCAGGCAATCTGAAAACCCTTGACAACGCCCCACACTCGGGCACTTTATTAAGGTTACTGGATTAAATTACTAGGTTGATCGAAACGATCGAACTTGTAAAACAGTATGGGTATACTATTTAATTAATATAAAGGTTTGATCCAACTAATCTGGTGTCAAAGTCACTGTCTTTTTTCGTTTTATGGTTTTTGTTCCTTTTTCTATTCTTTTTTGGTTTTTGTTTTGCTTTTTATCTTTTTGCTCGTGTTTTTGTCCCCCTAGTTGCCCCCTTTTACTCGGTTAGCTAAGCCTCGTTCGGAAAGCGTACCAGGAAGTTTTCTCGAGTTTTCTTAAAAAGCCATCACGGTACAACCGGAAGGTTTGCACGTTCCTGTCGAACCGTACCGCCGGTACTCTAGAATGGGTATTCAGCCCGAAGCTGTCTCAAGTGGGTTCGACTCCGTAGTCTTGATGTCGTAAACACCCAGGAGCGCCATAAAAACACTATGTAACATTCGTCTACTGCAGTCACACATGAGGCTTAAGAAAAATAGGCCCTATAACCATTGGCTCAAGAGTCAGGGACACTATCTCTTGTGTTTTTGTACCCCAAATCAGGCGGAGCCAATTCGGTTCGCTTGTGACATGAGACTACGACCCGTTACAGCTTAAAGGCTACTACTAAAATATCCCCCCACTCTAGAATTAATAACGTCCCCACACTCAGGTCTCTAGATACCCAAAATACATGAACGCCGTTAAAAACCGGGTTGGAACAATCCGTTAAGTTACTTTTTATTAGACAGTGGAACTTTGATCCATTTCAGATGGATCAAACTAAAACTCGCCTTACCTCAACATAACAATTATAAAACACACTCTAGAAATTTAAATTAGTACTCACATTGTAGCACTCTCAAGAACCAGGAAGTAAATAAGTCGGTAAGCAACTCAAGAATCAATAAAGTAACTAAGATTATTATGGAAGACTTGAATTAATCAAATATAAAAACAAAATAAAGCGTTAACGCTATCGTCTAAAAATTATAAATAGAATATCTCATCAAGTTTGTCATAGACTCTAATCGTGCCCAAAACGCACGATGAGTTTAATGTTAGTCAGTAGTTTAATGAGTTTAATGTTAGTAACTAAAGAAATTTTTGCTAAAAAGTAAATTTCAAACGTTTTCGCAACTATGTGCATCGTCAGGATTTTTACAATAAACTACTCTAAATGACGATAAAACATCAATTTACAAATGTTATTTACAATAAATCACATACAATTTGGTTCTAAACCATCATGATAAAAAATTAGCCAATCACAGTTGACCTCTAAATTACTATTAAGATTAAAATACTTTTAACCTCTAAAATTAATTAAACATTTTAAAATTAATTTGTCTGGAAGTTTCTGAGTCATAATTTCGATTTAGACATGTACGTTTTGAATAAAAAACCAAAAATATTTTGGGACTAAATTTTCAGTGTTAACTCCCTGCTCCTAAACTCATCGCGCGTGTTCAAGCCCGGTTTCTCTTTCCTGATATGTATTGCCTCTAGTGTTAGCAATTTTTTTTGGTTGTTTGACCTATCTATAATTTCCCAACTAAGATCTGCGCTATTTCCCTCAAGTTGGCATTGCTGAAGGTGGAGGCCTACCGGTGAGTCTGCTTTCTTATGTTCCTCAATTCTAGTGGTCAAATGTCGAACAGTTTGTCCGACATAGGTGGAAGTGCATCCACTACATGACAGTTTATAAACCACTCTTGACTTGAGGTCATTAGAAAATGCTGACTTCAGTGATGGTAAACATGATTGTAGTTTTCTTGTGGTGAAAACCACTTGAACGTTCGTTAATTTTCGTAACCTGTTAGCCAAATATTGGCTCTGGTTACCTCTATATTGCACCATCAGCATTGGGGGCTTTTCATCCTTTGGTGATTGAACTGACAAACCCCTGTCACTATCCAGGGGCTTGCCTTTACCCTCGATGATCTTGCACAAGGCGTCTGAAGCAACCTTTGCGGACCAATTTTCAGGGTACTGAATTGTCAGCCATTGCGCCCTATTAGTTTCCATAGCCTTATCAAATTGCTCCCAGCTAGATGTACTCCTAAAAACCCTGTGTACAGTGCCTTGGATAACACTACGCTTATACTGAGTTGGGGCGCAGCTTCTATAGTTCAGTATAGTCCCTGTATCTGTTGGTTTTTGATACCAACTGCAAGTTACACGCCTATCCTGCGATATATTTATGTTCAAATCCAGGAATGGCAAATTCCCCTCCGAATTAGTTTTCTCTAGAGTGAACTGCAAATTTGGATGAAGAGAATTGGCGGCATCGAGAAGACAACTCGGCTCCCCTCTGACTGTTCTAACAATGTCATCCAGATACCTGAGGAACAATTTCACCTGGGGAGTATCCTTCTCCTTGTTCTTAGCTCGGCAGCAGCTTTCACAGTACCAGACTATCTCGGTTATGTGCCATTCTGCCAGATGACACAGCATAACCTTCCCGCGACAGAAATAAAAGTGACTAAAGGCCTTATGAACAGAAAAGTGTTGCGACGGAGGGTCAGAATGTTCTAGAATTTTTATTTTTAAAATTTCGATCGGAAGAAGAACATTTCTGAGAAATAGAAAAAAGACGGCCATTTTGAATAAAAAAGACGAAAATCAGAACCACGATATAGATTGTGAAGAACAGTTGTATCAGAGACAGAAAAACACGGAGCCTCTTATCGTGGCAAAAACACACGATAAGGACCTTAGCGACAGATATTCGTGGAGACGGAGGCTTCAGTGGGGGGAAGAGAAATACCACGGAACCCTCCCGGGACACGAAATATAGGAGATAAGAGTGTTATCTCAAGAAAATCACGGGAGCGGAGGCTTGGTCCCCCAGAGACTGTTATATGTGAAGGGACTGTGAAAACTGACTATAACAGCTGCTGTAATGTCCTAGATCTTAATTAACACCGTTATTATTTAATATTTCAGAGCATGAGTAGATAGAAAAAGGAAAGGGTCAATCCATCTCCAATGGATTTAATATAAAACTGTCACACAAAAACATATAAAAATAGGTTGTTCGAGCCGTGTTTTTAATGACAATCACGTAGTCTGAGGATCCGAGACTCAGCTATGTGGTTGTGTTCGCATGCAAACGAAAGCTGATCAAAAGTCGTTTGACTGATGGCCTAAAAATGGTAACTTTTTACTTTGCCCTAAACAGACCAGAAAATCAACTGGCAAGGTCGAGACGGTGAAAAACGAGTGGAATTAAGGTAACTGACGCCTGCCAGTCGTTGATAGGTACTTTTTCTACGCTCCGTCGCTGTGTGATATTTGGGCGAATGTTACATAGACGTTTTTATGGCGCTCCTGGGTGGGCCTGTTAAAGGCATGAAACCATCATGATCAGCAAGCGTTTCAGCGACGTACCCTCCGCTCCGGGCGTAAGCCCGAGTTAGAGGCCTTAATGACCGTTGTTGTACTAGGGGGAAGGTGCGTACCCTCCGTCTAGTGCAATTTAGCTTTTTAACTTAGTTAACACCGAAAATTCCGGGGGCCGGAGGGTTAGGTGGGAAATCTAGAGCCCGCTTGTCCTGAGGTCCCAGGACCAAAAACAATTAAAGAGAAAGCGTAAAACCAGACAAAAATAGTGTATAACCAAGAAAAAGCCAAAAACAAATTTATTTAAAAACAAAAAAGTACAAAAAACAGTAAAAAAATCCAAAAAAGACCAAAAACAGTAAAAAAACATAAAGTGACAGTTTATATGTTATTTCCGGACGAGATGTGATCTGACCTCCCTATTTGTTGTTGTTTCAGATTGATTTATATCGTTTCTGATAGAGAGATTGTGTGTTTTGGTGAAGGGTTGGGTACCCTCCCTCGAGTGTAATTTGAGTGTTTAAGCACGTTAATGGTGATTTTGCCGGTGACCGGAGGGTAGAGTGGCAGGCTGATCAACGTGTTCCACACTCAACAGGGACATCAAGGACAACATCCACAACGACTGTTGGGTATCGTTGAAGTAATTTTAGTATCGTTTGGGTACTATTTCCTTAAAACTTAAGTGGTGGGGGGCACGATTGGCGCGGTCCGATTGTACCCTCCATCGATTACAAATTTCCGAGTTAAGGGTCTTAATTCGGATATTTTGGTGCAAAGGAGGGTATAGTACTATTTATTAACGACTATTTATAGATTATTGTCCTCACTATATATTACTTATCTCCTATTTAGACCCAAGAAACACCCATTTTTTGTCGAAAATTACCAATTTTCGACCAAACTGTAGACCCCCAAATTTTCGGATATCCGAGCTTTTCCGATAGGCAAAAAGCTTTTATATAGAGAGTAGCCACGTAGTTCGATCCCCTTTATTAAAGAAATCGCGTGAGCAAAGATTCAGTGGAAGTTAGAAAAACGAAAATTTTTCGACCAAAATTTTGATAATTTTCTGTATTTTGTCAATCTGTTTTGGGGATCGAGTTTTTGAGTTTTTAGAGTTAGAGCAATAAAATTTTTTTGCGTTAGGAGCGTGCTAGCATAACGTGCTCGGTTACCAGAGAAATTTTTGGGTAACCCTCCGAGTAGCTCCGTGGATAGAGCTAACGACTTAAGGTTTGGAAAAGGAAGGAATCGGAGGGTCCAAATTTGATAGTTTTTGGCCAAATTTTTGTTTCTAAACCAATTTTGGTCCGGTTTTTTGCATTATTCCAGTGCCGTACAGGGCTACTACGCTCATTTCAAGTATTTTTAGGCACTTTCGACCGGAATTGCGAAAAAAGTCTTTCAGATCCTATACAGGTGGTGAAAAAGGCCATTTTGACGAACGCGTTTTTGGCGATTTCTCAAAGACTAGTTATCCGATCGGGATAAATTTGGTACCATAAGTCGACGTTTTTGACCACTTTTCCGAATCGCAACCGTTTTTGGGTTGATTATTTCGGAAAAGAAAATTTTTTTAGAATTTGTTGGTTCGGAGGGTCCAAGTAACGGGCAACCCTCCGAGCGGCAGAAAATTTTATCAAAACATCTTCTTATTCAACTGGGAAGGTTGACCGTGTCAGCCAACCTAGTTTTAAGTCAGGTAGACCGCTTTCAGAGGCTTTACTGCGGTGATTTAACCCTTTTTCTTGATTTTGGGGGAACCCTCCGAAGTGACCCTCCGGAGTCAGCTAAACCCTTTAGCAACGCTCCTTAGTGGAAAATTTCCACGAGATCACCCTAAGAAATTGAAGCAGCTCCCCCTAGAACCCTTAGCTTATTTTGACGCTGTTTAAAGCTAGTAGGAGAACCTTCCAAGTGAGATCAGAAAATTTGAAAATTTTGGAGGTACCCTCCGAAGTGACCCTCCGGAGCGTATTAAGCATCTTATTGACCCTCCTTAGTAAATTTAAGGGGACCCTCCGAAGTAACTTGGGTGATTAAGATACCCTCCTAAGTAACTTGAGTGATTGAGGTACCCTCCGAGGTAACCCTCCGGAGTGTCTTAAACCTTCTAGCGACCCTCCTTGTAAGAGACTTGAGTAAACCTTCTGTGGCAATTTGGGAAACGGAAAATATCCATTTAATAAGGATCATATTAGGATATTAGGCGTGCTTATCAGGATCAGAAGAACCCATTCTGACCCGGAAATTCGTGATCAACTTTGGATTCTATATTGGGTGTATTAGAAGTACCCGAACAAAAATTTTTTTTGATTGTGATTTTGGTTGAGTGGTTGCCTTGAGCTACTTAATAGGAAAGTTCGGGCAATCCGGGAACAAATAAAGGAAGACCTCGGTGGGCGTATTAAGCAAATACACACCCACTTGAGAAGAAGAATTGTTCCCTACTCTCGTGCACTTGGAGCAGTCCGAGTGTGGGAGAGCTTTTTCATAGATTTGACGAATTTTCGACCAAGAGGTTGCCTTGAGCTACTTAGTAGGACAGCTCGGGCAATCGCAGGACACCCAAAAGCAGACCTCGGTGGGTGTATTAGGCAAATACACACCCACTTGAGAAGACTGTGTCCTGGGCTTCGTTCTTTCGGATCGTTCCGATTGGGGGAAGTCTTTTTCTTTAAGACTAAGTTTTATTTATCTATTTCTGAATCATCACTGCTTTTTATCGAAGATTGTTTAATTTTAACAAAGCAGTGACTTGATAAATTGTGTGGCGATAAATTGATACTGACAAAAGGTCGCTGTCACCTGTAGGATATTCTTATCTGATTATCGATTGTGTTTTCTGTGTCGATTATATCTTGTGGAAACTTAGTGATACTGTTATACTATACAACCGGGTTGAGTTAGCATTATATCAATACTGGGTAGACCCTGTGTGTAACTTTAGCTGAGTCACTAATTTAGTCGTGAGAGATCTAAGAGACATTTTGATACTGACGGAATTGAGTAGGCAGTGTTAAGTGATTTAACTAAATCTTGTTTGTGGTACGTTTGCATTGCCATCAAATTAAGAATACTTTCATTTTGACAAAAACTATGCAGCGCAGGGACTCGCTAGGATCGACTACTAAAATTCCCAGGCTAAGCAAGGGAAGCACGCGGAAATTTAGAACTAGGCGTAGCCAAACCTCGTTTAGCAGCGCTTCCGACGCGTTTGCTGAAGACGAATCGACTAAAGGTCAACCTGATCTTTCAGTGATCGAAATGAAACTAAGGAGCGAGAAAAACCTCGATGGCAATCAAAGGCGGAGCGCCGAGGCCGAGCCTGCGAGCGAAACGCTGGTGGATCCCTTTGACGAAGGGGAGCGAACGCTCATTCGACCCGACTTTGAGCCAGACGAGGTCCTCGAACGAGAGGAAGTCGAGAGGACAGAGGAGACCTCGGAGCGTTCCGAGGTCGAACCTCGGGAGGAGGTGTTGTACAGGGGAATGTCCAAATCGGAGACTAAGAGCTATAAATGGAGAAAGGAACCTTCACATCTGACAAGTGCACACTCATCCTTGGCCAAACAGAGTAACAACGCGATGATGTCGAGTATGAGTCCGGGTGAAGAGCAGACGTTCTCGAAGGCCAAGAAGAGATGGAAGTCCTTGTACGACGAACGCATGGCGTCACTGCCAACTGTAGGTTTGACTTCCAGTGATGGCTACCCGGAGATAACCCATCCGGATGTGAACTTCACACCGTGCCCAAGGAACGACATGAGCAGGGAGGCGTCTTCTGCCTCGCCGACCAGGCCTATGTCAGATGGGATAACGATGGGAGCATCATCAACGTTCGACAGACTGATGACGTCAATGCACAAGCAAAAGGGCGGTGCGTCATCAAGTACTAGGCTACAGCCACAGTTGACCTCGTCTTCTCTGGGGCTAACCCCGCCATTGGGGGCAGCTGGTGACATAAGTGATATGTTCGCTGGTGTGATGAATGGCCTGGATGAATTGAGGCGAGACATGACTAAGAGGATAGATCAAGTTGACGAGAGAGCTCACCATGGTCGAGAGAATTTGAAAGATGAGCTAACGCACGTGAAGTCGCAGGCGAGGTTTGATCAGGCTCAATTGATTCGTGACACCGATCAATGCCTGGCCGAGAGCCTGGCACAGGCAAACAAAGAGTCAGAGGAAAGAGAGGCTAGGATGACAAGAGAGATCGAGCGATTGTTGAATGATCATGATAATACCTACGCCCAAACGATGACTGGCCTGGAAAGGAGGTTGGACGCCAAATCTGACTTGATGATGCGGAAGCTTGACGCGATCCTGAATGGGAATAGTTGGCAGGAGCATTCCAACTCAAGGGAGCGCTCACGCCATGCGAATGTTGGAGATGGTACGGGCAACAGTGCCAGAGCCCAGCAAGGCTCGAGAACGAACTACGAACATAGAAACAAGGAGCGGCCAAGGGCAGCCCCGCAGAGGCCTGGCTGGACAAATCCAGTCCCATCGGAGGCAGATGCCACCCCGGAGACAAGATTGCCAACCGTGCCACAAGTCAGTTCAGTACCAGATCTGACTACAGTCTCACAAGACACAACGATGTATGCCTCGATGTTTGAGCCTCTGAACAGATCTCTTGAAACATTCATCACCAAGCTCTCGAAGTCAACCGAGAGAGGAGAGAGGTAAAGAAGAACACTGAAAAAGCCGAAGTCATATAAAGACGAGTCAGACGGCTGCATTGATACTTGGATAGAGGTGATGAAGTTACACTTTGAGGAAGAGAATCTCTCCAAGAAACAAGAGTGCAGCGCGCTGACGAGCAACCTGGAGGGTACTGCATTAAATTGTGTAATGGCGAAAAGAGCCAATGAGAGAGACAGCGCTCGCAAGATATTCGACATCCTGCTGAATCGTTTCGGCTCTGGAGTACAAGGGCACCAGGCCATGGTGAAGTTCGAGAAGAGGCGTCAGAGAGATGAAGAATCAATAGATAAATTCTTGGACGACCTTGAATTGCTCAGGAGGAGGAGCAACCCGGATGAGAGAATATCCGAACGAAACTTGGCGATCGCTTCGAAGTTCATGGATGGTGTAAGGAGTGAGGAGTTGAAGACGATGTTGGCCACTCACTTCACCCTGTCGCTTGACCAGGTACCCACGCCCGACGACTTGCGTATGAAGTCACGCGAGTATTTACTGATAAAACCGAGGGCGCAAAACCGTTACAGCAATTATGGCAACTATAGCGGGACAAACACTGGTGCGAATTCCAGTTGGTACAAACCTCGCGATGACATGGACAAGAGGAGGTCGTGTGCGAATTGTGGATCGATGGACCATCACGTTTCTGCGTGTTCTGCATACAAACAGAACATGAAGGCCATAGGCTACTTTCTCGAGGACGCTGACGCGACCGACGAGGATCATGAAGAGTACGTGAGAGAGCTCATCATGAAATATGGTCCGAGGTGTTTCTTCTGTAATTTGGAGGGACACTTCAAGTCGGATTGTACTCAATTTTGGGACGCAGTAGCGGACGCGAAACATCCCCGCCACGAAGAGGCGCTTTCGGGTGTCAAGGCCAGTCGAGCACGTCTGATGAACGAGGCTGAATCTCGGAGAAAGGAAACGACACCGAGCACCTTTGCGACCAAAAAGGTTAAGACATGGCCTGACGAGGTGGTAGCCTCGAACCTCGAAGCAGAGTCGTCTAGTCCACTCAAGGTGGATTACGGCCTGGCGGCAAGGACAGCTCTGCAGAATGTCAAACAGGACCTTGCCACGAAAGAAGTGGAGCAATGGGTAAGGTCGGAGCTGGAGAGCACAGATCTTCGGGAAAGTCTTAATGTCCTGAGTAAGACGACAAGAGCAGAAGATGAAAAAGAGCCCAAGAAACAGGGACTAAAACTGAACGTTATATCTGGCAAGACTTTCGGCATGACGAAGGCAGGGACCAAAATAATGTCTATCATCTCAGTCGCAGGGCACCAGGTGGTCAAGAACCTGAGCGAGCCATCCGAGATTACACTGGTCCACCTGGACATCTATGCCGACTACCTGAAGGAGAAGGATCCCAAACTGGACTCCAGGGCAGTGCGAGCGCTGCTCACAACGGGAGGTCCGAGGCTGATGAAAGTGGACGGACATTATATCGATGTCCATGGCCTTTACCCGATTCTGATGAACGTGGATGGCATCAATATCTACACGAAAGCTCACATAACTGATGCGAACGATCAGGTTGGCCGGATATACATTGGTCAAGAGGAGCTGAAGGTCAGACGAATCGGACACAACGCGATGCTCGAACAAGATGCTGTGCATATTGGTTGCGAGGCAGATCTGGCCGCACACGTTCTGGACGTGCAAGGCAGACAACTTTCTGTAAAGGGGCTGCTAGACACGGGAGCAGTGGTTAGTGTCATGCCAGTCAAAACTTGGACCGACATGGGTTTCGAAAGATCGGATCTCACACCGACAAACATCAGGTTGGCAGCTGCCAATCAGGGAGCAATCTATGTCGCCGGACGAACCCCGATCATCTCACTGCAGCTTGGAGGAAGACATCTTTGGATGAGCTTCCTAGTAGTAGAGAATTTGGATGAATCCGACCAGTTCATCCTAGGAAGGGATTTCGTTCGCAACTTTGACGTCACGATTGATCTCAATGACGGATTGATTAGGATCAAGGATCCTGAAAGAAAGTATGAGAAAAGACCCCTTAATAAGATCTTAATTAATCAGGCCAAGGTGCCGATTTTTCTGGATCGAAAAGGTAGATTAAAACCGAACCAAGCCGTAGTAGCGACGTTTAGGATGAGGAACTTGAATGAACTCAGCAATGACAGACAGGTGTGTCTGGTACCAAATCCAAACAGTAAAAGCTCGGCTATTTTAGGAAGAAGCTTCTCACTCACTCAGAGCGGACTGTGTGTGAGTGTGTTATTGAACACAGAAGCAACAACAGTGACAATACAGAGGGGAAAGAAACTTGGCTACGCTTTGCCTCTGAACACAGACTTTCTGAGTGTGGAGAACTTGAAGAAGTTTGACGTAACTAAATGTCCATTACATGCGAACCAAGAATGTATAATGAAAAGAGTAATTGAATTGAAATCTTCTAGGAAATTGTTTTCAATGAAGTCGGAAACAGATGATGGGCTGTCTAGTTGTTCCAACTTTCCTGAGAGGCCGACGGAAGCAGAGTTAGCAGCGAATAGGCCTGTCCTACCTGAGATAGAACATCTGAAGGGTAAAATATCTGACAGGGAACTAGATTCGCTCAGGGCGGTGCTAGATCGGAACGCAGACGTTTTTTCAAAGCATAAGGCCGATATAGGTTGTTGCAATTTTGTAGAGCACGAGATTGAGATAGAAGAGGGCTCGGTACCTCATAGGGAAGGGGCGAGAAGAATGACCCCAAATAAGTCAGAAGCGTGTAGGAAGGAAATTGAAATGTTAATGGAGTACGACATGATTGAGCCGTCGAAGTCCCCATGGGCTTGTGGCGTAGTCATGGCGAAAAAGAAAGGGGGGCAACTCAGGTTTTGTTGTGATTTCCGTTATCTGAACGCAGTGACTATAAAGGACGCATACCCGATTCCCCGCATCGATGAGAGCCTGTCCAACCTGGGAGACGCTAAGTTCTTCACGACGTTGGATTTGGGCTCCGCATTCTGGCAAGTGCCACTCAGAAAGCAAGATCGAGAGAAAACAGGTTTCGCGTGTGAGCTGGGACTCTTCCAGTGGAAGAGGATGCCATTCGGATTGTGCAACGCGACGGCCACATTCCAGCGACTGATGGCCCAGGCACTCACGAGCGTCACTAAGAAATACGGGAGTCTCATCATGTGTTATGTCGATGATGTTGTGATTGCAACACCAACCCTAGAAGACCACATAGAGAGGTTGGAGGAGGTGTTTTCTTGCATGAAGCAGGCGGGTCTGAAATGCAAACCCTCTAAGTGTGAAATCCTCAGGGATTCCATAAAGTATTTGGGCCGCCTGGTTGACAAACATGGAGTGAGACCAGATCCCGAAGCAGTTGAAGCGGTGTTGACCTGGAAGGCACCTAAAACAGATACACAGTTGATGAGTTTTCTGGGATTCGCCAATTATTATCGTGAGTTCATCAAGGGGTATGCTGACAAAATATACCCCATGCAGAGATTGATGAGAAACAAGGGCAAAAAGTTCACCTGGACTGATGAGGCACAAGTCTCATTTGAAAACATCAAACGTTAACTTTGCGAGGCACCGGTCCTCGGCATGCCAACGGAGAAGGGAATGTTCGTGCTGGACACGGATGCATCAGTGGTTGCGATATCAGGCATACTTCACCAAGAGCAGGAGTGGAACGGGAGAACGGTTCTTCGTCCGATAGCTTATGGAAGTAAAGTCCTGAGTGACACTGAGATGAAGTACGGCGCACCAAAAGCGGAGATGTTTGCTGTGATCACGTTCGTGGAAAAATACAGGGCCTACCTGGGGAGTGCTCCATTCAAGTTACGTGTGGACAATCGTGCCCTTGCCTGGCTGAAAACCTATTCGATGGATCAAAGCTACATTGGTCGTTGGATCGTGCGCTTGGATGGATACCACATGATCATAGAGCACCGTACCCGTGACAAGCACCAGAACGCAGATAGCCTCAGTAAAAAGACAGAATTTTATGAGCGCCTCGAGGAGAAGCAGGCTAACCAATCAGAGATCAAAGAGGGGTTTTCCTTTCTGGACAAAGAAACCTACGATAAGCTGCCACTTACTAGGTGGTTAGACAAATCAGGACATCCTATACCTGGACACCCTAACCTTCCAGTGGAGACGGCCGCGGAGATAAAGCTTTTAGCCAGAGGCGAACCCGTTCCGTTGGACCTGCTAGTCCGATCCAACTTGGTACAGCAAGAACTGACCAGGCTGGGTATAAACAGCATCGCTTTATTGAATAAGACGGTGAACGTGGCGCCGGACGTCATGGGAAAACTCCGTGACTTGTTGGATAGGGAAGTGAATAGGCATGATCGTGAATGGATGGAGACCATGCAGAGGTTGACTGTCACCGAGAGAACAGAGAAGAGGCCAGTGTCCATTCGCAGCCGAGGCGTTGAACGGGATTGCAGGTCGATCGTCAACCAGCTGGTGACCTCGATGCCGAAAGAAGTATTGTTGAGAACTTCGTTCACTGAATATGGAACATCGAATCAAAACCAAGCTACTGAGGAAGTCAGGATCAGGTCGAAATCTAGCTTCACGAGGAGAGTGCACTTCACGGATGCAAAGGAAGAATACGAGCCAAGCCCAGACTGTTCGTCCATGGACGAGACAATGTCCGGGGAGTCTGACACCTTCGAGCCAGTCAAGGACGTCTCCTCTGATGAGTCAGACACCTTTGAGCCCGTGCAGGACGACTTGCCCGGGGAGAGGTTGACTAGACCACCTAGGGGCAGAATTTTGTCCGGGGAGTCGGGTTCAAAGCGACCGATGGACAGAGTTTTGTCCGGGGAGTCAAGAAACATCTCAGACAACTTGGAATATGATGTTGAGGAATCAGTCGTTTCAAGTGGTGACTCGAGACCCCAGTCCTGGGACAACACGTCTGAAACAACTTCCAATTCCGATGTGTCAGAGATCGCAATCCACTCCTTATTGGTAGACTGGAAGCAGCGTGGGCTGGACCGAGAAACACATCAGGATCCAGACAGGGACAGATACACCTCAGATGAAGAGGGCACTGTGGTAGATAATGCCGCAGACGAACTCGAGCTGATAGCAGTTTCAAAACGCCCAACCAGATTGCTGCCACATGGTACGGTCGTCCGTACCAATCTGGAACCATCTGTGCAAGAAGCGACTCCTTTGAAAAAGATATGGTGTGTCAAGTTGATGGACGATGCTCATGCTCCGGAGATAATGAGTGGGCAGATGAACGTGGTGAAGACGTATTTGAAAGCCAGGTACAGGCTGTCGGATCTCCTAAGGGCTCAACGAAATGATAGAATGACGAGCAGTCTGAAGAGATGGATTGAGAATGGAGCACCTGACAAGGGAGACTTGGAAGAAGACAGCTATAAAATCCTGAAGCAATTCTACCTGAAGCGAAACGACTTGTTGTACCTGAATAAGGACGGGATCGTTGCCTGCAAGCGAAAAGAGGAGGACAAGGTCCTTTATAAATACAATTCAATAGTGTTACCACAGTTGTACCAGACCGAATTGCTCTTTCGCTCACATGATCACATGGGACATCAAGGCGTGGACAAGGTGTATAACAGGATACAAAAACGATTCGAATGGCCGGGATTGAAGAAGGCTTGTGAGAAATGGATAGCCGCATGCCTGTCTTGTCAACAGGCAAAGGATCCCAGGAAACTAAGGTTCCCCCTACAGTCAATAGAATCGTCAGGTTTCAACGAAGTGGTGCAAATTGATCATCAGAAAATCTGCATGACAGCAACGGGCTATAATCAGGTGCTGGTAATGATCGACCATTTTACAAAGTATGCGGAGGCAGCACCCTGCATGACAGCATCGGCAGAAGAAACATGCGATCATTTGATAAATGTGTGGATAGCAAGGCATGGCTGCCCCATCACGTTCCAATCGGACAATGGCAAAGCATTCGTAGGTGATCTCACAAAAGAGTTAATGAAAAGGTCGCAGGTAGCGCAGGCCCACTCGACCACTTATCACCCGCAAACGAATGGCCTAGTCGAGAGGCAGAATCGCACTCTGGTATCCATGTTGAGAGTCTACTGCTCACGCTATATGGATGACTGGGACAAGCACTTGCCGCAAGTGATGGGTGCTTACAACAGCACGGAGCATTCCACCACGGGAATAAGTCCGCATATGATGCTGACGGGTCATGAAAAAGCACTCCCGTTAACGTTCTTCTACCCTGAATATGAAGGGAAGAGGACAGCACCGCAAACGTACGTGCGGGACGTTATTAGAAGACAACAGGACCTCAATGACTTATGCAGGAGGAATACGCAACAGGCGCAGATTAGACAAAAAAGGAGGTTTGATAAAAGGACAGCCGATGCAAAAGCCTACTCAGTTGGCGACTACGTCTGGGTGTTCCAGGAAGTGGTTCCACCAAAAGGAACCAAGAAACTATTAAAGAAATGGCGTGGTCCATTTCAGATAACAGAGGTGCATCAAGGAGGTCGTTTTTATCGGCTGAGCACTGGAAGAGCGGCTCATTACGAGAATATCAAACCGCACAATGCCTCGTCAGAGGATTGGTGCATCCCAGCGGACATGCAAGAGGGAGACTATTTAATTGTGGATCCTGCTTGTGAAGTGAATGAGAGGGGTACTCGCGACAAGAACGACGGGAACGAGGTGGTGGACGATTGCGATCTACCACTGGATCTCGAATTGACTGAGCGAGTAGAGGTGGACGATGAAACTCTACCCTATGCCGAAGAAGACTGGGATTGCCCGGAACAAACCGAAGTCGACAAAGGAATACGGCCTGACTTTCCGCTCACTATGGAGACACGCCAAAGTAAGAGGGGAAAAAACAGAAGAAATACAATCCGTATGGCGGGGACTTCGTTGTAGACCGGATAGTAGTGAGTGATGTCATAGACTCGCTGGTGGGGCTGGACGAAGTAGCGATGCCAGAAGAAATCGACCTTGTGAACGATATGGATCAAGATTGGATCGACGATCGATCAGAACCGGAAGTGGAGTTCGAACCAGAAGCGGAACAGACTCATGAGCAAGAACTAACAAACTTGCGCGTGCTCGAATGGCTCCACGATCTGCCGACAGATCCAAAAGAGACGATCCTGACGATTCAGGACGTCGACAGAGACGGCGTCAAATACATCAGTCATGACAATACCGAGTCCAACTGGGTCGCCCCAGATGGTCCTCTACGTGTTACACAATCCAACCTCGGTCTCCTAGACTTTGGGCGATCGACGGGGACGTCGATGGATATTTTTGTCCGGGGAGTGGGGGTAGGACTCACCCACACCGAAAATCTCATAATAAAAAAATTGAAATCGGCAAGGGAAACCGGAGAACTAGAGACAGAGGGCGAGAATGCTAAGAAACCACCTTTTGGACGAATCTTTGAATCGTATTTTGATCTCCCGAACCACTATTCGAACAATATCGTTATAACGGACAGCGATTTCATACTCACGGAACGCACGTGCGCCATAGCGATAACTGCGGACGTAAGCTTCAAAACAGCACTAGCGGCCGACTTTAAAAGAGAGTACAAGAATATCGAGTTTTTGTGGAAACAGAGGCCGGGTGTAGGAGGAATGATAGCGTTGCCCCCTGTTGCATCACAGATACCAGGGAAATATTTGTGTTTTTTGGTTACGAAAGCTACTGATAGGCAACACGTGAATCCGGAGAGCTTGGTATTGGCCTTGACTCGACTTAGGGATTTCCTGGTTGAGAGAGGTGTGACCTCTCTCTCGTTGCCAGTATACGATCCTAATAGGGGAAAGCTGCATCCGAGAGAGTTGTACGCTCTTGTGCATGTGATATTTTCAGAGATTGATTGATGTTGCATCCAAAAATGATGGTTCTAAGTCGCGACCTGTTTTTTAGATCTTGATTGATCGAAAATTGTTTACTGAACACTGAATCAGAGGAGACAGAAAGAAGTTACACGACACGACAAGAAGAATCAACACGAAAAGAAATGGGTGACACGAACGAACTCATGGAATTCCTCTCAGCGAGTCTAGGAGCGACTCTAGACGAGATCTATCAGCGGCTGATCGATTGTGATTTTACACGAGAAGACCCGGGGTTGGCGATGTTTGTGGTCGCACTCCTCAATGCACTGGGAAGAGAGGGTCGAGGGAATCGCCCTACAGAAGTCGTGTTGATGTTGGCCTTCGGTGAGTCCGGGACCGCCGAGAGAGGCCGAAACCGATTGATGAGATGGAGGCGCGGAGAGATGTCTGGCCACGACCTGGCTCGTGAGCCAGGACTAGGTGAGCAAAGGGACCACCGGCTAGGTGAGATGCCCTTGCCCGTCCAACCTGCGCAGCCACTCATTGGAGCGAAGAGACAACGTGATGGGCCAGGCCCGTCACACTCTGTCGACTCTCCAACAGCTGCTCCTCCCCTAAAGAGAGTGAGAGTGAGCGAGATAGAGATCCAGACGTCGGAGACGATTGAGACACTGGAGAAGAAGGAGAGAGATCAGAGTGAGCTGTGTGCCAAACTTCAGGAGTACAGGGCCATAGCTCGGGAGAGAGACGAATGGAAAAAGAAATTTGAAGATCTGCAGGTGGCCTACAAGGAGGATGAGATAAAGCACCTGAAGGAGCTGTATATGGCGAAGGTGAGCCAAGTGTCACCGGAAATCCTGGCGAGCATGAGGTCCTCGGAGGGATCTAAGGACACACGCCCCAGGACAACCGCGCAGGAGCTGTGCGCATCGAGAGGACCTGAGGTTCTGGATTTGCGTGCATCAAAGGGGCCCGAGGCTCCTCAGCAGACACGACCGTCTGCTTCGAGTCAGAGGTTTACGATACCAGACCCTTCTGACACCTATCTAGCTCCTCAATTTCAGGAATCGTTTAACCAAGTGGCCAGAGCCGCGATGGATGAGATCAACAGAGGCACTGAGCGGACACTGGCTAGGATCGTTCCTTCCCAGCGTCGTGATCATTCATCAAATGGCTCGGAGCGAGCAACCCGCTCGATAGCGTGTTCTGCGCCTGGTGGAGTCTTTGAGAAGTCTCGCGTGGTAGACATCAGGAAGAATCTGATGGCACGTCATCAGTTCACGCAAGTGCCAGCCGAGCATCCTCGAGCCTGCCTGAATGGCATGAGCTGGAACCCCGCCACGAACGACCAAGTAATTCCCCCAGGGAGTCGCCATTTGATCATTGGAGACAGTTTGGTGAGAGATCTGAATGAGATCTTCGTCTATGGTCATACTACCATTCTGTCCTTTGGAGGAGCCTCAGTGGCTCAGGTCATCAAAATGATGGAGTTCCAGAGCGAGGATCATTTGGATACATTAATAATAATGCTGGGGACCAATGACGTCTCGAGAGCCCCCGTGACTCCGGAGAACAAGTGGGAACCTCTATTGGTGTGTCTCTTGAACGAATTGAAAGAAAAGTATAGACCCAAGCTCGTGATCCTGTGTACGATACCACCAAATCCTTTGGTGGGCACTATAGCTGCACATTTCATGAATGGCAACGTAACGCGGTGGAATGAAATGACCCGCAGTCTGGTGAGAAACAATCCTGGCGAGTTGCGACTCCTGGATCTCGAAAATATGCTACGCATGACTGATCACATCGAGCTCACCAGAGATGGAGTGCACTTCAATACCCAACGAGGGAGGCATTGGATTAACGATGTGTTTCAGACGCAACTGAGAGAAGTGGAGCAAGAGTCGAGGGCGACCGGTTCTTTGGCTCGGACCAATTTGACCGGAGGGAGTAGAATAAGGGCAACCGTGCCCGAATCCCTCGCCAACCGTCTAGGGCCCTTGGCAACGGAGACGGTTG
Source organism: Symsagittifera roscoffensis (assembly GCF_963678635.1). NCBI lineage: Eukaryota > Metazoa > Xenacoelomorpha > Acoela > Convolutidae > Symsagittifera > Symsagittifera roscoffensis. The sequence continues at coordinate 62,204,810 of NC_087066.1, forward strand.
GAGCCGCAACCGTCGCTCCGAGCTCGAACGTGAGAGACAGGCTGGGGACTGCTCCTCCTCCCAGGCCGCAATCGATTGGAAGCCGACTCGGCAGATCGGTGGAACAGAACAACAGGAATAACTCCCAGACCGCGTCTAGGAGGAACGATTCGCCTGCCACGACAAATCCTGCTTCGACAGCAGGACCGTCTACAAGTACCGTGCCAGCGGAGGGGATCGAATCAGGCAGCAGGCTGCTTTGGAATAGATCAGATCCTAGCCATTGGGGTCAGTATAAGACGGACATGTCGGCGAAGTTGAATATGAATACCTTGACGTGTCGGGAAGATGCGATGAGAATGACTGGCGGTGAAAGTCCCACAGTGTCGCGACTTTATCGGATACCGGGCGTGGATTGGCTGCTAGCAGAACAGGAGAAATTCAGCTCCTCGACCTCACTCCGACATGTAGACCTGGATGGATTACCTCATGACAATACCTTTGGACCTTTAAACACCCGGTCGCTCACCGATGTTCGAGATAGGACCCGGGAAAGGACACCACCTGTGCGCAAGGGCAAGTTCCAGACGGAGAACAAGCCCAATAACAAACATCACAAGATGTACAGACAATTCGCTAAAGCACCCGGTCAGACGCCGGGCGAGTATTCGAGGGATTACCCCCGAACTACAACAGTGGTTGGAGACGATAAGAGATACGGGAACCTGAAGGCCCCAATAGGCGATGGCCTTTTTGCAGCTTATGACCCCTTGGACATGAAGGCTGCCAAATATCTGGTTGTGGCCGGCTCCGATTATCTCTACACGCCCCGTTCCCTATTCTGGCCCGATGTGATTTTCTTAACGGCGCCTAAACTGGACTGGGGACAGGCGATAGGCATGATGATAAGTGTACGGAGAGTGGTTAGCATGGAGCCGCAGGTAATAGTGGTTGCAGGCTCAAATGATCATCTACAAAGCAGAGGCTTATTGTCACGTCTGACGGATGGATCGATCCCGAGTAACGAAATTATAGGGGAGGCGATAATGACACTGCTCTCGGCGATGGCCGAGGTAGAGGCAGCAGCAAGACAACGTTTCACCATGAATGTGGTGAAGGTGATCTTCGTATTGTCACCAGGCTACGCTGCGTTGCCTGAACCCCTTCAATTTGTGTATACAATGGTCACGACGATAGCAGAGGGGATATTTAACGTGATAATTCCTGCCCCAAACAGAGTGGTGGACCCGGACAATTACTATCCGTCCCGATCTGAGCTTCCCGCCGTTTGGGCTGACATTTCGAGTGCCATACAGAGGCTCAGAGATTGTAGCACAACTCGGTTGGTGCTAGATGAAGTTCTGGGGTTGGAGCTGTCCAACTTCGCAAGATTATTGAAGCTAAGACCAGGGGTAGGTGACGATCATCTATTAGTACAACAGGTGGCTGATGATCTCTGGTTCAGACAGATGGATCAGGCAGAGAATGAGCAGGGAAGGATGATCAGAAAGAACATGACGTCAGCAGAGGAGGACCTCATGGCGATGGCTTTGCGTACGAAGCCACACAACAATATATGGTTGTACCTGTCACCGAGGCTGTGCACCTTGGGTGAGGACGCGTTTGAGCATGCGCCGGCAATAATTAAAGAGATACATGCGTATCTGAAGAATCTACTTAATGCCCGGGAGTTGGCTGGAGGCAAGATGTTGAAGCTAATGCAAGACGTAAACACGATGTCGCTGGATAAGTTCCAAGCTGACGTGCTGGCCACAAAGGCACAATACGAACGATCAGATGCTATCTTGGGTGGAATGGGAGTGGGATGGACGCCATCTTTCCTATCGACGTGCTATCCGAGGGCATCTAGGAACCTGATCGCGAGTTTCGTCAAAGACATCAGGAAGTTGTCGATTGGCCTGGTGCTAGCCTTATACGTGACATTTGGTCATGAAAACTTTGTGAAAGGACCGGCAAACCTCTTTACCCAAGCATTGGCCGATTTGAGATTGGATGGACTCCTGACTCTGATTGCCATGACCTATGGTCGACTGGGAGACTTGCTTGTGCTATTGCGTTACCCTGAACAACTACAGGGACCCAGTCGTGAGTTCAATGCACAGTTGGAAACTGCCTCGCTCAAGAAGATGAAAGACTGGAGGACTCTCCTACTTCAATACCTCTTGCAACAGAACAGAAGCGTCACAGGAGAGGACAAGGTGGCGACGAACGCAGGCGAATGTAAGCAGTATTGTGGCATGCCCTTACTAACAGACTTAGCTGTCATGATGCGGATTGATCCGTTGGCTCTGGTCCACGGACTGAGGGAATTCGTCACAGTGGTGTATGGACCGGTGATGTCTTTTGCGTTCCCGGATGTGCAAGTTAAAGCGTACAGGAATTCAGTGTTGTACGTCAACCTGGTCTCAGTAGTGGATTGTTCCGTGCTGAATTGGGTAGAACAGAGTGAACTGAGGAAGCTGGCTAGCGACGATAGGCTGTTCGGAAGAATAGCAGAGCCAGGCTGGGTGTTGATGGACTTCAACAACTACTTCAAATGTAGAATGGGCCGTGAGGATCTGTCCCACATCCAGTTTAACCCAAAACTCTGGAATTTGAGACCAGTGATGAAGGACACAGGAGAGGCTGTGGGAGTACCTCAATTGCCGGGAGCCTATGCCCATGCGAAAGAGAATCAACAAACATGGCTTCCTGGGTCCAGGCCGCTGCCGGACCAATGCCATCGATATCCACCGATAAGGAGGATGTTGTTGGGAGTCACATCTCCCATCATTGCCCCTCATATCGGAGCAGCTCGTGACGCAGAGAAGAGAATGCTGAAGTGGAGTGGAGGGATGGAGCCGCGCTTCATCAGCTGGAACGCTGCCGCTGCGCATACGTTTGACTTCTCATTCCCCGATGCCTGGAGCAGGAAAAAGATCAAGGCACTACCCTCCAGGAGACCAGAGGTCTCGGCTGAAACGTGGAACGAAGTATCTTCTTCAGCGGATGACTTATCGAGACTGAAGTGGTCAGGAGAAGCGAAAGTGGTGATGCTGGAGGTGGCAAGGGAGAGCAGAGGAGGCTCATATATAACGATAGAGGACCTGGCCCCACATGGCGAGGAGTTGGTAGAATTCCTGGTCGATGATGAATTGTTTTATCACGCAGGAGACATGGCCGTACCGGCTCGGCCGGATTCGGGCATAGACGCGCGACAAGGACCTTCGAGACCTAGGCCGAAACCTGATGCGGACGACGATGAATTGATGGATCAGGACGATAACGATGATGGGACCGGAAGTAAGACGGAGAAACCGGGAGAGACCGATCTAGGAGCGTTGGAAAGGGACTTGCTAGAGTACCGGTTCAGTGAGGATGACGATGGGGAAGTCGATGGGAGTTTACTGTTAATGGCACCATCGTCCTTCATGTCTCCTACAAAGGAGGCGTCGGCCGATCTATCTCCGATAGACCCAATAAGCCAGGCTAGAGAGTGCCGAAGCAGGGATCCGCAGAAACTGCTTTATGAATCACCAAGGAGGAGGAAAATCGAAGAGTCAATGAAGATATCGTTCCTCAGCACATTACCAGAAGAAGAATGGGAAAGATATCAAATGGAGTTGGAAGGCAAGACAGGAGCAATCTGGAGCCGAGTAAACTTCATGGAGAAATCTTGGGACGTGATAAGGCGATATGGGACGCAGTCCATAATGAAGGTGGGATTGAACCAACCCATCATGCGTGAGGTCCTGGAAAAAATAGTGAGCTCCATGGAGTCGGATGTTCTGACCGAGTCAGTAACAGAAGACAGTGCTGATGATCAGCATGTTGCAAAGAAATTACCTGTCAGACGAGCCAGGAAAGGGCTGAAGCGACTAAAAGGGAAGACAGGAAGTCGAGCCATGAACCCGAGAGTGGTGAAGTCAAGAGCCAACGCAGTGGTGACCTCGTTAACGAGCGCAGGTCGTTCAGGCGAGAGCGGGCAGGGAGATAGTACAACACTGACAGGGGGAGAAAAAGAGAATCTGATACCCCCTATGCTCTTGGCAGGTCTGACCGTAACCGCCACAAGGTCGAAGAAGACGGCGCGAACCCTGGCAGACACTAAGTTAGAAATGGAAGTAATCAGTCAATGTGGATCTGGGGGACTTGAAGATTACAGGCCCTCGCGAATCAACATGGCCAAGTTGAAACTGGAAGGACAACTCGACGTGGTCGAGTACAGTCGAATAACTGTACCGGAATCGGTCCACATGGGAGATCCGGCAGGGGGTTATGTGGAGATGTTGAAAGCGAGGAACTCCGCGAGAGGGCACCTGATGGCTTGGAGTGAAAAGCGGGCCATGCAAGAATATCTGAAAGGGCTTACGGAGAACTCTAACTTCAATCGAAGAGAGTATGGCACAGTAATGTCATCAGAAGCGAACGAAATTGGATTGGAAAAACTGCTAGAGATTTCTTGGAGGGCGGCCCTCCAGAAATACTTCGATGAGACGATGAATGCACCTGCGACGGTAGCAGCATACCTGGCTCTTCCTTGCGTGAGAACTGATCTGCAAGTACGACTGGCTTGGTGCTTGATGGGCATCAAAAAGGCGGAGTATGAAGCCAGTAATGACTCGAAATCACGAGAACAGGAGCTAGAGTTAATGGAAGCTCTACGAGCATTGATTTCGAAAGACGATTCAGCGATAGCATGGGCTAAGCGTAAGGATGCCCTTTGCTTTGTCAGGTTCGTGGTGGATCGCATCCCCACTCCTGTGTTGGGAGAATGTATAAAGATCATTCGGCAAAAGGGAGTTGATTGCGAAAGGAATTTCCTTAGGGCACTCCTAGAGCTATATCAGGACATGCCATTGACCGTGCCAAGCAAGGAGTCGAATGATATGGAAAGCTATCGCAAGTTGGAAGAGGTGAGAAGATACTCCAACAAAGAATTGAGAGTGAGCAGAGACTTGATTGAAGCGGCCAGAGGACAAAAGGAGTTTGCAACACTAGGGAAACTGAAGTCGTTCCAATATGTGTCTGGCATACCGGGGATGGCGTATAATCCCTTCGTGAACGAAGAAGCCAGGGAAGCATACTTCGACTACGAGCAAGTCACAGTGCTCAACTTCTGGGTTGAACGGATTAAGGAAATTGGAATGTTGATGGTGGAACAACCCAAGCTTGGAATTATTTTGGAAGAACGAGTAGTCGAGCCCTCGATTCCCGAGCTAAAAGGGCAAGTGAGTTTTGATTGTGGTTCTTGGGACGGTCCCTTGAAAACCAGTCTAGTAGTGATGTGGGAACTCATGAAACCTTCCTGGTGTCCCCATCCTAACGCAGGCTTAATCTGGGACATGACCGCGGATATCATGTTAGACCGGGATGATGATGCGAGTCTACATGATCTGGCCATGATACAACACCTGCTGGCCATGAGATTGACGAAGAAGAAGAGCAACCCGTCCACGGAGCTGTCCGAGGAAGGTACATCGAGTAATTGGTTGAAGCAAGGCACATGCTTGGCTCAACACAGTGGGATGGAAGGACATGTTTGTAACCTGGGACACTGCCTGATTACGCTAAGCGAGCAGCATCGACAACTGGCACGATTGTACGGAAGATTGAGCATGTCAGATAAGAGTGCCATGGAGTTGGTCGCAGACTGCCATGGGGTGACGGACGTAAACCTGATCACAGCCTTGGGATTTTGCAGCATGACGAGTTCGATAGAATCGCTCGAGCGCTTGGAGCGTGCCCATGAGCTAGTGACGTCCCTCAGCGTGGAAATATTCCCTGGAGCATTACAGACAGAACAAAAGATTGGAGGCTGGCGAGAAGCCCTAGAGAATGAAATGAATCTGAAGGATAGTGAAGCCTATCACAGACCTACTGGTTCAAAATATATGGTGGGTTCAAGCTCAGCGCCGTATTGTAATAGCAAGTATCCTACGCACATGGTGGTGATGGATGCGAGGACGCAACAAGTGTTGGTTGACCAACTTTTCTCTGTGCCAAAGTGCGTGAGGTTGGCCAGAATGTCAGAGAGGTCATATGACTTGTTGGCAAAGATCTTTCGGGCAGTCCCGAAGAGATCCGAAGGCGAGTTGCAAGACGTTGTGGGTGAAGAGTTCATGAGACTGAACGAAGGCAACGTGAGTGAGTTCCAGAAACAGAAAGCGAGTGGAGCGTTACCTACTGAATTCCCCACCATAGAAGAGAAAGACGACCTACATAGAATTCTGATGGAAGTGGAACCGTTATTGGGAGCCTCAGGGTATCGGACCCGAAGGAACATAGTGAGAACCCATGGGGAGTATCCTTGCCACTGCTTAGCGCAGACGTTGTGGTACCCCAAACGCGGGAATCTGATCCTAGTATGGGACGTGGAGGAGTTGTACTCCACGGGGTTGCCCGATCAGAATCAACCAGTGTCAATCGTGGTGGTTAGCGCCATGCTAGCAGTGAGATGGTTGGAGGCTAATGCAGACACAAGTGAGCAGGAGACGGCCGTGCCGACTCCTGAACAGCTGAGCAACGTGAAAATGAGTAGTGAATTGGATCTTTTCAGAACCACCTGCAAGGTTCTGAGAATACCTAAAGCCATTGAAAGAATATGGTCAAGGCAAAGATTGATGCCTTGGTTCCGTGCAGTGATGACATCTTGGATGTATGAACGCGCGAAGCGTTACATGTCAAGGAATACGGAAGCCTATCAATCTTTCCAGCTAGATATAGGACCAGGAGCCTATAAGCGAGCATTCTTGACGCACAGAAACGCGGTCACCACAGCGGTGAAGCGGGTAGCTGGAACGCCTTGTGTTACTGAAGATGAGAAGAAAGAGGTCTTAAGAGCTGACCTAGAACGAAACGTGAGCCTGTGTCTTCACAACAGCTTTTGCAGGAACCGGGAGCAGAAGGTGAATGTGGACTTGCTACCTTGTTGCAAACCGAGGCTGTTGGAACAGGAGGGTTGGGGCACGGCCCGCAACTCTCTGGACACGTTAGAGAAAGTTCTGGAAGACAGTGACGCTGAACATCAGGATGGAGAAATGATGGAGTGAAGATGACCAAAGAAGAGAAGAGAAGGAGAGAAAAACTTGATTGTATTTGTGTGCTAAAACTTAAACCAATCAACCAAGTTTTGATTATTGAACTTGTTAAACTTTTTGTTTTGATTTAGTTTGGTCAGACCAAACTTTGAAAATTGTTGCAATTGTTAAAATTGTTGAAATTGTTGATTTTAGTTACTACTATCTATGTATGTATATAAGGAGCATAGGTGAGTATATTTACCTATTTATTCCCGACTGAAGTTTTTAACCTGTGTAAGACACAAATTCACTGTGTGGCGACATGGTAAGTTTGAGTAAACTCGCTCGGGAAGGGTGGGTAACTCAAGAACTTTCCTAGCCACAGAGTTTCTTAGTTTTAATATTGAAAGGACCGCATAAATGACTGATTATACTTGGTGAGTGAAGTTAAGTTAATTTTAACGGGTGCGTGGCCGTGCCACGTCCCACTTTTTAATCACAAAGAGCGAAAAGAAGTTTTATAACAAGACGACGTAAGTAGTCAGAAAAGAAATTTTATCTAGGACACTCCTCATGGTGCAAATTTTGTGAAAATGTTGAAAGGCAGTGAGATGTAGTACGATGCCATTTGTGAACACGTAGTGAGTTGAAGTGGAGTAGATAAATTTCATTTTCTTATGCGATTTGTAAGATTGGTTACAGAAAACTGGATACCTACTTGGCGATAACCCGGTGTTGTGCGATCAATAGGGACATTGATGGAGACTTGTCCGGGGAGTATGTGCCATTCTGCCAGATGACACAGCATAACCTTCCCGCGACAGAAATAAAAGTGACTAAAGGCCTTATGAACAGAAAAGTGTTGCGACGGAGGGTCAGAATGTTCTAGAATTTTTATTTTTAAAATTTCGATCGGAAGAAGAACATTTCTGAGAAATAGAAAAAAGACGGCCATTTTGAATAAAAAAGACGAAAATCAGAACCACGATATAGATTGTGAAGAACAGTTGTATCAGAGACAGAAAAACACGGAGCCTCTTATCGTGGCAAAAACACACGATAAGGACCTTAGCGACAGATATTCGTGGAGACGGAGGCTTCAGTGGGGGGAAGAGAAATACCACGGAACCCTCCCGGGACACGAAATATAGGAGATAAGAGTGTTATCTCAAGAAAATCACGGGAGCGGAGGCTTGGTCCCCCAGAGACTGTTATATGTGAAGGGACTGTGAAAACTGACTATAACAGCTGCTGTAATGTCCTAGATCTTAATTAACACCGTTATTATTTAATATTTCAGAGCATGAGTAGATAGAAAAAGGAAAGGGTCAATCCATCTCCAATGGATTTAATATAAAACTGTCACACAAAAACATATAAAAATAGGTTGTTCGAGCCGTGTTTTTAATGACAATCACGTAGTCTGAGGATCCGAGACTCAGCTATGTGGTTGTGTTCGCATGCAAACGAAAGCTGATCAAAAGTCGTTTGACTGATGGCCTAAAAATGGTAACTTTTTACTTTGCCCTAAACAGACCAGAAAATCAACTGGCAAGGTCGAGACGGTGAAAAACGAGTGGAATTAAGGTAACTGACGCCTGCCAGTCGTTGATAGGTACTTTTTCTACGCTCCGTCGCTGTGTGATATTTGGGCGAATGTTACATTATTGATGCGTATACGTCATCGGATATTTTTCCGCATCTTAGATGATACCAGTTTCGGCAACTCTCGCATTCAACCCCCTTTGATCTATATGTGACTTTCCTGCTGCAACATGGGCACAAGCCGTTTTTGTCATTAATTTGCTGTACCCCCGTTCCCACCGGTATTTGTTGTCGTAGAGCAAATTCGTATTCTTTCAGCCATAAGTTTGCCAGAATTACAGCGAGGGACGCGCCCATTGCTAAACCATCAACTTGTACATACCATGAATCATTACACTTGAAATATACTTTGCTGACCGCCATATTCAAAAGCCTTTTCATGGTTGCTCTTTGAATTTCAGGAGGAGACTCCTGGCTGTACAGCTTCTGTAAAGCAATTTCAATTGCCTCCTTCAGGGGAACGTTGGTGTACAAACTTTTCACATCAAGAGATATTATGGTTTCATCCGGATCTAGAGCAATGTTTTCTATTTTTTCTCTAGCCTCTTTAGTATTGGTTTATATATTTGCTCCATCGATGTTGTCAAAAAACTTTGCAAGCATTTTGTTAAGATTCTCATACGAGCTGCCGGGAAGTGATAGTACAGGTCGTAGGGGTTTAATGTTAGTCAGTTTTAATAACAAGAACAAGTTTTTACTCTAGACTGTAAGTTCTCGTGAACCATTGGGACACTCTAGCTGTCCACCTTTCCACCGAAGGTTCACTCTGGTCCAGTTAATAATAGTACTCCAGTCACAACAATCCAGTTCGTGGGAATGCGCTCGTCTCTGTTTCAGATGGGACAGCTCTACTCTCGATTATTATTGCTACTGAAATTGCGAATAGCAATTTCCCACTGATTTTTCTAGCAACTTTCCCGCGATTGTCACTCGATCGTTCTGACTTCTCTTTTCTGATTTTCAGTTATCGCGAGAAAATCGTGCATGACAGGTTCCATTCGAAATTTTGAAAAATTAAATTTCACTCCAAAATCAAGTGTTTTTTGCTTCTCTCAAGGTCAAACTTCCGAATATGACTGACTGGCACAATACTTTGTATAAGGGGGTGCAGATCGCTACGCAAAGTTCAATTTATCGACAACTCCATAAGCGCTATTGTAGAGGAAGGACGGCTAAGATAAATGAAAATTATGACGATGCATTTAATGCTGATTTATGACTTCATTGCTGATATATATGCATTTTTATATCGCTGGTATGGCCCTATCCAGCTTGTGCACTTACCGTAACTAAATGGAAGGGCCCCTTTTGTAATTTAGTTTTTTAACTAGGGGTGTGTTGTCGTCCGCAATCGTTGTGATAGTGGTGTTTTCTTGAAACTCTATTGGGATACTTATGTCATTGCATGCGGAATTATGCAAGAACGGTGCGCCGATAGTTCCTTGGGGCACTCCTTGGTTGGTACATGGCTGGGTCGATTTGTCATTGTTGAGTGTAGTGTAGTGGGCTCTTTTTTGATGAAATCCACGTACCAGTTTGTTATATAGGGGTTCAAATTAGATTGCAGAGCGCACAGACCGCACAGAATTTAGAGCGCACAGACCGCTCTGCTGTGTCGCAGAGCGCACAGAACTTAAAATAATATCAGAGCTTCTATTAAACAAATTCTCCTCTTCTGTTATCGTTTGTCTTCATTTTCAGATCAGTGAAGTAGCTGGTGTATACAAATGGTTGTCTTCGCCAATTCTCCGACCTAGCTAAAGCCGTTGGCTTTTTTGTTGTCTATGGGGATGTAAAAATGGGATTTTTTCACCAATTGAAGTTGCTGCTATGGAAAAATTACACTGTGAAAAGGCGCCACCCAGTAAGAAATGTTATTATAGCTTAAATTGTGGGAGCTGTTGCTTATTAGAGGATATACTGGGCTGAATATGTAATATATAAGAAATTAAATCATCAGGAAATGGTGTGTGGAACAGCATTTTTATAATAGAACAAGATCAGATGTTGTTTTTCGCTATTTTTTTCTGTGAATCAAAGCAAACTTCGTGAACTCCGGAAATCATTTGATTATCCGATGAATACCTTTTGAACCTCTCTTCTCTGAAGTCTTTATGTCTCCTCAATCAAAATAAAACCCCTTTTGCGCCGTAAAATTTTCTATTTTAATTATTTACATCATTTACAGCTCGTTTTGTTGGCCGAACTGACTATACCTCTTGTCATCTTCTTCGTTTTGGTTGGGATCAGACTGAGAGAGGAGCCGAGGCACTACAGGTCATTAAACACATACAAGCAGCCTCTCCCATCGGCCGGTCTGCTACCGTTTCTAAACAAATTCTGCCCAGGCGGAGAGACAAACAGAGTCTCAATGTTTGCCGATCTAATAGGTGTCCTGTCATCATTGCATGCCAATAATTCACTTTTGGTAGAACAGAGTTCTCAAGAGAAGTCAGAATTGGACGGACAAAAGGAGACCTCGATCAATGGTTCGAGCGTTGGAAGAGAAAAAGATGCATTTCTCTGGGTACAGGATCCAGTCGGCGACCTGGAGCTGTTTAATTCAAGTATGTTACCCTGTTATTACACTGGCGTAATGTAATAGTACGACTATTCTTTTTTCAAGCTAAGTCGCAAATATTGGTGCCACTTTTGGGGCACCTTTACAGCTTGATAGCATTTGCTTTCAAATCCGATTGGTAATAAGTTAACTCAATTGATGCATTTTTTATTCATCCAATGAACTGAAAAAATCTTATTTCTTGCGAAAATGTTAAAACAATACAAACTCGATTGCAGAATTTTCCCGACTCAATATATCTCGCAATATTTTTGGAATGCATAATTTGGCTTTCTGCTTCCAATTTATTACATGCGAAGGAGGTATGGATGCCTTTAGTTTGTTATATCTATTATATATTTAAATGCGGGCTTGACTATCTCGGCATTTTTAAAGTTTTTTCAACGTATTATTTTGTAGTTTTCGAGATATGACGTTTTTTGTGATTTTTTTTCAAAAGTTTTCAAAATTTGAAAGTGCCAACCCAATATTTGGCGGCTATAGAGTACTCTCAGGGGTTTTAAATCTTCCCACAAATGTGACTGCTCAAATCCTTGTAGTTTTCGAGATATGAATTTTTGTGTGATTTTTTAAAAAAAAATTCAGAAATGTTAGTTTATTTTTTTCAGAATTTGAAAGTCTCGACCTTGTAGTTGGCGGGTATAGAGTACTCTCAGGGATTGCGAATCTTGCTTCCAATTATGACTGCTCAAATCCTTGTAATTTTCGAGATATGACGTTTTGTGTGATTTTTTAAAAAAAGTTTCAGAAATTTTAGATTAATTTTTTTTTTTCAGAATTTGAAAGTCTCGACCCTGTAGTTGGCGGGTATAGAGTACTCTCAGGGGTGGTGAATCTTACCTCCAAATATGACTGCTCAAACCCTTGTAGTTTTCGAGATATGAAGTTTTGTGTGATTTTTTAAAAAAATTTCAGAAATTATAGTTTTTTTTTTCTTCAGAATTTGAAATTCTCAACTTTGTAATTGGGTACTGTAAGGGTACTCTCAGGAAATTCATGTTGCAAGTTTTGCGTGCAAATGCGACTGCTCAAATGCTTTTAGTTTCTGAGATGTGACGTTTGTAATGTTTTTTTTTAATGTTCAAAGAAATTAGATATAAAAAATTTGAACTTTCCATCGCTATAGTGAGGCTTTGTCAGGTTAATCCTAGGGTTTGCGAGTTTTTGCTTCAAATATAACTGCCTAAATCCACGTAGTTTTTGAGATATGACGTTTTTTATAATTTTTTCAATAAAATTTTTAGAAAACCTAAATTTGATTTTTTTTTTCTTCAAAATTTGGAATTTCTAACCCTGAAGTTGGGGGGTTTTAGAGTACTCTCAGCGGTTGCGAATCTTGCCTTCAAATATGAGTGCTCTTTTTTTGCGATGGCACTTTTCTTGGATTTGAAGTTCACAACCCTTGCGTCCAAATGCGACTGCTCAATTACTTTTAGTTCCCGAAAAAATGACGTCAGAAATTGACATTTTTGTCATTTTAAAAAATTTCAACGAACTTAGATATGAAAAAAATGGCAAAATTGTATGGTTTTTTCAAAATTTGAATTAAAATAAACTTGAATAACAAAAGAGTACTCTATTGATATTACCATCCCTGTAATCGGGTGCTGTCAGAGTACACTCAAAGGATGCAAATATTTTCCAATATATGCGGTTTTTTTGAATTGTCATAAATTCGAAGCACTGGAAGTGCGCTACGCTAGTTCCAATTTTTTACTTGCAAATTTGTGTCTATTTGTATTTGGTGCCAGTTTAGCTGCATCGCATTGGCAAATTATTCGCATGTGTAGCTGCTTTATTTGTGGCTATTGTTAGTAAATTGTCAATGACTGGTTTCGCAGATGCTAGGGCAAGAGACACTAAATCTCCTGGTCGTAGGATTGATTTCGCGCAGCAAACGTTTGTTTTCAAGGCATATTTTGAGCTTTTTTTATTTCACTTTTTAGAGTTACTTTTTTCTCGCTTGTGTTTGCAAAGCACAGCTTCGCCTTAGTTTTTTACTTAATATGTAAGTAAAAATGACATGTCTTAGCGTAGGGACAACACCAATTAAGATGTAAGCTCTAAATTTTTGGTTAAAGTGCTAACGCGACCACTCGGTTTTGAAAAATTATCTCCGAGAAATCTGCCTGATGTTGCAGAAAAGTCCAACAAGTTCTGCTCAATTTGAATTAATTGAGAGTCAACGAATCAAATTGTTGTCAAATGTTAAATTCATAGGTTTTGTTTTACCTGTTTATACTAGCGATCACCTTAGTGTGTTATTACAAACCTTCTTTTTTTTTCTAACCTAACTCGCAAGTAAAAGTTTTCATTAAAAGCGTTCACTTATTTGGAAATATAACTGTAGAATTTGAAATTGACTATCATCTGTTCTCTGCTTAATTCGTGGCTATTGTTTCGATCTTATTAAGCTTCCGTGGCCGAGTCTTTGAGACTATTAATCTCTAGGTCGCAGGTTCGAATCTCAAACATAGCAGAATTTTTGCTAATGCGAGGCTTTTTTCTACCTTTTCTTATTGCACTTTATAGGGCTGCTTTTTGTCCTGCTCTCGCTAGTGTTTTAGACTCGCAAGTGTAGTATTATTTGGTCAGTCAACTTTTGCAAAACCTTATTCTTTGTAAAACCAAATTGTATAAAATGTTCTGTTTTTTGACCGAGTGAGGTGGCCTAGAACTATGGTGTAGGGTGTTTTTCGGTTAATTTGACTATCTCACCTCAAAGAAATTTCGTTTGGTGAGAAATGCCAAGTTAAGATTAAAACCCTTTATGTCGTAATTCTGATCCCAAAGAGAAATTTTAAAAAATGAGAATTGAGATAAACTATTTTTTTTTGGATTAAAGCCCTTTGTGTCGTAATTCTGATTCCAAAGAGAAATTATAAAAAAAAAGAATCGAGAAAAACTAGTTTTTTTGGTAGTCACACTTAGCGAAGTGGATAATTTAGTTTTCAACGATGAAATATTACATTAAATTAGCTAATTATTATGTTTGAAAATATTAATTAATTTTTTTATTTGTTGTTCACAGAAAGTGGTCATGATGAAGGCAGTGTATCAGAATCCAGAATTGTGATAGTAACCTTTTTCATTGTATTCCAGCGTTTACCTGATGCTCAGAAAGTTGTTGTTCTTTATTTTCTGTTACTAGTTTATATCTGTCAATAACGTCGGTTATTAATTGCTATATTAGTTCTATCGTTTTGATAGCTATCTTGAATGTTTTAGATGAATTGTGGAGTACAAATCTGACGTTCGGGGATGTTCTTCTCGAGCACAGAATGGATTCCTTCAGAAACTTCACAAAATCACACTTTGGGAATTCGACAGACATTGCTCAGACGGTCCTTTCACAGAATTTTACATTCAAAACTGTAAGATTTCGATTGTTACACTTGCGAGAGCAAGTTTCTTGTAATCGGGAAGTCTTTTTTTTGCGCAAGCATTTTTTCATTTACGTCTGTTAAAAGTTGAACTTGCTTCATTACTGAAACTTTACAACTTCCAGGCTCCGTATCACTTGGTCTAGAGGTAACGCGGTTGCCTTTGCACCCAAAGGTCAGGGTTTGAGTCCCGGTCGGTGCTTGTTTTCCACAGAATGACTTAATTGAAAATTTCTGCCGGAAAAAACTGAATTGTCGGACTTTCTTAAATATGGATATTTTTTGTCGGTTTAATTTTCAAAGCATAGTTTTTTTCGATTAACATAGTTTTGAATATAATTGACAGTCGTCCTGTTATTCAATTTACTATTTCTGATTGCGAATATTTTTTCTAATTCCTGCTTGTTAACAACAGGTAGTATTACACTTGCGATTAGCTTAGTGTATTATTACGAACCTTCTTTTTTTCTAACCTAACTCGCAAACAAAAGTGTGCTTTTAATTGAAAATTTCACTGCACTGTAGCTTCTGGGAATTGCATAGCATCGGTTCTCTGCTTTATATGTGGCTAGTGTTTGGTGCATATGAAGCTTCTGTTTCTGAGTGGTTCGTGTGTGAGACTCTTAATCTCTAGAACGTAGGTTCGAATATCAGACGTGACCAATTTTTGTTGACTATTTCGAGGCTTATTTATAATTTTTCTTATTGTACTTTAAAGAGCTGCTTTTTGTTGTGTTCTCGCTAGTGTTTGCGGAGCGAAGCTTCGCCTCTGCGTGAAAATGCATGGGATTGGGTTTTTGTATTTTTATTGTTCTCAAAAACTAACTTACCGATTTTCAAAAAAGCTGTACCAATGGGAATTACGCCTACTACCCGGAGTGGCTGCATAAATACCTAGCCGCTTTTTACCTTAAAATACTTTCTACAGCCTTTGAAAAAGCGTGTGGGTGCAATTTTTGACCCATATTTATGGATTTTTTTTCCAATTTCTCAAAAACGACCCTCCAGGAGGTTTTAATTTCAGTCCAAAGCACTGGTTGTGGGGAAATCCCCTTAAATAAGCAGTTTAGCCCAAACTTTTCTCTACAAATGACCCTCGGAAAATTCAGTCTTTTGATTTATTGACAGTTTTTGGAACTTTTTGACTTTTCTCAAAAACTGCCGTCCCAAATCTGATATTTGGAGTTAAATTGATATAATGGTATGTAGGAAGCTCCGTTGTATGAGCGGTTCCGCACAATTTTTTTTTCTAAAAATTGACGCTCTCGAAAAAACAAATTATGAGATAATTTGACCGTTTTTGTAATTTTGACTTATCTCTAAAACTTCCATTCAAAATCTGAGGTTTTCGGTTCAATCAAAAGAAAGCGTTGTGCGAAGCTATCTATCTGTGTAAGTGCTCACGTCTAAATTATCTAATAAAAATTTTTTTTTGACTTTTCGAAAACAACTCAATCAGATATCTAGGGTTTACTCGAGGCAACAGGTTGTGGGAAGCCTCCGTGCATAAGATGCTACGCCCTAAATTTTGATCAAAAAAGTTATGTCTCTGGAAACTTACAAAATAAATAGAGCATTAATTAGATTTATGGTGAAGCCCAATTTTTAAATTTGTGAAATTATCTATCACATGCCGCAACAAAATCAAAATCTATCAAACAGGTGCCTCCAGCTTTAGCTGGGCCTCTAGTTTGACTTCTGCTAGAAACGTAATCTGGGTTTGAAATTGGAAGATCTGTTTGTATAATACTCAGATCAAAAATGAGTGTGGGGTGGAAAGTAAAAGGCGAAATTTTTGTTGAGATTGACAAAAATTAATATGCACAGAAAAATGAATAGGGTTAGTTCGCGATCATATACGTGATTTTCCTCTTTTTTAGCTGTATGATATGTACAGAGCACCAGATGCAATTGACGGAAGATCCAAGAGTGACGTTGGATTTGGGGCTATTTTGGCAGCTAAATTTATCCCTCAACTCGTGTAAGTATCCTTGTTATCAGTGTTTGAAGGTTAATGAACGAAGTGCGTTTTCACTTACTGTTCCGACCGTTGAAAATGGGGAGAAACTTTGTAGTCGGATGTGTTTTTGTTTCTTTTTTCACGCAAAATTAGGAACCACGAATAATCATCGGAATAGGTCGAGTAATTTATCATATTAAAGCTCTTTCAATCGTAATTCGAACAATATTCCGAAAAGTTGTTCCAGTGTCGAGAAAAACTGGGTAAAAAATTTTGAGATTTAGCCTAATTTCGAGCTAGTAACGCGATTTAGTAATGTTCGTTATGTAAAAATTGATGGAAATTGAACAATTAAACTTCAAAAAAAAACTTGATTTTACTAAAAGTAAAACTTGTTGTGGAAGTTTTTTTTAGCACTTTAACATCGTGCAAGTTAAAAAGCAAAAATGGAAAAAAAACTCTTTCTTGGAATTGTTTTATGATTTTGGTCAGAACATTCTGTGCTATATGCACAGCAAACTTTTTTGGTAAGGCTTGAAATTTGTTCACCCTCAAATTTTAGTCTTAGCGTCTGAAACTTTAGTTTTTCAAATTTTTTTGCGCTTGAAGTTTTGAAGACTCGTAGTGATGATTGCTTTTTTTTGAGGAAAAATCTTAAAATTTGTTCACTCTCAAGTTGTCTTTTTTTCGCGGTTTGATTTTTGTTTTCCTTTAAAGTTTAGTTCGTTTCCTTTGTTAAAAGGAAGGCAAACTTCACTATCGAACATCAAAGGTGTATGTAAAGGTCACGAAAAACGTGATTGATATCTAACTTTGAAAGTGAATTGGTTTTTCAGCTTTTCCAGCGGGCATAAAAATCTTTACCCATTGATTCAGTTTTCTTAAACTGAGTTATTTGCATCAATAAAGCGTCAATCAAAAGTTGTTCTTAATATTCAAAGGTTTTTCTGGCCATATATTTTTTATTTTGAATATTGAAAGTTAAAGTTTAAAAAAAAACAAGAAATTCCCTACGTTAACAGTTTCCCTGCGTCAATTGATTTTCCAACTGACTGTTGCATAAGTTTTTTTGTTGCAGTTTTTGACAATTTTATTGCTTGTATTTTCTTTCAGAACAAAAACAATTATTGGTTTCTCTTAAACTGATTTGATTCATTCATATACAGCAATTCGTTAGATAATAAAAGGTTATTCAGTTTTGTTGTAATTGGATTGAATTTTTTAACCTAAAATTGTAGAAACTCGCATGATTTTTAATGAGTGGCCTGAAAATTACGTTTTGATTAGCTATTTTTCTCCGTTTTTTTGTTCTCGAGTTGTTATTATAATTTTCAAAAAGGCTTAAAACTTGTTTACCCTCAAAATAAGAGTCGATGAAGGTAGTTCAGACTCTTACAAAGGTCTTGATGACTTTTTCAGGAAAAGTTTTAAAAAAATTTCTGGCTCAAATTAACTTTTTAGCGGTTCAAGTTTTGATTTTTTCTAAGTTTACATTTTTTCTTTTGTTAAAAGATAGGCAAATTCTCTATCGAACAGCAAAAATGTAAAGCTCGCGAAATGCATGAGCGGCTTTTAAATTTGCAAATTGAATTTAATCAGGTTTCCCTGTGAAATAAAAGTTATACTGATTGATCCAGTTTTCCCTAATTGGGTTAATTTTAACAAAGCACAACTGATAAATTTTATGAAATTCAAAGAACTTTACGGGCATATTTTTCTTTGAAGTACGAAAGTTGAAGTGTTTTCAAAAGAAAAATCAGTTTTTTACTGTTTCCTTACATGCAATGTTCTTTTCCAACTGTCAGTTGGCTATGTTTACACTACGTAAGCCTAGTGTTTTGTTACGAACCTTCTTTTTTCTAACCTAACTCGCAAATGAAAGTGTTCACTTATTTACAAATTGCACTGTAGCATTGGAAATAGCATAGCATATATTCTCTGCTTAATTTGTGACTAGTGGTTGACTAGTTTGGGAATGAGACGCTTAATCTCTTGGTCGCAGGTTCGAATCTCAGACGTAGAGGAAAATTTTGCTAGTTCGAGGCTTATTTCTACTTTTCTTATTTCACTTCATAGAGCTGCTTTTTCTCTTGTTCTCACTAGTGTTTGCGGAGCAAAGCTTCGCCTCCGTGTTAAAAGGAAGGTAAACTCCACCTATCAAACAATAAAGTGCAAAGATAACGAAAAACGTGATCAACTTCTAATTTCGAAAGTGTTTTTTTTTTTCAAATTTCTCAGCGGATTGAAAAGTTAAGGCATTTATCCAGTTTTCAAGAGTAATGAACGTGGTGAGTACTCTTATATAGGTCTTGGTGATTTTTTTCTTAGAAAAAGTCTTAAAATTTGTTCACGCTCAATTTTGATTTTTCGCGGTTTGAATTGCGGTTTCTTTTTAAGTTCAGTGCATTTCCATTGTTAAAAGGAAGGCAAATTCCTTTATCGAACAGCAAAAGTGTATAAGTCTCGAAAAACGTGATCGACTTCTAATTTCGAAAGTGGAAATTAAATATCAGATTTCCCAGCGAAGTAAAAGTTTTACTTATTGATCTATTTTTCTCAAATTGGGGTAATTTTAACAAAAAAGTGAAAATTATAAATTGTTCTAAAAATTCAAAGAGCTTTAAACCCATCTATTTTTTTCGAAGTTCAAAAATGAAGTTTTTTGAAAAAACGAGTCAGTTTTTTTCAGTTTCCTTGCGTTCATTACACTTCCAAATTTCAGTTGGCTACCTTCTTAAATTGATATAATTTTATCAAAACTGTCAATCGAAATTTTTTCATCGCCTTATGAAAAAGGCCATAATTTTTTTACTATTCAAAAGTTATGTGGAAGTTTTTTCAAAAGTTGAAGTGGTTATTTTTTCATTGATGCTTTTCCAATTGTGTCGGCTATGTTTTTTTTTGTATTCCAATGAATTTTTAGAGCTCTCATTTTTGCCGATTTCGTTGAATTGTAATTGCAGCTTCACTTGTGTAATCTTAATGCTCATATTCTTTGCAAATAAATGTCCATTTCTGAAATAAATATCTTCTGGATTTGCCTTTTGGTCTAAATTTTGAAAAAATATTTCTTAATTGTCCCCGTCACTTTTTGGTACTATCCCGTTGTTGTCTAATTGACTTAAACTTTTTAAAATTAGATATTACCAAATTTTGAGTATGAATGAGGTTAATTAAGTTACTTTTTCTTCAAAAAGGTGAGGTTTTTTTTCAACTTGGTGAAAGCACTTACTGATACAGGTTGTGATTTTTTTTTGGAAAAATCTTAAAATTTGATTTAGGTAAAATTGTTTTGCAGCTTGATTTTTGATTTCTTCAATTCAACTCAGTTGGGCTAGTTTAGTAAAAACAGTGTTGATCATATAATGTTCTTTAAATTTCTAGAACTTCAACGTGATGCATTTGTTTTCTTCCAACGTTTCATTCTAAAACAACCTTTTTCCTCGAATATGAGTTAAAGACTAAGCAAGTCTATATTTCTCGGAGGAAGTAATTGCCAGTTCGGAATAGATCTGATTTGTGTTTAGGAAAATGGGAATCGGAGAAGGCTCCATTTCTTCTGCTTCCGAAGTCTCTCAAACTTTCGATGAGCTGGCTGAAATTCTGTCGTTTACTTTCGCTGAACGGGCAAAACCAGTGGACGATCGGAACCAATGGAAGATGAAATTCATTACATCGCAATTATGCCCCGTGATCCTTTCGTCTTTCTGGGCGTCTTTAAAGTCAGTCTCTGCTGATCAGTACAAGACGTTGATGGAGAAACTGCTTTGTGAAGATGACCGACAAGCCGAGAGTGATTTAGCGCTCATAATTCTCTCCAGCATAAATGCGACAAAGGAAAGCAGCTCAGTTTTAAGGAGCGAATAGTTCTCATTTTGCAGCGTTTTTGAATAAGCCTAAATCTGAACGAAATTATTTTTTTTTCAAATTAGTGTCGTTTGTTCTGTGGTGTAGTAAAAGTTAGTAATTGGAAATTAGGCATATTCAACACGCATAGTTGAAAATGCCAATGGGAAAACAGTTTTTGCACAAAAAGCCTTAAAAAAAAGTAGTACATTTTTTGCAGAATTTTTGAAAAGTTTGATTCCCAAAATGGCGCCAAAACCCCAAAAACTAACCTTGCTCCAGTAAAGTTAAATTTTCACGGATTTAATCAAGCTGAAATGACCTTATTAGCTGGAATTCAGACCAAAAATCAAAAATTTCAAACCAGTTTTTCTCGACACTGGGAATTTTTAAGTGTGATTCGAATCACTACTAAAAGGGCTTTAATATGATATAGCACTCAACCCAGTCTGATTACTTTTTGTGCTACTTAATTTTTTTTTGGGGGGGGGAATAAAAAGAAAAAAACTAAAACGCACCTGAATACAAAATTCCTCCCCATTTTCAATAGTCGGAACCAAAATTAATTTTTTATCCATATTTTAGCAGCTTTTTAAATCAGATTTGATCATAAAATAGGTCAATTTCAGCAATCATTTGTGCTTAAAACTGAGTTCTGTGTAAATTGAAGACGATGCGCAGTGCATACAGAAATGTAGGCAGGAGTTTCAGTCAGTCCAGAATGGATCTCTACTCAACATTCAGCAGTGACCTGGAAAACATCTACAATTTGGCTGATTACCTTTTAATGCATTCCAGTAAGTAATATTCAATATTTGGGACCTCGTCAACTTCCGATCCCTTCTCATTGCAAAGGGAGGTAGAAATTTTTCATTAAAAAATTATATGCGCCGGTTTAATTGTTCCTATTTTTTCAAGGATTTTAGAAAATTGAGGCTCCAGATTCTTGTTCTTAAATACGTACATTTTTAAAAACTAAAACAAAAAAAATGAATTGCTCAATGAATAATGAGCCTATGCTAAAAGTTGAATGATTTTTTTTGTTGATTTTGAAGTCCTCAATTTTATGAAGACATCCTAATAACAATCTGGGCCACTTGCGGTGCTATTGGAGACTCCGCTATATTTTTAAAAACTACTTAACAGTAAAAGAAAGTGATATTTATAAACCAGTTCCTTAATAGTTTTTTTTTCAATAAACCAGAGGAAAATCTAAAGCAGGTAGATGCGTAAGCTGTTAATTCAATGGTCAAGAAACTTATATGGGTCGTGCTGATTTTCAAAAAAATATCGAAATTTTTGTCGACCTTTTTTAAGCGTAATGAACGTAGTGGTTACTCTCATTAAGGTCTTTGTGATTTTTTGTTTTTAGGATAAAGTCTTTAAAAAATTTTCATGCTCAGTTTTGGTTTTTGCGGTTTGACTTATGATTTCTTTTTAAGTTCGTTTCATTTCCTTTGTGTAAAGGAAGGCAAACTCCACTATCGAACAGAGAAAGTGTAAAGGCCACGAGAAACGTGATCGGCTGCTAGGTGTGAAAGTGGAATTTAATTATCAGATGACGCAGCAGTATTAAATTTTTACCTATTGATCCAGTTTTCTCAAAAACTAGTGTTTTTTTTTGTTTCCTTGCGTTTATTACTAATGTAAATTGGCTGTTATTTTTTGGGTCTTTAATTAGCCCCGGTCCTGCTCAATGCCAGCTAATTGATTTTCTGAGCTCTCCCAAGGCACTATAAAGACCCTATTTCGACCAAAGTTTTTTGCGCCGCTGGCAAATTATTGATAAACAATCCAAAAAAGGATTTCGACCGAAAAAATGCGTTTTTTTTCGGCGTTGGTATTTATTGGCACCAAAGCCGCATTTAGAAAATCTTTCCGGGTCAGTCAGCCGAAAATGGATATCTCAAAATAGTACAACGGCACTTTGGATCGGTATTGGGTCGAATCCCTGAGATAATGAAGGGGTCCGCCACTCCTAAATCCGCTACTGGTTGCATTTACACTTGCGAAGCGAGTATATTAGTACGAACCTTGTTTTTTATCCAACGTAACTCTTTTAGGGCACCTTTACAGTTTTAAATGGCATGTGCTTTGGCATTCGAATAGTAATAAGTTAACACAGTTGATGCATTTTTAGTTCATCAAATGAACCGAAAAAGTGACTTCTTTGAAACAACATAATAATGAAAATGCATAATTTAAACATAATAAGGTTTTGTGCTTTGCAATTTGCTACATGCAAAGTTAGTGTGGATGCCTTC
Organism: Symsagittifera roscoffensis; assembly: GCF_963678635.1. Classification (NCBI taxonomy): domain Eukaryota; kingdom Metazoa; phylum Xenacoelomorpha; order Acoela; family Convolutidae; genus Symsagittifera; species Symsagittifera roscoffensis. The sequence goes on from NC_087066.1 coordinate 62,227,450, forward strand.
AGTTTGTTATATTACAAATTATTACTCTCAAAATTGAGTCTATTTGTATTTGGTGCCACTTTTACTGAATGGCTTTGGCAATTTATTAGCATATATAGCTGCTTTTTTCGTGACTTGTGTTTTCGGTTGTTAAGCTTGCATGGCTGAGTGGATAGTGTGTGAGACTCAAAATCTCTTGATTGCAGATTACCCATTTTATCCAGCATCAGAATAAAAAATTCCGCAAATATCAAACAGTAACTCCAGCTTTAGCTGGGATCTAGTTATCTTTAATCGAGACACAAATTTTTTGGTTCAACTAGTTTTTCTACATTTTCCGTTTTTTCGACTTTCATATTTTATTATGTTGGTGTTGTATCGCTCTGTTTCGCTTTTCTCCGGTAGTTGGTAATTTAGGCTTAAAAACCTTGATTTTACTAAACGAACTAAAATTTTTAATAAATGTTCACTTTTAACTTATTATCAATTTTTCGAATACAAATGTTTTCGTTTATGCCCACTTTACTAACTTTATACGCGTGTTATGTATAGCTCTTTTTTTACATCACACGCATAACTAATTCGATAAAAAAAATCTAGTTTTTATGAATGTGGTCGGAACGATATGTGTTTTTTTGAACGGCAACCGGCTGTCCGTGCTTATAATTATAATTATTCTTGAAATTCTCAATAGAATGACAAAAAAATATTAGTGATCCAGTTTTTACCAAGTGTCAATTTTTGTGTAAACAGTTGATCATAAGAATGTTTCCAATTCATTTTTTTCGGCTCATTGATTTTCTTTACACGAGCGTAGCCTAGTGTGAAAGTGCGATAACTTTTTTTTTCAATTTAAGTAGCAAAACAGGCTAATTTTGGTGGCACTTTTGAAGCGGTAGGTTGTATTAGCAGTTTAATGTCTAGTGCTTTGATATTTGATTTGTAATAAACTAACCCAAATGATGCTGTTTTAATACCTCAATTGAATCGAAAAAAAAGCTATTTGTTTCAGACAACAATATAATAATTAAAATCCCATTTCGAAAATTTTCCAATTTATACCCAATTTAGTTTAATACATAACAATTTGTCTTATGCAAAGTTAATGTGGTTGCCTTTAGTTTATTACATTCCAAATTACTACTTGCAAAATTTGAGTTTTGTGCGTTTTATAGAACCTGATCTTTGCCGCTTTCTCGCTCGTGCTTCCGAAGCTACAGCTTCGCCTCTGGTAAAATTTTTATATGGCACGCTTGTTGGAAGTCCTTCAATGTGTGCTTGGTTTTCTTCCAAACTACATTGATTCGATTTTGTTCACACTGTTTTCAAGATTTTGGTCATCAATTTTGGTTATCAGAAGGAAAAAGACTAAACTTTTGACCATCAGTTATTCCCAAATTAGGACAAATCAAAAAATTAAAATCAAACATCCATTGTTTTTCAAACTCATCTGTTTTGAGATTTGATTTTAAATTATTTTAAGAGTTTTTTAGGCAAACTACGTTTTTAAAAAAAGATGGAATCTGTCAAAGGTTTTATAAGAAAGAATTCTCTAAGAATGTTTTGTTATTCCCCTTGAAAGCTGTATAATTGTGTTGTGCGGAATGTATGGAGTATTCATTAGGTTTTCCTACGTTAATTTTTTTCTATCGAAAACGTTAATTACGTTTCTTTCAATTTCACAACGTTTCAATTTTTTTGCGATTGCATCGCACGTGTTCAAGAGTCGATGAACGCAGTTCAGACTCGTATAGTGGTCGTGATGATTTTTTTTTTGTTTTTTCAGAAAAAGTCTTAAAATTTGTTTTGGCTCAATTTTTTTCGTGGTTTGATTTTTTTAAGTTCAGTTCATTTCCTTTGTTAAATGGAAGGCAAGCTCCTTTATCGAACAGCAAAAGTGTAAAGATCAAGAAAGACGTCATCAAATTTTGCGCCAATGGAATTTAGTTCATAGATTTCCCAGTGAAACAAAAATTTCATCATTGATATAGTTTTCAAAGAGCTTTTCTTGAAATTCAAAAAGTTTTAAGGCCGTGTTTTGGAGATTTTTTCCAAAAAAAAATTTCTGTTGAGTTGCGTTCCTTGACCTGACCCTTTTCTAACAGTTTGTTGGCTATGTAAAGAGTCGATGAACGTAGAAAAGTCTCTTATAAAGACGATTTTTTCAGGAAAAACTTAAAGTGCACTAATATCAAATGTGCACATAAGGATGCCCTAAGGTATATGTGCAATTGTTGAGTTCAAGTCAAGTTTGCTAGAAGGTAGGCAAAATCAATCTGCAATCATAAAAGCTGAAATGGAGCAAAAAAAGTTTCGAAAGTGGATTTTTGGGTTCAATTTATCAAAAAATATGACGATTATAATTTGCTCTTGAAACTCAACGAGCTTTGAGGTCATGTTTTTTTTGGTTGAAAATCGAGAGGTGAAGTGTTTTTCACAAAAATGTCAATTGTTTTTTCTGTTGCTTTGCGTTCATTGACTCTTTTTCAACTGTCTGTTGGCTATATTTGAAATTACGGAAGTGTTGTTTTTGTTATTACAGTTTGCTTCGATGAAATTTACGAGAAAAAGCTCAGTTTTTGTGTAGTTATCATCTTACTGCTAATTTAAGAATAATAATAAAAAGAAACTCATTCAATATTATGTATACAGCATTACAGCAAGCATGAGTACAGGATAATTAATAAAAAATCACTCTTGGAGACTGTAGATAACGAGATTAGCTGATCTGCACAATGTCTGCTCTTTAAACAATCTTACCATTAGACTCAATTAATTGGGGAAAGTGAATGATACAGCTCCTCACTCCCCGTCTGTTCCTGCCTCTAGAACCCAGATATTTCCTTCGTTTTTCGGTTTCACGCACTGCGTTGACTAGCATGGTACCCATTTTGACTTGATTAAAAAGTAATTGGGCTTAACTCGGGAACCAAACCCGGGATACGGGCTCGGAGTCCCAGGTGTTTCCTGTCATAGAAAGTTAGGAAAATATAAACTTGTCTATTTCTAAATAATTCAATATAATTATTACGGAAACTATGTAAAACCTGGATAAAAGCGTTTTCTGATACTTTTAAAGGGTCACTGGGCAGCCAGCCGTTCGATTTCAGGGTGATTTAAACCAAATATAAAAGTTCTCTATAGTGTGTCTGATCTAAAATCAGACAAAAATATTGATGATGAATATGTTTTGACTTAATTTGAATTAATATATTCTTACAGGCAATTCCTCGAATGGCTCAGACATTGAGAGTGACGGTTCTAGGAGTGAAGAAAATAAAAAGAAACAGAGGGAAATCAGTCGAGAATCGAACCTGCTCAAATTCGTCCTCAACATTGCGGTCAGTAATTGTTTTTTTTTACACTTGCGAAGCGAGTGTATTAAAACGAGCCTTCTTTTTTTTTTCAACCTAAGTCGCAAATATTGGTGCCACGTTTGGGACGCCTTTACAGCTTTTTCATAGCATGTGCTTTGGCATTCAAATAGCCATAAGTTAACACAGTTGATGCATTTTTCATTCATCAAATGAACCGAAAAAAGTGATTTTTTCAAATTGCATGTAACAAATCGCAAAACATAAAGCCATTTTATGTACAAATTATGCATTTCGAAAAATTGCGAGTTAGAAAATTTCTGAAATGGAGTTTTCATTATTGTTATGCTGTTTGAAACAAATCACTTTTTTCGGTTCATTTGATGAATTAAAAATACATCAACTGTGTTAACTTATGGCTATTTGAATGCCAAAGCACATGCTATGAAAAAGCTGTAAAGGCGTCCCAAACGTGGCACCAATATTTGCGACTTAGGTTGAAAAAAAAGAAGTTAATGTGGATGCCTTCAGTTTGTTGTATTCCAAATTATTACTTGCCAAATTGAGTCTATTTGTATTTAGTGCCACTTCTGCTAAATAGAATTGGCAATTTATTAGCATATCTAGCTGCTTTTTTCGTGACTAGTGTTGTGATTGTTGTGATTTAACTTTGACTTTCAGCCTTCAATCTGCGGTCGAACTAGCGACGACTTCATGGACGAAGTGTTCCCGAATAAAGTGGACCGGGCATTTCTGCACCACTCGCTTGAGAAACTGGAGATGAATTACGAGATGATCAAATTCTCAGAGGCGGGAATCATGCTGCTGAGGAACAACCCACACATTCTGTTCGCTCCCAACACCTCAGCTAAAGTGCAGTCGGTGATTGCGAATGCAAACGAAAGCTTCGCAATTGTGGACACGATTACAAATTACGCGCAGCATTGGCTCGCCAATTCGGAGAGACTTCGAAGTTCCGTAATTCGGTCCAAGTCGTTTCAGTCTAGCTATATTTTCTCACAGTCAATTGCGAAGAAAGACGAACTCTGCGACCAGTTATTTTTCATGTCATCCTTTACATGTCTTTTGAGGAAAACCGGTCTCTCTGGAGGCAAAAAGACGACAGTAGTTGAAAAGAGTCAAATTCCGACATGGCTTGAAGAGTCAAAGAAAAAAGCGACTAATTTGTTTGAGATTTTGGAATTGAAACTAGACAGAATTGACGAAGCTGCAAATCGTTGGCTGTCTTTTTCTACCAATGTTTCGCTCAATGTTTGGAAAGGTTTCAAAACAGAATACGACGCGGAGTCCTATTTCAAAACTAAAGCGTACCACGAAAAAGTAGGAGTTTTGGCTATAGTTGCTTTCGAGACAGATGAAAAGGGGGACTTGGGCTCAAATGTGAGGTACAAAATAAGACAAAACAGTACACTTATTGCGAGTCCTACTCACGAGGAACTGCCTCCATTTTGGACCCCGACTATGAGACCAGACATGATAGCAGTGAGAAAATACTTCATAAACGGGTTTGTGATTATCCAGGACATAATTGAGAGATCAATTATGGAAGTGGTGACTAATAAGACAATCAGAGAACCAGGCTTGCATCTTGCTACCTTCCCAGTCCCCTGCAACACACGTGATCACTTTCTGTTCACAGTCAGTTATGTAATGCCTCTATGCATGACAGTTGCTTGGGCTTACTCTGTGGCCATGTTGGTGCAATATATAGTGTACGAAAAAGAACAGGGCCTGAAAGAAGTGACGCGTTTGATGGGCTTGTCAAATGCAGTTCATTGGGTCGCATGGTTTATAAGTGCATTTATCCAGATGCAAGTCATAGCAGTGCTAACGACTCTCATTCTGAAGTTGGGCAACGTGCTTCCACAGTCCAATTTCTTCCTTATATGGGCGTTTTTAACTCTGTATAATATCGCCAACATTATGTTTTCGTTTCTTGTCTCAGTTCTGTACAGTAAGGCCAAAGTAGCTGCAGCATGCGCGGGAATCATTTACTTTTTAACATATGTGCCATATTTGTACCTGTCAATCATGGAAGATTCCCATCTTCTAGGTCGAAAAGTGTCTCGCTACAGCAAGTATATGGCTTCCCTGTGCTCCACGACGGCATTTGGTCTAGGCGCCAAGTACTTTGCAGTTTACGAAGTGCAGGGCACGGGTGTTCAGTTGGAGAACTTGGGATTTAGCCCTTTTCAGAATGACACGTTCAATTTAGCTGATGTTGTCAAAATGATGATCATCGATTCTGTTTTATATGCCTTGCTGGCATGGTACATTGAAGCTGTTTTTCCTGGTAATTTTGGGCTCCCAAGGCCTGTTTATTTTCCCTTCACAAAATCCTACTGGTTTCCAAAGCGACGTAAAAGCTTAGGAACGTCCGAAGCGGCGATAAAAGACGGATATTTGGATAATAACCACGTTCCGGAGACCGATTTGGATGAAACAGAAAACAGAATTCTGGAAGAAGAACCAACAGATTTGCAGTTGGGAGTCTCAATCAAAAATTTAAGCAAATCGTTCAAGCTGAGCTTGAAACCAGCCGTGGACAATTTAAGTTTAAATTTGTACCAGAGTCAGATAACGGCTCTTTTGGGTCACAACGGTGCGGGTAAGACAACTACAATGAGTATTCTGACAGGCATGATTCCAGCATCTAGCGGAACTGCTTCTGTTTATGGAAATAATATCCAAGACGGAATGGACCTGATTCGCAAGAGTTTGGGGATGTGCCCACAGCACAACGTCCTCTTTGAATCTCTGACTGTCGAGGAGCATCTTTGGTTCTACGCTTCACTCAAAGGAATGTCCAACAATGATATCTATTACGCAGTCAATACATTGTTGCGTGACATTGGAATGGAGTTGAAACGAGTCGACCTGGTTGACTCTTTGTCGGGAGGCATGAAACGAAAATTGTCGGTTGCAATCGCGTTCATTGGAAATGCTAAGTTGGTGATTCTGGACGAACCAACCGCGGGCGTAGATCCATATGCGAGACGGGCAATTTGGGATTTAATTTTGAAGTTCAAGAAAGGTCGGACCATTTTGCTTTCAACACATTTTATGGAGGAGGCGGATTTTTTGGCCGACCGAATTGCTATCATGTCGTCTGGAAAGCTTAGGTGCTGCGGATCTTCAATGTATTTGAAGTGCAACTATGGTAGTGGATATCATTTGACATTGGTTAAAGATCGTCAACGTGTGACGAAGGAGCACACGCCTTTAGCTTCCCAACGTCAGATTTCGACGATCAGTGAATCGAACTACACAATTGATTCAGACCTTAATGGCAACAGTGCTAGCGGGGATTCTTCAATTTGTTCATCCACGTTATCTGGATCTATTGTCGCTTTCATTGCGAAATTCATTCAAGGTGTTTATCTAGACTGGGAAAGCAGCCGCGAGATATCGTTCACGCTACCATACGCTCAAAGAAGTAAGTTTTCGCAGCTTCTTGAAGCACTGCAGCAATCAACTAGTCAGCTTGGAATCTTGAGTTTCGGAGTCCGGGATACCTCACTGGAAGAGGTTTTCATTAAGGCTATTTGCGACAGTCAAGCTACGATAAATAGTAGTAAAGAAGAACGTTACAAGCAAATATTTAATTGGTTCCACAGAAGAACAGCAAAATTAACTAGTCCGATAACGTCAACAGCAACGAGTCCTGTTGATTCTAGTAAAACAGCGCCTGAAACAAATAATGGACATCTGACGACACCTAAGAAAAAAATAGCAATTTTTGTTACAACTCCTGACAGTCAGGCTGAAAGCTCTTTAAATGGAACTGTAAATGATGAAGTGTGCGGAGAAACGCCAAACAAAGAGCTAAGAAGGGGAAACTCGTTCACTGAATTGTGTCACAAAGTGAAAGGATATCCATCATTGGGTATGTTTTCAAACGTAGCATTTTTACCTTAAAGAAAAGGTCCCACTGAGGTACTATATCACAGCAAGTTTTGGCCGACTAGCATTTGATTTTTCGAAAGGAGTCTTAAGTACCAATGTACTCTAATTTCTATGGGAGGTCTCCCGCGTTTTTTTTCATCAAAACTTTGAGAATGGTACAGAAACCACCTCTCTTTGTTTTAATGATAAAGTTTTTAAGTGATGAAGAGTTATTTAGCTGGAAAACAGCGAACTTATATTTTTTGAACTTTTTTGCAATTACCTTGTCCGAAAGCTATATTACGCCTTTTGATCTTGACGCTGGTTTCATTATTTTTCGAAATAAGTTTCCTGTTTGAATTTTTAAATAAGTTAATCAATTCACTATTACTGACTCAGCGTTGTGGTTATAGCTGACGAGAACTCGCGCAGTTCCGACTCCTCGGAACCCTGTGGCATCCACCCGATGCTAAGTGTGTCGTACCTCTACGCACGACAGCTGAAAGCACTACTACACAAACGCTTCATCTACGCACGTCGGAACCCAAAAGCCATTTTCACTCAAATTTTCCTCCCTTCGCTTTTTGTCAGCATTGCAATGACAGTCGCCTTTTACAGACCAACTTCAGGTAGCGATCCGCCGGTTTTAATGACCACCTCAAATTATCACAGATACACTGAGTGGGGCAAGAATATAATCCCAGTGTTTGTAAGAGAGTCTTCACCCGAAAGGCCAGCGCCTGAAGCTGTGAAAATCTTGGACTCCATATTGCAACCCGCAGGACTCGGCAGTAGCTGTTTGGTTCTAGAATCGTCCGCAAATATATCCATGCAAGAACTGTTGCCTCCAAAGTATCCAAGAAATGAAACATTCATTGATTTTCTACCAAGGTGTTGGAAGGTGCGTAAAAACGAGTTCAGGCTAAACAGGGGTTACGTGCCAATGAATATTCCGCAGACGTTTGAAACTTGGTACCCTCGGGAACGAGAACAGTTGCTAAATTTTATAGATTCGTCAATTGAACAATGCAAAGACATCGATAACTACAAATGCACTTGTATAGCTGATAACACCGGAATGGAATGTCACAGAGAATTCGTCCAAAAACCAGGAACAAGAAAACACGAAAAAAGTTCGGCTGGTTTTGTTAGCATGACGGGAGACGAAATAGTTTTCATTTCGACGCAAGATGAAAATGATTTCCTTCTGACGACATTTCATGACGCCCAGCTAAATAGATTTGGAGGCTATTCGATTGGACGTTCAAGAAATGACGTCAATCTAGAGTTTTCTAGAACATCGTCTGAAAACCTAAAAGCTTTAGTTAAACGAGAGGAACTGTACGTATACTATGATCTGAAGCCTAAACAAGCAGTGCCAACTTATATAAATGCAATAAACAATGCAATTTTGCGCGCAAATATTGACCCGGACATCCAAGGCAATCCGAATACTTTTGGGATAACATTGATTAACCATCCTTTGAACAATACGAGGCTTATGTCTTTGGAATACTTTGAGACGGGAACTGATGTGGTGATCGCGTTGTTTATAATCATAGCAATGTCCTTTGTTCCGGCTAGCTTTGTGGTTTTTCTGGTATCGGAAAGATACTCTAATGCCAAACATCTGCAAATGGTATCAGGAATGTCTCCTTTGATTTTCTGGATCTCGAATTATATTTGGGACATGCTCAACTATTTAGTGCCTGCATGTGCGTGCATTCTCATTCTTATTTGGTTCGATCTAGATGCGTACACGTCGAAAGAGAATTTGCCTGTGGTGATTCTTTTGTTTCTTCTCTTCGGATGGTCAATTACGCCTATGATGTACCCTCCATCATTCCTTTTCAGCGTCCCAAGTACAGCTTACATAGTCCTCATCGTCGGCAACTTATTCTTCGGCGTCACTGCAATCATGTCAGTGTTCCTACTGGACCGGTTTGTTCAAGAAGATGAGCTTCTCATGAACGTCAGATATGTCTTAGAGTACCTGTTTCTGTTGCTGCCAAATTATAACTTGGGAAGATGTTTAGCCAAACTGGCAATTAATGATGTGCAAAATAAATTCAATATTCAAATTGGTCAGAATCAAAGAATCATTTCATCGTTAGACTGGAAAGTTAGCGGACAAGCTCTAACTGCGATGGCTTTCGAAGGCATGGGATTTTTCATTTTGACCATTTTGATCCAGTACAGATTTTTTCTAAATAAAAAGCGGCTACCAGTCACTTCGGATCCGATTGAACACGAAGATGTTGATGTTGCAGCCGAGCGATCTCGGATCCTGTCACCGAACTACAAGTCCGAAAATGAAGACGAAGTTGTCTTTCAGAATCTATCTAAGGTCTACAAAAAGTCGACAACGAATGTACTGGCGGTTGATCGCATCTGCTTGGGGGTTCCACAAGGCGAATGTTTCGGACTCTTAGGAGTAAACGGAGCTGGGAAAACGAGTACTTTCGAAATGATAACGGGACACGCTTCGATTTCTGCAGGCGACGCAACCATTCACAACTACAGTGTCATGCATGACTTGAAGCAAGTTCACTCCGTGATCGGATATTGTCCGCAGTTCGACGCTCTTTTTGCAGAGTTAACGGTGAAAGAGCATTTGGATCTATACGCGGCCATCCGTGGACTTAGTTCGGAGAGGAAGCGGGAAGTGATTGACTGGGTTCTGGACACTATCAGTTTGAGAGATCACCAGTCTAAACAGACGCGCACTTTGTCAGGAGGTACGTATGCTGGGCAAGATTGAAAAGACATATATATCTATACATTATTTAATTGGCGTTTCTTTTGACACATGTTTAAGAAGTCCCTTTATTAAAGAGTTTTATGCTATAGCTACTTGCTTTAGCTACAGTCTATATTTACATAGCTATGCTGTGCAAATAAATTTAAATGCTACTGCTAATCTGCGGTTTTTCATCAACCATCGCTGTTATGCCTAATCGCTTTGTTTTTATTCAAGCATGCATGCTTGAAGTAATTGATGCGTTGCAATGTTTTGTTTCACTTCCTTATATATCATTTTTTAAAACTTAAATCCTGGCTATTTTGAGTATTTTTTGATGCTTGTAATACTTTTTGGATACTATACTCCGTTTTGGGCTATACTTTCCATTAACTCTTTTCTTGATTTGGGCTTCAGTTTTTGCTTCGGAAGCTGAAGCATCTCTTGAACTTGTTCACTGGTTACTGCTGCATGGGTTCAGTTGGCCGCCATCCTGATCCCTGGGTGTTATGCAGGCTAAAGAGACATGGCTCAGTCAATAGAAGCAGTAACCGTAAAGTGAACAAGTTCAAAAAAGGTAAATGAACCGGCTACGAGGGCCTACGACTAACTAGTTTTCGGGTGAATTTTTATTCGGCAGAGGAATTTTGGCGGAAAATAAATTATTGCCGCAGTTGCAATTATGTTTGCTTGACAGCGCTGTACCACAAAAGGATGTGTACTGTTACAGGTTGCCATTAGTAACCTTCTGTTTAAAGTGTTTGAATTAAATTCATAAATGCAATTTATTGTTTTACCCTTGCGATAGCAAGGGTATTGCAATCGGGTACTAGACTTCTTTCCCTTAAATGTCTTAAAGCACCGAATGGTCAGAATTACAAATGGTAAATTTAGGTTCAATTCTGAATTAGTTCTAACTTTTTTGTGTCTCCGGCACACTTGGTCTGGATGGAACGAATACGCCTGGGACGGCAAAAGTCCGGGGTTCGAAAATTTTGTAGAATTGTTGTTCTTAGTTTTTTTTACATAGTTGTTTTTAGTGTTTAAGAGCAATGAACGTACTGAAGACTCTTATATAGGAGAAAGTCTTAAAATAATGATGCACTTAGGTATAATGCACTTGAGTTCAATTGAATTTCATCTGCTGAAAGTGACGTAAGTAGCACTCTCCAAATACGATCGTGGAAATTGCGCGAAAAAACGTGAACGATTTCTAGTTTCCAAATGTGGAATTTGTTTTTAAGATTTGCCAGCGGAATAAAAACTTTACCTTTTGATCCAGTTTTCTCAAGTTGGGTTCATGTTATCAAAGAAGCGCATCATAAATTGTTCTACAAATTCAAAGAGCTTAAAGGGCATCTATTATTTTCTTTGGAAATCGAAAGTTGAGATTTTTTCAATAAAGTGTTTTTTTACCTCTGATGTTTGTACTCTTACTGCCCTTGACTTTTTGTTATCTTTGTTTTCGCCTAAAAACTTTATTCTGGCCAAATGATTTCGGCCAATTTTTTAGATCGCAGAAAATGCTAAAAATCTTAATAGGAAAATTTTTTTCCGCTTTGTGTTTTTTCTTTTCTTTGGTCGTTCGTCTTGATAGGTTATACCCTGTATTATATCGATTTAATGGTCATATTGCGTTTTGCGACAAACGAAAAAAGTTTGTATGTGCGTGTCTGGGTTGAGGGTGAGGGTGACTTATTAACTTGTCTTGTTGATTTTTTTTGTCCTAAAGGGTTGCTGCAATGTCTTTGTTACGGTTTGTAAATTTTCTTCCGCTGCTTAATTCGTATTCTTTTGTCTTGGCAAGTTTTTTTTAAAGCTAACTCAGTTTTTTTGATAGATCTCGTTTTTTCGACGTTTTTGATTTTTTTCTGACTTAGCGGTTTTCTTGTTTTGTATCGCAAGTGGTGCGACGCTCAGCTTCTCATCTGTGTCAATTTTCTATTCATCTAATTCCCCCCCCCAAATTTTTAATATCTTAAAGTGAGTGGTTGTTTTGTTGCATATTTAAGCCGCTTTAAGAATGTTTTCTCGCAACTTTGGTTCTTATTCTTATTTTCTTTCTCAATAAAACTTTTCAACCTATTTTTTTTTAAAACAATGAAGCGGTTCTTTTTTTTAATGATCTCGATTTGGTTCTTTAAAAAAGCCTTCCGAAGCGCACGTTTATTTGCTTTTTTCAAAACAGCAATTAATTTTTTTTTTTTTAAACTAAAAAGCTTCATTGGTTTGTCTTTTTAAACCCTCAAGCAGTGTTTCGAGTTAATTAATTCTTACCAAAGTTTTTCAAATCGCCTTTCTCCAGATTCAGCTATTTTTAACAAAAACATCCTTAATAGTTCAATTTAAGATCAAAACGTTTCCGCATTTATTTGCTTTTTTTTAAAGCCTAGCAGTGGTTTGTTCGTTTTTTTTTCATATAGCTTTGCCGTCATTTCTTCTTTAAAGAAAAAGGTTTTTCACTGATTTTTTAAACTTTTTTTTGAACTAACTGCTATGTAGTGATGTTTTCTTTTTCAATTTATGTAAATTTCAAAAAGTTAATTACTGCTTTGTTCCGTTTAAATCTTTTTAAGCGTTTTCAATTTTAATTTTAGAAACAGCTCGGTAGTGATTTATTGTTTTTGTTTTTTAATTTTGCAGTTTCAAGTTTTCAAAATTCAAGTTTTTTCCAAAGCATTCATTGGACGTATCTATATTGCTTTGTTTATTTGGCGTTTCACTTGACTCATGTTTATGAAGTCCCTATGTTGACATGCTTAAGCTTTTTCAACGTTTTATTTTTCGCATGTTTGACGAAAGAGTTTTTGCACGTTTAAGCTATATTGTAAATTGTAATGCTGAAGATTTTTACTTCACACATGTTTAGGAAGTCCCTCCGTTGGTCTGTTGAAAAACCATAACGTTGCAAGGGATGAAATGTTTACTCTATTCGGCGTTTTAAAATCTGTTCGAGCGCAAATGCGGATGCGCGAGTGCAACGTAAAACTATCAAATTTTTTTGTTTCACAATTTGTTCGTTCAAATATGAAATTTTCAACCCTATAGTGGGGTGCTGTCAGAGTACACTCAGGGGTTGCAAATCTGAGGTCCAAGTATGACTGCCTAAATTGTTTTGGTTATCGAGATCTGGAGTTTTTATATGATTTAAAAAAACTCAAATATAGAAAATACTAACCGAATTTGAGAATCTCAACCCTATAATGGGGTGCTGTCAGGGTACACTCAGGAGTTGCAAATCTGATGTACAAATAAGGTTGCTCAAATCTTTTCGGTTTTCGTGATATGCCCCTTTGTGATTTATTTTTTTTTAAAAAAAACGTAGATATAAAAAAATTAACGAATCTTGAAATTCTCAACCCTATTTTGAGGTGTTTTCAGGCCTCACTCAGGGGTTTCAATTTTTCTCTCCAAGTGTAGTTGCTCAAATGTTTTTTGATTATCGAGATGTGGCCCTTCTCATGATTTTTTCAATACTTTTTCAAAAAAACTTTAAACAACTAATAGAAATTGAAATTCTCAACCCTAGTGGGATGCTGTCAGGGTACAATATATGGAAGCAAGTTTACCATTTTGATGTATCTGCTCAAATCATTTTGGTTTTCGAGATATTGCGTTTTCTATGAAATAGGAACTTTTGATATTGCTGTTTTAGTACATTTTTAGGAAGAAATCTTTATGTTCAACGATCTGTTTGAAGCACCTTAGGTGGGAGTCTAGTTTTTTTTTCTTTTTGTCTTCTTTTCTCGATCATTTACCTCGGATTTCTTCTTTTTGACTACAATAACTTTTTTGATGGGTTATAATTTAAAGACTTGCGATAATCATTTGGAATGCAGAAAATTCTGCACTGGATCGCTAGCCATAAATAACTCCATCAGAAAAAATGGTTGAAAATATTGTGAAGTCATGCACATAAATCATTTTGATCACATTTCAAATTTTAATCTGCATTTGCTTCGCTTCAAACGTTGAGCTTACTTGTGATTTTAATTTCAATTTATGTCAGAATAGATTCATGAAGTGTCGGAGTTGATGAGCCAGGTTTTTGAGGAGTTTTGGTTGAAACAAGGAAAAATCAGTATTTCTCCTTAAAAATTGACTCTTGTTATTGGCCACGTTTTCCGAGATAAATGATGAAAACGTGCTTTAAGCATTTCATTTTTAATCCACTTTTTCCGGTTAACATGAGTTCATTGACACTTTTCACGTTCTAATCATTGTTTTCTCTATCACTGATTTATTGGTTTTATTAATCGTAAAGTTTATTTCTCTCAGACTGGATTGAAGTTTTGTTCACGCGAGTGTTTGTGTTTTTAAAGTAATATAAAAAGCAAAAGTAACGAAAAACAAAAATTTGAGCTGAAAATAGATGAACAGAGTGTTTGTAGCTCCCTCTTCTCTTCAATTTAGCCATCTTTTTCCTTTAGGCAACAAGAGGAAGCTGTCTGCAGCTATTGCTCTGTTGGGGAACCCGAGAGTGGTGCTGCTAGATGAGCCTACATCTGGCATGGATCCAGTGGCCAGAAGGTTCTTGTGGGACCTGATCAAAAGTGTGGTCAAGAGCGGGCACAGTGTCATTCTCACATCACATAGGTAGAACAAACGTTTACTTCGATATTTTCACAGAAAGTTGTTTATTATTCTTATCATGAAGGGCTAAAATGTAAACCAAACATGTATCATCCACCCATCTATACATTATTGGTGGATGTTAACTGAAGTCGATATTTTGAAATATTCTATGCGAGTGCTCAAGTAGGTTTTTTTATCCATACGAACTATTGGTTTTAATTTTGCAAAATCATCTTACGTTTTTGCCATACATCTGTTGCATGGTGAATGCTGCAAATCTACAGTTTTTTTATTCACTACGCAAACTTTAAAATTTTTCGTTTCAGTGTGTATTTCACAAATTTGAAATTGTCAACCGTATAGAGGGGCGCTATCAGCGTTTTTCCCAGATGTTGGCATTCTTGCCTCCAATTATTTTTGCATAAACTTTTTACGCTTGCGATTAGCAATCCATATCAAACTGGAATATTTTTTTCGGGTTAGCTCTTTGTTTAACAGAATCAATTGAATAACTTGTATCTTGGTACATATTGAATTCAAATTTCTATGCGTTCTTTGCCATTTTAGCATGAAGGTAACGAATATGCCTGGAACGGCAAAGGTCCTGGGTTCGAATCTGAGCAGAATCTGACTAAAATTTTTGCAAATTATTTGTCTGCTTATCTGTTGTCGGCTTAGTTGTCACATCTTGAAAAACGTTTTTTTTTGCTGCGCGGACTTTTCTCTAATGTTGCTTTTGAGATTTGATTTACTCCTACAATTTTTAATTTTACTTCGTATATCTTTTTTTTTGCTTAAAAAACTCCTCGGCCCAAATTGTTTTGGCATATGTTTTATCGACTTAATGACCGAATTTTGGGTCTTTTCAAGGCACACAACTTGAACACTCTCCTTCGCATTTTTCATATTGGTTGTATGTTTACCAATCAGTTTGTTGAAAAATTTTTAGTTTTTCTCGGAAACTTCTACTAATTTTCAAAAAGGGGTATCAATTGAAAGACTGCCGACTCGCCTGTTCGCCTGTATACCCCCTTAGAGTCTCCTTTTACTCGAACCCTTTGTCTACGGCCTTCAAAAAATTCTGTGGGGGAATACTTGATCCTTTTTTTTTCTTTTTTTTTTACTGTGTTTCTTGAATATTCTCGAAAACTAACCTGCCATTCTTGAGATTTTAGGTTCAATTCAGAGAACGGGTTGTGGGAAATTCATTTGAATCAGCGAATTTTTCTCACCAAAAGCTATGGCCCTCGGAAAAGTCAAAGTTATTATTTTTTGACGGGTTTTTTAAAAGTTTTAATTATTTCTCGAGGACTGCCCTCCCAAATCTGAGATTTTGGTTTTAATCAATTTTACAGGTTGAGTGAATCCCTTCTACATGACATGAGCGGTTACGCCCTGTTTTTTCACACTAAAAGCTATGATTCTCGGAAATGTCAATTTTTTGATTAATTGATCGTTTTTTGGACTTTTCTCGCTACCTATCTGGCAATATCTGGTATCACAGATTTAATCGAAACAAGAAGTTGCTGAAAGCCTTCTTTTTTATAACTGGCTATGCCCAGTTTTGTTTAAGAAAAAAGTTATGGCATTCAAACAAGTCGAAGTTTTGAGACTTTTAATTTTTGCAAACTTTTTAACTTTACGCGATAACTGCTGCGCCAATTCTCAGGTTGTGTTCAATTGAGAAAACCGTTTCGGAATTTGCGCTGCTTAGGTGGCCACAACCTGCTTTTTGCAGGAAAAAATAGACTTTGGAAGTCCTTTTGACCGTTTTGTAGAATTTCTGACCAATTTTTAGAAACTTTTTTTGAATTTTCCTAAAATTTACACAATCAAATCTGCAATGAAAAGTTCAACTGAAAGAACCGGTTACGATAATGGTTCCTGTAGAAGCGGGGGCTCTTTAGGTTTTTGGTTGAGAAATGTTATCTCCTTGGTAAAATAAATTATCTCAAAGTTTTTTACTCTTTTTAAGAGAAACAACTAAGTTTTTGGGCAACGCCACTTTTTTGAAATCACATTTTTCGTGCCGCGTCATTATAGCTCTATCTTTAATTATCAAACAAATGCCTCCAGCTTTAGCTTGCCCCCCTTTTGTTTTTTTTTAACTAGAAATACGAAAAGTTTGATTCACATTTACATTTTTTTCGACTTCTTTTTTTAATAGTAGCGTTCTATCGCAAGTGGTGCGAAGCTTCGCTTCGCCTCTGTGTTTAGTTTCAGGTTTTTCAAAAAATTTCTCCATGGTTTTCCAAAAAGTTTCAAAAAACTTCGATTAAAAAATACCCTCAAAGTTTGAAAATGTCGAATCTTTGGTAGCGTGATGTCAGGGTACTCCCAGGACTAAAGCTCTGTCGGATTAGTCTGTGAGTTTTGTATATCACTTTGCATATATTATATATATGTAGCGCTCGTAGATCCTCAGTGGACAGTACATACAATTTACTTGCTATAAGATTGTGTCGAAATTTTTTGGTTGATTTTCAGCTATTTTGCTATCGGCTTTAATTCTGTCGGTTCATTAATCTCAATTACTGTTTCCGATCATTTTCCGGTATTGTTTTTGAAAATGAGAAATTTCTGGCATCGAATTCTCAAAATCAACATCCAAAGGATCTCCAAAAACTTAAATAAGTTTAAACATAGAAAACGTCTGTTTTTTCTAATTCCATTAATTTAACATCGTTCGAAGCCCTCTTTGCTAACTCTTGAGCATCATACTGTTTTCATTCTATACTTGTTGTATAGAAAATGGTGCGAAACTCAGATCCGCTTATGTGTGAGTTTGTCAAATTCTTTGCTAACTCTTGAGCATCATACTGTTTTCATTCTATACTTGTTGTATAGAAAATGGTGCGAAACTCAGATCCGCTTATGTGTGAGTTTGTCAAATTCACTTTAAAAAAGTTTTTGTCTGTTAGAGAATGGCTGTACTGTGCGTACTCCTGAAATCATTTTCTTAGTTTTTGAAAAAAAAAGATGCAGTCTATGTTTTTACGCCCGGTACCACGGGAATATGTTTTTTTTTTGCATAGCAAGTGATGCGAAGCTTGCGTTGCTGGTGTAAAATGTATATATTACCAGCATTTATCAAGATAGGGAAATGAATAGCTTTATGTAATGATTGTTTGTCTGCTTTTATGTTCTGTTGGAGAGCACTTTAAAGAGATTTTCATCCAACAATTTCGACTCGCCAGTGTATGAAAGTTTCCTGTTCAAAAATTTCGTCAGTTTGTAATTTGTTTCTGCTTTGGCTGTTGAGGTTTGAAGATTTTGGCCCTTGATTGGCAGTTAAATCCCTCAAAACGCTTTATCAGTTCTACTAACTAGATATGAGCAATTGATAAACCAGTTTTGCAGTTTCATCAATTGAGACGTTGGTTTTGTTAAGTATGGAAGAATGTGAGGCTCTATGCACCAGACTAGCCATAATGGTTAATGGTCACTTCAAGTGTCTGGGCAGCTGTCAACACCTCGTGAACAGATTTGGAGACGGATACACGGTCAATGTCAAGGTCACTGGATTCGCAAAACAGCTCCGTAATTTCCTTAGGTTCGTCGAATTACTATCGAAAATATTTTTCTTAGATTTGTTTGACTAAATTAGCGTAGTGAAGAGACGTTTTGAGGGTATAAATTTCAAAGATTTTTGAATATTGACTATATGATTTTCTGGCAATAAGATGATTAAATCTAGAATTAACATAGTCACCTATAATTTGTGTTCATGAGTGTTGAGCCGTCACAAACGTTAAAATAGTCCATTTTCCATCCTGATTTTGTTATACGGTTCAACTCGAGAATTTTTTATTTAGAAAAAAAACCGTTGTGGATCAATCAGGCATTAGTTTTGAGGTTGGAAGCACTGCTAACAATTCAACTCAAACCTTTTCAGCAGAGTTGAGGCCATGGTTTTGATCAGGTTATGAAAAGCAAATTAAGTGGTTGAAAAGGAGTATTGAATGAATAAATATACAGTGGAGGTGATGTTTAGGTACTTCAACCGGCAGTACCCTACAGCTGTGATCATAGACAGACACCAGAATCTGGTGCAGTACCAGATAGCCTCCGACGCCTGCAAACTGAATCTGGCTAAACTGTTCAACTTCCTGGAAGTGTGTGTGGCTGACTCCAAGGTCGAGGAGTACTCCATCAGTCAGACCACGCTCGAAAGGGTTAGTCATCTTTAACGTCCAGTTTTAGTTAAACAGGTGTTCACTAGTTTATTTACATTTTTTCCTGCCAAAGTGTGCTTTATAGTGCAAAGTATTTTAATACACAGCATCTAATCTATCTATATGTTTATTATAGCGCATTTGTCTAATCATTACTTTCGATTTTATAGTGCATTTGTCTAATCATTACCCTCGATGTTTTCCGTCTCTCATTAACAGTTGAATGATGGGTTCCAGGTGTTTATTAACTTCGCGCGTGAACAAGCTGATGAGGACATTAATATACTGAGAGAGCCCCTCTGCCAACACAAGAGGACGCTGAGTGGTATATCTGACATGGGCTCACTGGCCAGCGAGGGGGGAGCTGGGGGAGGGGGAGGAGAGAGTGAACCTGAGTTCGTCTCTCTGTCACCTACTGCCGACTTCATCAACAATCCCAACTCACCCCCGCCCACGCAGTCTTTTGCTCCAAACTCATTTCTGGTAGGCCTTTGATTAATTAATTGAAGAAGAATGAACGAAGTAAATGTCACGTGAGCGCACGCGTTGAAATTTTTTGATAGTTTTAAAACTATGGTAAAGCGGCTAATTGTTAAGGAGAAATGTGTTGCTGGACCCTTACGTGTTCACTTATTTTGGTGACACTTTTTGTATAATCACGATCTGTAGAATTGGAAATTTCATTGCATCTGTTCTCTGCTTTATTTGTGGCTAGTGTTAATCAGTTATTAAGCGACTGTGTGTAGTGTGTGAAACTCATAATCTCTAGGTCGCAGATCGAATCCGAGATGTACCCGAATTTTGCTACTTTGAGGCTTATTTATACTTTTTCTTATTGTACTTTTTAGAGCTACTGTTGATTGAAATTTCACCAACTCGATTATTTACACTTGCGAAGCAAAGTGTATTAGTACGATTATTCTTTTTTTTCAACCTAAGTCGCAAATAAAAAAGCTAATTTTGGTGGCACTTCTGAATCGGTTGGCTGCGGTAGCAGTATAATATCATATGTGCTTTGGCCTTTGATTAGTAAAAAGTTAACACATCTGATGCATTTTTAATTCATCAAATGAACCGAAAAACGTTAATTGTTTCAAACGGCAGTACAATGATAAAAAGATCGATTTAAGAAATTTTCTAACTCAATGTATCTCGCAATTTTTTTGAAATTCATAATTTATTCATGATTTGGCTTTGTTTGGTGCTACTTTTGCTGCACCGAATCGGCAATTTGTTAGCATATGTAGCTGCGTTATTGGTGGCTAGTTTTTGAGCATGATTTGGCTGTATTTGGTGCTACTTTTGCTGCATCGAATTGGCAATTTGGTAGCATATGTAGCTGCGTTATTGGTCGCAATTTTTGGGTATTTTAAGCATCCGAGGGTGAGTGGTTAGTGCGTGCGACTCAAATTTGCTAGCTCGCTGATTTAAATCCGACACGTAGCCGAGTTTTTGTTTATTCGAGGCTTATTTCTACTTTTTATTTTTTCAATTGGTAGAGCTGCTTTTTGGTCTTGTTCTCGCAAGTGATTGCGAAGCACAGCTTCGCCTCTGTATTAAATTTCTTTTTCTGTTTTTTTTTCCTTTTTTTCGGCTTGATAGTTTTCGGCCTATGTTATATCGGCTTAGTGATCTCATATTGCGTCGTTTGACAGGCGAAAAAAATTTTTTTTCGGTTTTCTTTGTTATTTTTTCAATTTCATTTTTTATAGCTTAATAGGGTTTGGCTTATATTATATAGGCTTAATAGCCTCATATTGTTTCATTGGACGAGCGAACAAAAAATGGATGTGTTTATGTTTTGAGGGCAAGGGGTACTTAATGGCTTTTTATGTCTTCAGTCTCGCAGATTTTTGTTCGGCTTAACGGGTTTTTGTCAAGGTATTTTTGACATTGTTGCCGCTTGGTAAATTTCCTTCCAAGCTTATTTCGCATTCTATTGTCTTGACATGTTTTTGTTTGAAAACTAGCCTGATTCATTTTGAGAGATCTAGTTTTTTCGACTTAGCGGCTTTCTTGTTTTTGTACAGTTAGCTGAGCTAGCTTGGCTTTTGTGTATAAAGTGAAAGGACAAATGTGGTCGAAGTTTAAAAACCTTCACGAGATTCGCGTCATCAAAAGGCGAAGCATTCTTAAACCGACAAACTTTGATAAGGTACTAAAATTGATTTTTCTGATTCAGTGCATTGCAATGATAATCACAATCTTTTACTTCATGGTCTTTAATCAGCATGACTTCTAAAATGACTAATTTGTAAAAAGTTATTGCTTCAATTTAGCTATCATTTGTATCAAATTAAACAATAGTATTGGTAAGTGTTGTTTCAGGATGATTTGCACCTTGATGAACTGCCAATTGCAACAAACTACAACAACTACACCTCAGTGGCGCACACAACGGCTAACAGCACATCCTGCTGATCTAACTCATTTTTAAAGCCCTCATGGGGACAGCTTGAGCTTCTGGGCGATTCTTCGGTTGAAGTTATAACTGTTTTTTAATCACTTATTGACCAAAGCTGAGGTCAAAATTCATGATGTCAAGATTCGAAGGAGTAATTAAACCGAAGAGTCTCTTTTTTTTTTGCTTTGTATAGGACCCTTTTAATAATCAAAAAGTGCAATTGTATCGCTTAATGGGTGCTCGGTTTTATAGCAATCATCTCTCGAGATTGGGCAAACACGATAGGACAGTTCTTTCAGAAATCATATCTAGTTTGAAGAGGTTTTTCTCAATTTCCAGAAGAAATTGTTTTAAGTGTTAATGAAAGCAGTAATACTCTTTAGGTCTTAAATTCTCAAATTTGGTTTTTCGTTGCTTTTTCATTTCTTTTTAAGTTACTTCATTTTCTTAGTAAAAAGGAAGGCAAACTTCACTACCAAACAGTAAAAGTAAAAAAAAAGTGACGAAAATTGTGAATAACTTATTGATTTCCCGCGGAGTAGAAAAATATTAAATAATCTATTGAAAAACTGACCATTGATCCAGTTTTTCAAATTGGGTTATAATTATCAAAAACGCGTCAATCATAAATTTTTAGTGGAATTCGTAGAGCTGTAAGGGCATATATTTTTTCATTGAAGTTTGAAAGTTAAGATTTTTGTTTCGGTTTCCTTGTGTTTATTGACACTTTTCCAACTGTCTGTTGGCTATGTTTACTTTTCTCCAGTGCCAGTAGAGTTTTTATTTTCCTAATTTGTGATTACATGCTTGTTGAAAATGTATGTTTATGAGCTCAAAATGAACTTCTCTTGATTGTCCAAACTCAATTTAAAAAGAAATATCTATTAGAATCTTTACAAATTCTTTTTTTTGTAATTTATTGTCATTGTGCTGTATGATTGTTCGCATTAACATAAATAGCTAGTTTTATTCGTATTAGTCTGGTTTAGTTAACAATTAAGTCAATTATCATTTTCTTTAAAATTTCTTTCCGTTGCTGAAAAGTTTCGGGTCAAACGAAATCGATCTTTATCGATTTTTATTAAGTTTCATTTCAGACACTTCATGACCTTAAATCAAAAGCCTTGATGTAAAATATGGCATCTTATTCACGACAAAATGCACTTCCTACAAATTCTACAGATTCGCTCAAATCGTCGTCAGGTCTCACAGAAACACAACAGAAAGTAACCAAACTTGCCGAAATAACAGCCAAGACTTTCTTCGATTTCATTCTCCAGTCACGATCTGATGCTAACGCGGACTCTACCCAGCAGCAGTTGAATTTCTCTGAGATTTTAGAACACGCAGATAAATTTAACAAAGTATTTGTCGACACATTGACTATAAAATGGAACGACAACCAAGTGGGAAAGAGTCCAGATTACTCACAGCACTGCGACAGCGCAGAGGAAGACGAAGTATTTGAGAACTCGCTCTACCAACCATGTCCAGATGGACCCACGAATCAGTACGAGCCAGTTTACGAGAACTCAATGGATTCGGCCGGCGGAGGGGATTACAGAGACTCGGACGACTACTCAGACGCGAACCAGAACCTCGGAGACGTCACTCCGACACCTCCCACTGAGTCCCATTACAGTGCAATGCGAGACTGCGACAGCGGTGCCACCCCGAGATCATCGGCAGGAGAAAGTCGTATCTATGACACACCTACAAGTTCAGCATCATTGGAAGACAAACTGGTGTCTCAATTACAAGCTCATGGATTCAAAGTCCCGCCCAGTAATGCCCAGGATTCGGGTTCAATGAAGAAAGCAGATACGAAAGAACATGACATTTCAGCGAGCGATGACAGTTTGAACGTCTCAGAAATGGAGAAACGAATGAAAACTTCGATGCAATTGAGTTTGACGCAATCAGACAACAGTTTGAAAACGAGTGCAGCTAGTGGAAACGAATCACAAAATGTGGCAAAATCGAAGCCGAAACTTAAAACTGCAATTATGGACTTGGGAACAGAGGCGACAGAGTTTTTGAGGTCTAAATCTAAGAGCAACGAAAGTCCAAAGCCGGCTTTGAAATCAGGTGTGGATGCGAATCAGCCTAAAAGCGCCCCGGTGGTTGTGAAAAAGGAAAGTGTATTGGAAGTGAGACTCCATAAAAAAGAATCCTCGCCATCTTCTTGGAAAGCTTGTAGATTGGTGTTGCTGAAAACACACGGTGGACTGATGCTAAATGTGTACACGCCTCCTGAAAGCGACAAAATTTACTCTAGTATTTTCTGTCCTCTTATTTACGAAATAGGCGAGGCTACAGAAGCGCAATTTGGGAAAACTGCCGACCGTGTTATGGTTATCAAAGCGCAAGATGCTCCAGTTGTGACATTACGTGCCAGAAATTACGAAGATAAACACGACTGGATTTGTGTTCTGAGAGAAAACACGGACGCGAAGTCAACTAAACGAGTTATTTACACAGACTCTGAAGAACTATCGCCGATGACGCCGACTGCTGAAAGTTTCGAAGGCAGATCGCAGCCGAGAGTCAACACCAATGGAGCAGTTTACTCGTACGAAAGTGGATCCCCAAATCATAGTCGAAGACCTTCGAACAGCTCGATGAGTTCGAGCTACAGCAGAGATAGTCTGGACAGGAACAATTATGTCTCCGCTGGCTTTGAAAACAGTTTTGACCGGCAAAAATCCTGTCCGAACCCTTCCAATTACATTTACCAAGGTGGAGCAATGTATGTTCGTCAAAACAGTCATCCTAACAAAGCAGTCAGTCAGATGAGTGTGAATGACAAAGATATGGGGGGACAGTCGGTGCCCGGAAGCGGAGGTCACGTGCCAAGGATTGCCAGTTGCGGGGATTTTATGAATGCGCCTCCAGTAACGGGAGCTTCAAATCGTGGACAGTCAATCTATGGTTCGCGAGGGCCACCGCTTGAGCAACTGAAAAATTATCCTTGGTTCCACGGGAAACTTCCTAGAGAAACGGCGTCCAAGATGGTTCTGGCCCAGTCTAACCCGGCAGCTGGACATGGAATTTATCTGGTGCGGCAAAGTGAGACGAACGAAAATGAGTTCACCCTCACCTTTAATTATGAAGGCAAAGCGAAACATCTGAGAATAAACGTGGACGCGCAAACTGGAGTTTGCCAGTTGCAGAATCTTCAGTTTAAGTCTCTGAGACATCTGATCGAGACATACACGAAAGAAAAATTGCCAATTGACGTCAAAGGAACTTCAGACATTACTCTCAAATCGTACATTGCCAACTTTGGGGGTGCGTCGGGCGGGGGAGCAATGAACCCGCAGCTGCAATCCCACAAAAGGAACAAGTCGGTCGATTTTAACATCGAGAATGGCGGGGGGCCTCCCAGAAATCAAAGTCATTATGGTTACGGGAACCAAAGGTCAAATCCGAGTGGAGGAATGAACAAAGTAAGCAACTCCCAGGGCGTGTATTATGCTTCCCACAATTAATTGCTAGCACAACCTGGAGGATTTTTTTTTTGGAGATTTTGCTGGATTTCAAAATCTGGATAACCGTGATTGAAAATTGGATCTATTGCATGGAATGAATGGTTGGACAGAAAATTTGGATCTCTACACTTTCAGAGCGTTTGTGGATTTCAGATTATTTTCTAGAATTCGAAAGATGGTTCTTGAATTTTCTGAAAGGAATTTGAATCTGCATGAAACTCGAATGAAAGTTTGTTGCTATATGGTTTCAATTTCCCTCATATGTTCATGTTCGTTGTTCTGTAGCGAATTTTGCAACAATCAATTTGAAAAGTTTTTCTTGGTGCTTCGTTATAATTTCGGTCGGATAATGCATAATAATACTAATTGTCTCATCCAATTGATATTTAGCTATATGGAATGCGCACATTTTAAATGCGTTTTTTCGCATTCTATCTTTTTAAGTTTTGTATTCTATCTTCCAAAGTTTTGTATAATTTTTACGCTGTTTCTAAAGCTTTGAAGTATCGTGTTAAATGAAAAATTTGACCTTTTCGTGTATCAGTAAATTGAAGTTGAAATTTATTGAAGGAATTTTTTAAAATATTGCATTTAAAACGCGGATACATCAAATGTTCAGTATGAATTCTTGCGTTCTTTTCGAGCTCCCGGCTTTCCATTTATCGACGATATCAAAACTATTTGTTGTCAATTAGTGAAATATGGAATGGAGATAAACGGCTTTTAACTCCATCATGCCTCTAATTTCTTTGTATTATAAAGGTCCATACTGCAATAATTTTTCTATACATAAATCAATAAATATATTTTCATCCATCATTTTAGTTTAAGCGATTCTCTTATCTATGCTTGCAAATGTCGCTTCAAATGCATCTAAGTTTTTTCGACCGATTTTTGGAACTCGTTTGATAAAATCATGCTGCTTGTTTATTGATGCAATTTCATCATCTATTTGGATATTTACTCAATCCCATTTTTGTGCAATATTGGCTTGGAATGTTAAACAATATCGAAGCAAGCGATCTTTTTTCTGCTACATGACATTAACATTTTTGGCAAATCTTTATTTTTTGACGTGAAACGATTAAGACATGGCGCAGAAGATTCATTTGCTTCGTAATAATTGTCGGTATTTCTATCAATTTTCATCCTTAACTAGTTTGAACCCCAAATGTGTGGGCGGAATGCATTAGCTGAGGTTATGTTATCTAGTGCGAAGTGCTATTTAGTGAATGCTGAATCAGGTTGGAAGTAACTTCGAATTTGATGCTGTCTACCTAATTTATATAATCAACTTTTCGAGTTGATTGTTAGCCAATTAAATTAAAATGTATTGTTACATTTAATCAAAGATTAGAAAGCGTTTCCATATGTTATTCTAAAAATTCTAGAATTTCTGTTTTTTGTGGGACAATGGATGAGTGATAGGTAATACAAGCAGGAGACTGAGTTCCGCTAAAATTACTTGTCATCAATGTCTATTTCAGATGACTTTTAAAACGAGACTGAATGTCTATTTCAGATGAACTTTAAAACAAATTGGCATTTTTCAAAAATTTGAACCTGAGATTTTGTAGATGACCCCATCAGATAGTTGACGTTTCCACTGTTTATTACGGTAATTTTTAGGAGGGCTTTCAAAAAGTTGAGATGATTGTTCGCTTTTTACACGAGCGCTTGATTTTGCTGGAATTTGGATGAGTGTTTTTTTTGAGATGCTGAACTGAAATATTTCTTCGCATTTTAAGCGAGAACATGAACGCTATAAAACAAAGCCAATAATAAGGTAAATCCGTTGGTGCCAATGTGTACCAATTTTTAAGAGGGAGCGCGCGCTGAAAACACAATTTTTTGTTCAGAACCCTAAAAGTGCCTAGAAATGTTAGTCGACCTGAAATTATCTACAAAGGTTTCGACAACACACCCTCTCCAACCTCAAAAAAATTCTAGATGCATCCCTGAGCTAGACAGCACTTGCGTTGTTTGAAGTTTACCTTGTTATCAAGTAGTGTGACATTATTAAAAGGCGATGAACGTGTTGTTGTTGTGAAGGCCCTCACAGCCTTTGCGTGATCTATGCGGATTTTTCGGGGTCTGTACAAAGGGTTTCATGACAGCGTCCGAGGCAAGACATGATGTGATGGACTGTCACTGTCCTGTTTTTACAAATGTGGATTTTGTCTGTGAGGATGCTTTGAAGCGAAACTTGTAATCATTTAGTTTACTGCAAAAACCGCTTCTTACTTGCGCCAATCTAACTTTTCTTTCCTATCCAATTTTTGTTCGAGGTGTTATTTTCCTGTGACCCCAATGGTAGTGAGCCAATCAGCGCTCGACTAGGGGCAAGATTTTTACAGGCTTTGATCGCATAAGAAGTGTGCAGTTTAGTTCAATACATTGTTTTGTTAAACGGTCTTAGAGGAATATTTTAATTTTGCTGTTGTCTGTTTCTTGTTAGAATGCTCGTTCGTGGTATGAATGAATGGGTTGTCGTTTTTTGAAGTACCTATTGCGATGACAATAACATACAATTGTGTTTTATTAGAATGCATTGTTTCCCCCACCTCATGATCTACAGCTGACAAACATAGGCATCCGCTGGCTATGTGCAGGGCATAATTTTGTCTTGCTATGTTCATTTAATGTTAGAATGACTCTTAAATAGGTCGTGATGATTTTTTTTTCTATGAAAAAGACGCAATTTATATTTTTCTAAGTTCAGTTTTTTTTAAAGGGAGGCAAACTCCACTATCGAACAGTATAATTACAAGTCACAAAAAAGATCGATTTCTTTTTTTGAAAGTCGATTTTAACTTCAGACTTTCTAGTGGTACGTTTTCTTGAACAAGTGAAGTCTTGTGTTTGTCCGGCCAATTTAATCCGATTTTTTTGTTTTGGAGGCTTGATTTTTTTTAGACATTTCCTTAGAAGATTTATATACATTTTTTTGTAAAAAATTATAATACAATTCGAGATACAGTAACGCCGCTCGCGGACTAAATCCCCCAGGATAAAATCCCATCCGATATAATCCTCCGGGACTAAATCCCCGATAGGACCAAATCCCCCATAGGACCAAATCCCCCTAGGACAAAATCCCCCATATTTTATTGAGTATGTTGGAAGTCAAATTGTACACATTATACGATTTACACCTGAAATTGTGCGAAAATTGTGTCGACCTTCTGTGAGTCAATCAAATTGATTTCTCGAGATTTTTCAGATCACTATTAAGACCAAACACTATAAAAACGAGTCGAAATTGACTTTTGGAAAGTTTTGTCCAAAAATTGCGTTTTTTGGCGCGCGCTCCCCTTAAAAATTAGTATATATTAGAGCCACAGGTGCCGTAAGAGAATTTATTCGGTGGGTTATTCATGGGTTATTTATGAATTTATGGGTTGTTCGGCCAAAAATGGATGTCATATGATAACACCAAAGAGTGGACCTTTGGGTCGGTAAGGTGGCCCCTAAAATTGCCCCTGTAAACACGTAACAGACAATAGTATTTTTTTTTGCAAATTATAGGAGTTTAGGTCAGATTCCTTGTATTATTTTTAACCGCTGCTTTTTTTTCGTTCAATTTTCTGTTTTATCCGTGATATTTTTGTATTGGAGGCCTTCAAGACAATTAGACTTATTAAGAAAGGGTTTTGCAACCGGGTAGTAGACTTTTTCTGAAATCCAGTTTTATGACATGGAATTGTAGTAAGACTAGTTTCATTGGGTGTAAAGTGTAGTAATACTGATGCAGTGGTACTGGGTGAAGCCGAAATTTTTTAGGGTTCGCCTAATTTCATGTCGGTTTTGTGAATTTCGTCCCAATTTCGGTCGGGTTGCTTGCAAAGTATTTCAGTAACTTTTAACAGTTTTCTGTTTTTTTTAAGTTAATTTTGAGCAGCGTTGGCATAATCCATTGGGTTTCATACGCACTAAATTATTCTGTTTTTGTTCCGACCATTGAAAATGGGGAGAAATTTTGTATTCCGGTCTGTTTTAGTTTTTTTTGTTTTACCCGCAAAAGCAGGTGCAGCAAATAATGATCAGACTGGGCTGAGTGATGTATCATATCAAAGCCCTTGCCGTCGTGATTCGAAGCATATTTCAAAATTTCAAAAAATAAAGTCCCAGTGATGAGAAAATCCGGTTTGAAATTTTTGTCTTATTTCGAGCGAATAAAAAAGCGAGCGAGCAGTCTCATTTTAATTGCTTAAAGCCTACAGTAGCTTTAATTAAAACGTAGAAACTGAGTTTTGCTTGGGTAACGTTAGTTTACTTTGAATGTTTTAGTGGCTTTTTGGAATCTAATTTTTTAAATTTATAAAAACTGCAAAAAATTTGAAAAGAAAATTTCATAATTTTTTTTGTTTTTGTTGTCGTTTTTACACAAGCAAAGCTTGTGTTCTAGTATGAACTCTCTTTTTTTCCAACCTAAGTTGCAAATATTATTGCGAGGCACATATTGTTGAGACAAAATGTGTTCATTTCGATCAA
The DNA here is from genome assembly GCF_963678635.1 of Symsagittifera roscoffensis. Classification (NCBI taxonomy): domain Eukaryota; kingdom Metazoa; phylum Xenacoelomorpha; order Acoela; family Convolutidae; genus Symsagittifera; species Symsagittifera roscoffensis. The sequence continues at coordinate 62,256,528 of NC_087066.1, forward strand.
TAACCAGCTATTAATTAGAGCCAATGTTAAGGATATGAACACAGACTATTATGTTACAATTAGCTCTTTAGATTCAAGGTATCATGGATCTGTAGCGTAGATGTAGGGAAGGAGACCAGCAACGAAATAAGAGGGTTAGAACCTGGGCAGGGTCAGATGTTTTAAATGAAATTTTTAGTATACTAGCTAAAATGCGTCCGCTCTATAAATTGAGGCATGTTATTTGATATAAATTTTTTCAAATTGACTTGTATTGCTAATGCGTCATACTTGCCGTGCGTCACCTTAGAAATTTTGAAGAGTCAAAGTTTACTCGTTCAGTTTTTCCCAGTAGCGTTCTCGGTCATATTTTTGCTTGTGTATGCGAAGTGCAACTTTGCCTCTCTGTTCTGGAAAAATTGTTTTTCAATTTGCCTTTTTAACTATGACTGTCGAATATGTCTAATGCTTTTCGCCAAAAGTCCAGAAAGTGCATTATAATTTTGTCCTGGCCGCTTTATGTCTAGCGTCGCTCTGTTACCTGAGATCTGTAGCAAATTTTGTTGATGAAATCGGTATTTGCATTCCGGCGGTTTGATTTTTGTCTCTCGGAGAAGAGAGAAGAGGGGCAAGAACAAAGCTCTCTAGTTTTTTTTTATAAAAACAATTTTTTGAAAAGGCTTTTCGTATCGGAACACTAAAAATATCAGAAACCAAAAAGGAAACGTATTTTGATTTAAAAATATGACCCAAGACCGACCCCCCAAGACAGGCTGAGGAATTACACGAATATAAGTCGTTTCACTTTTACACGTTTAAGCTGTTGACGCTCCATTTTCCAGTTTGAAACCTGAAAGATGCGAACAACAACAAATAAATCTATTAGTTGAATGCTGAGGTATCAGAGCTCTTTCCATTGTTCCGATCTTCAAACCATGACTTTAATTGCAGTCGTAAAACCGATGTTTATTTTGTGATTTGATTTTTTCAGGTCAGATTTGTATTGTTATACCATTTATTTTGAACCGGCAAACGATAACCGTTGCTGCATTAGAGTTGTGTACAAACAGCGACGAAAAGATCACATGAAAAAATGATAAATATAGTTTGAAGAGTGTGACGTGACAAACTGGCCTGCAGCATTTGAACGTCTAAAAAAAGCAAATTTACGAATAAGTGTGAAGATTTGAGCATTTTTTTTATATGTTAAACTGCACTGATCTAATTCTACCAACTTATTCGTTACTTTGAACTTTACGACTTTGTGGTCTGTTTTCTTTTCGATTAATCATACGTTTAGCGTTTAGAAAAGGTATAACCCTATATTGATAGTTTGGATTAATTTGTCAGATTAATTCCTGTTACTGGGATAAGTGTTATTGTCAGAAGTGAGAGTAAATAGTGTTAATTAGCTTCGATTCGTTATTATATTTTGGAGTGAGTGCTTGTTGTTGTTGTGATGGCGGCCAACATTGAGAAGATTAAGAAGAAGATCCGAGGTCTCACTGACGAAGTGGACGAGTGGCACGACAAGGCAGACCACTTCGAGAAGCTGGCGAACGAGAACAAGGTGTTTATTTTATGTAGTTTCTGGCCCACTCCATGCTAAAATGAACATAAAATTACGGTATTGTCGCCCTTTTAAAGGCGTTCTTTCCCTTTAACTAAGACAAATCAAATATTCCGAAGTAAGTATTACTATTTTCTTTGATGTGTAATTAAATTAGCGGTAATCAGTCTTTTTCGACTTTCCTATCATTTTTGTACATATTCTCGCTGAGGATTTTTTTGGAAGCTGAGGATTTTATTGTTCCGACTTTCTCGTTGTGGTTTTTTAGACAATTTTCGACTTTTTAACTATTTGACAGATTTCACCATTTTTGACAGATTTTTTTTTCTATATCATTCAAAAAGTATTGTTGTCTTGAGCTTAAATTTGAAAAGATATTTCACCTGTGATCATTTTTCGTAAAGTTTTGGCTGTTTAAAGATGGCCAATTTGGGACAATTAACACGCGATGTAATTCGCGAATAAGCAGAGATTTTAATCCGTCTTAGAAATTGCTCCGATTAGTTGAAGTAAGCTTATTTGCCATATTTGATTTGTTACTATGAGCAAAATATATCCCTTTGTAGTTTATATGGCGTGTGGGGTGATAATTTTCACAAAAAATCTCGGATTTTAATTTTTTTTCATGTTATTACTGCTCCATAGACCTTAAAAGGTAGTCGGAACATTCAGGGCTTCGCCCTGTTACGAGATGTCTTGGGTAAACCCTGTTGCGATCAGCTTTTAAGTGTATGTTATTTAAAAATATTTTGCATATGTTGATGCTTTGAGCTCGAAAGGACATATTTCATCTGTGATTGTCTTTCGCAATTTACTGTGTTTAAAAGTTGCCAATTTGGCAGTATAAATGCGTAGCGCAGGCGATGAATTGATCCAATTAAGAAATCATTGCAAAGATAATTGAGGCAAGCAAGTTGATCCAAATAGTTCGCTAATAGGCGCAACATTTATCGTTTGGTTCCGGAAATTGGAAGATTTTCAAGAAAATAGCCGACGTTCCAGTTTCGGAAATTGGAAGATTGGTTCTGCGAATTGGTTCTGGAAATTGGAAGATTTTCAAGAAAATAGACGAAGTTTTAATTTTAAAAACTTTTTATTCGTCAAACCTTGGAAGTTAATTTTCGAAAGTGCAGTCGGAACATTCACGGCCCCGGCCTTCTTCAATGCGTGTCGTGTAGCATGCGGCTATTAGAATTTAGTTAGTTTTCTTACAATTGCAACTAAAACTCGAAACTGATGTGTGCTGCACATCGTGTCTTTACTAAACAGTTCAATACAAAACAGTCAGGAAAAGTATGAAGGTGAACAAAAAAACAGTCCGATACAAAACAGTCCCAAGAAATAATTGTTTTAACAAGCCGGTTAGCCGAGAATTGACCTTTGTTCAACAAACATAAACAACAAAATAGTGACCGCCGTAGTCGCGCCTACGTGTTGCGAGCTTGCCAACAGAAGGTAGGACCCTATACGAAGTTTAGAGCTGGTTATCCCCGCGACCTTAAGTTAGACTGTTTTTGTATCGGACTGTTTTTTTGTTCCTTACATGATTTTTCGGGCTGTTTTGTATTGAACTGTTTTGTATATGCACCGCCGCTCATACACGTGAAATTTCACGGTCGTGCGATTCTATCCTTGGAGAAGTTCGATCACAAACACACACAAATAAATACATACATACATACATTCTTACTTACACACATACAACTATATATACATACATACATACAAAAATATATACATACATACATACATACATACATACATACATACATACATACATACATACATACAAACAAACATACATACAAACATACATACATACATACATACATGCACACATAAATACGTATCTACCTACATACATACATACATACATACATACATTCTTACTTACACACATACAACTATATATACATACATACATACAAAAATATATACATACATACATACATACATACATACATACAAACATACATACAAACATACATACATACATACATACATGCACACATAAATACGTACCTACATACATACATACATACATACATACATACATACATACCCGTGCACCAACTCTTCTTTCTTTATATAAATGGAAGATTGAATTGAATTGAGACGTTTACCATATAAATTTTAAAATATCTGCTCATCTATCTATTATATATTTAAATGCGGGCTTCACTATCTCGCCATGTTTAAGCTTCTTCAACGTATTATTTTTGCATGTTTAAGCTATATCGTATATTGCAATGGTTAAGAATTTTTTTTCGATTTTCCAATTTGGTGTTAGTGGTTATTTTACCGAGTTTAAATTAAGTAGCCCAATATCGAATTAGGGGTTATATATTTAAATGGCGGGCTTCACTATCTCGCCATGTTTAAGCTTCTTCAACGTATTATTTTTGCATGTTTAAGCTATATCGTATATTGCAATGGTTAAGAATTTTTTTTCGATTTTCCAATCTATCTATTATATATTTAAATGCGGGCTTCACTATCTCGCCATGTTTAAGCTTCTTCAACGTATTATTTTTGCATGTTTAAGCTATATCGTATATTGCAATGGTTACGATTTTTTTTCGATTTTCCAATTTGATTTTAGTGGTTATTTTACCGAGTTTAAATTAAGCAGCCCAATATCGAGTTAGGGGTTGCGAATTTGGCCTCCAATTTTGAATGCCCGAATCATTTTCATTTTAGGCAACGAGATAAGACGATTTTTGAGATTTTTTCAAAAATTATTTGAAATTTCAAATAACAAAATAATTTAAAAAACTCGAAGTTCGCAACCCTGTAGTTGGGTGCTATCGGAGTACTATCGGAAATCTTGCCTCCAAATATGACTGTTCAAATCCTTGTAGTTTTCGAGATATGACGTTTTTTGTGAATTTTTCAAAAATTTTCAGAAACCTTAAATTATTATAAGTTTTTAAAAATCTGAAATTCCCAACCCTGTAGTTAGGTCGTGTCAAAGTACTCTCAAAGATTGCGAATCTTGCTCCCAAGTGTGACTGCTCAAATTTTAGTAGTTTTCGAGATATGACGTTTTTTGTGATTTTTTCAAAAATTTTCAGAAAACTTAAATTATTATTATTTTTTTTAAATCTGAAATTCCCAACCCTGAAGTTGGGTACTGTCAGAGTACTATCAAGGATCGCGAATCTTGCCTCCAAATATGATTGCTCAAATCGTTGTAGTTTTCGAGATATGATGTTTTTTGTGATTTTTTCAAAAATTTTCAGAAAATTTTAATTAATTATTTCTCCAAATTTGAATTTCCCAACCTTGTAGCTGGGTGCTATCGGAGTACTCTAAGGAGTTACAAATCTTGCCTCCAATTATGACTGTTCAAATCCTTGTAGTTTTCGAGATATGACGTTTTTTGTGAATTTTTCAAAAATTTTCAGAAACCTTAAATTATTATAAGTTTTGAAAAATCTTCACAATGCAGTTATTAGGGTTAGCGGTACAGTTAATAGAAGCAGTAATTGCCAAGTGAACAAATTCAATTTTTTGCAAGGAAACGCAATGAGGGCGGCAACGTCTTACGTGTTTTGGACAGTTTTTCGGCAAAAGTTTTGGGCAATTTTTTTTGGCAGTTTTTAGGGAATATCCAATGTAGTTAAATTCAGACCATGCATCCGTCAATAAACTTTGCTTTTCGCTGTCCCTTCTGAGTTGCTATCATTATTTGCGTTCTTTGAATGCTTGATTATGAAATAATGTAGAACGAGCAATAAATTTTTCGTCCACGTGCAAGTGTTTTAGAATATTCGATGTTTCGGTTGGTGGGTTGCTTGTTTGTCGGAAAATTGAGTCTCATAAAAATTTGAAAGTTTTGAGAAAATTTGCTTAGAATTATGTCAAATATACACTATGACTCAAAAAATTTCGAGTTAAAATTAGTCAAGAAATTCAATGAATAGTTTTTTTGGACTTGAGCGTTTTAATGTAAACGGAGTCTACAAAAGTTTTTTTAATGATCACCTCTGAGTGCCTTTTTTATACTTGGCGTTTGTGGAGGAGTTTTTTTCGTTTAAAAATTACTGAGCGAAATCGAAATTAGTTTTTTCTTTAGTGTTCTGATTGGCGCCTTCAATGGCTGAAATTTTCATTTTTTTAAATTAAAAAAGACTAAAAATGGCATTTTTTTAAAATTGGAAACAAAGACTGGTGAGATGTGATAGCAAAAAAAAAGATGTTTGATTGGCTTATCAAAAAGAGTCCCTTATGGAAAATTTTGAAATTTAGATGTAAATTTCCAATTGTTTGTTGGAGTTGTTTCTGTATTTCTGGGTGTAAAGTTCCTTCGGACAGTCAAATTTTATTGCTAGAGTGATATTTTTGCATGGATTTATATAGGAGTAAGAAAGTCATGGCTGTGACGAAAAGTATTAATATTGACAAAAATATGTCTAAAACATTGTTAATTTTGATCTTTTTCGCTATGAGTGAAGAGTTTGGATTAATTGAGCTTCTTGTGAAGCAACACACTTCTTTCGGAAGATTTCTTGGCATTGGTGAAGTAATACACTTCTTTTGTCTCTTTTTGTGTTCAAATACGAGAAGATTTGGCATTGTGTTTGTGAATGGTTTGAAGGAACGTGCGGAGACGGCGGAGGCTGACGCGTCGGCAGTGCAGAATAAGTTGCTGCTGACAGAGGCACAGGCGGACAAGGCGGAGGCGAGAGCAGCTGAACTGAACAGCAAAGTGCAGGACTACGAGAAGCAGACGGACGAACAGGAACAGTGAGTAGTTCATGTTTCTTAACATTCATGGATTCCAATTTCATCTGAAAACGGACATCATTAGTCCAATGGCGATCTCCCGTGGGTTATTTTAAGATAAATGATTGATTAACTAAGTCTGAATGCTTGAGTTTGTAAATGTAATGGAAACAAGCTGTTCTTATTCAGCTACACACAATTCGTTTTCTTATGGTTAGATATGAAATCCCATACTAGCCAATGCGAATAAATTATTACAAGCGGAATAACTAATTGCGATTTCAAATAGAGCTGATTGGTTGTTCAATTAATTGGAAATATTATTATAAGAAAGGTGGGTGATTTTCAACTACGGCTTCAGATATTTTAATAGGATTTTCATTGTTTCAGAGAACTGAAGAAGTTAAGAGTTCGCATCTCAGAAGCGGACAACAATGTAAGCAATGTTCCCTCCTCAAATTGTATTGTGTATCCATTCTGAATAGAGTATGAATATTTACACTTGCGAACTTTATTGAGGTAGTGTTATAGTACGACTCTTATCTTTTCTAACTTAAGTCGCAAACATTGGTGCCTATTTTCGGGACCTTTACTGCTATTTGATAGCATGTACTTTGACATTCGATTATATTTAAGTTGACACAGTTGATGCAGTTCTAATTGTTCAAATGAACCGAAGAAAGCTATTTGTTTAAATATCAGTAGAATCATAAAAAATCGATTTCAGAAATTTTCCAACTCAATATATCTCGCAATATTTTTTAAATGCTTATTTTATACATAGTTTGGCTTTATGCTTTCGAATTTTTTATATGCAAAGTTAGCGTGGATGCCTTCAGTTTGTTATATTCCAATTTATTACATGCCACGTTGTGTCAATTAGTATTTGGCGCCACTTTTGCTGCATTTTGTTAGAATATCTAGCTGCTTTGTTTGTGACTAGTGTTGGCCGATAGATAAGCGTCCGTGGCCGAGAGGGTGGCGTGAGACTCCAAATTTTGAGGTCGCTGGTTCGATTCCGTTATGTATCAAAGTTTAACTCATTTGAGGATTCTTTTTTTTTCACTTTAAAGGCTGCTTTGTTGTCGTGTTCTCGCAAGTGTTTGCGAAGCCCAGCTTCGCCTCTTTGTTAAAGTCTTAAGCTCCTAGGTTTCGGATTTTTAAAAAAATGGATAGTTTTGCTGACATTTTTTTAGATCGAACAAATTGAATTCCCGAGCTCTCTAAAATCACTGAAAAGACCACACCCTATTTTTGCAAATTTGTGCCGCAGGCGAAATTTTGAAAAACAGGCAAAATGGTGTTTTCAGGCTCCCCTCTCCCCTAAATCTGCTACTGAATAAGAGCCTACAGTTGGGTATGATTATTTTTCCGACTTTCGAAGGAAATGAAGGAAAATATAAGCTTGGGGTGGTTTTTTCTCCAGACAAATTTCGACTTTTTATCTAGCCATTTTTGGCGGGAATTTTTTATCATCTAGAAGATATTTATGTCAAATTTAAAAAGATTTTTTTAACTTGTGATCATTTTGATAACTAAATACTGTTCTTTTGATGCAGGAGGAAATCGCACAGTTTAGAATGAAGGAGGCGACAATGCTTCTCAAACAGACAGACATGAAATACGAGCAGGTCAGTCGAGGCATCCAATTTTATCGTTGTTTCTCTTCGATACAAGTCTGAAAGATGCGTCACGTCATTTGAAACATTAGAAGATTGAAAGAAACCAAGCAAATGGTTGCTTACGAAGACTTTGAGAAAATTGTCCATGGGAGACATCTTTATCTGGAGGCACCAACTATCATATTTGTACCGGAGTAAACTTAGTTTTACTCCACAAGGGAAAGCAACAGCATATGAGCAGCTCAAATTTATGAGGATATTGGTTGTTGTATCTGTCCTTCAAAAAATAGCTAATAATGAAATCGCTCTAATTTTTTTAATTATGTTTGCAATCGATAATTGGAAATCAGTCGTATCAATTGATTGTAATGGATTAATTATATTCATAGGCAGTGCGCAAGACAGTGGCCTTAGAAGCAGATTTGGAGAAGGCAGAGGAGAGGGCGGACTTCTTTGAAAAGTGAGTGCATAGTACTCGTAGTACAATACGAATTTGTAGAACAATACTTCTCACTCATATTCTGTAGTCAACGGCCGGCAATGGTAATTTTATCCTAAGAAGATAATTAATATTGCGTAGAGAGTTAATCCTGCGAATTAGTCATAAGAGCATCGGCGACAAATTTCGTAATTGATGAAAGTTACGCATCAAATCCGTCACCCGCTTGAAGAAGGTTCTTTGGTCGCTGTGTATTTAAAAATAAGTTCATTCCGAATGATTAGTTGAGTATTACGATGTACGACTGTTAGTTCACGAGTGCCTATATAAAACGATCCATCATCCAGAAAAAAAGAACATGAGTTTTATCGCTTGATTCGGACATTTTTGTCCGGAGCTGTTCTTTGGCCCTAAATAAACGAGTGCGAATCTTAGTTTTTGAGCCATTAACACGCCCATTGAGTATCTGGGCTCTTTTCTCTGGTCAATTGAATTCTTTTCAGTTATATTTACTTAATAATAACTCATTTCTCCTACCTTTCTAACTCGTAGCCACTTGTGGTCATTGTAGGAAGGCGAAGAAGTTGGAGAAGGAGATAGGGAGTCTAGGAAACAGTGTGAAGAGTTTGAGACAGATGATAGAGAAGCACGAGGTGGAGTCGGAGTCCAAGGACACCCTCATTCGACGTCTGGAGGAGGAGTTGACCGAGGAGACCAACAGGGCCGACCAGGCGTCCCTCGAAGTGTCCAAGTTGGAGAAAGACGTCAGTAGATTATTTATATCACTCATAAGAATAGATATTTATATTATATTTATTCAATATATCTGAGCAGTGGTTTACCGAGGAAGTTTAGAATGCCGTGCGCTTTTTCTTGCAATTTTTTAAGACCAGCCGTTTTTATTAGGCATAAAGTTTTCTTTAGTCGAATGTAATTTTTTGAGTAATGGTATCTTTTTCATATTTATTGTATGATCACCAGAGGTTCTTGCGAACAAGTTTAGTTGATTCGCTATGATAAGTGAGATATATTCGTGTTAATGTTAATAGTTTCTTGAGACAGAATAGGGTGGGTTTTTTAGATTGACGAGCTAGAGACGAACTTCATCACGGAGCGAGAGTCGTTTTCGAAGGCCCAGTTAGAACTAAGGGAAATGATGCGAGAGTTGACAGACGAATAGACGAACAAACGAGTGAAAAGAAAAGATCTCAGACTTGGGCTCTCAACTCAGAATCTTCGTTGAATGAAAAAAAAAACGACAACTTAAATTTGAAAACTCTCTTTTTCTACAAAATAAATTTGCAGCAATTTCACTTACTTAACTTTACAGCAATGATTAGGCAATTATTAACCTGGCTCATTTCAATCGGGTCATTACATTACCAGATAATTCCATTTTATGGGTAAATTAAATTACAGCTACATTTTATGTAAATTATTTGATTATCGGTATTGGAAAATGTTTTTTTTTTGAGATCTATACTGCATTGGGCTACAAAAATTAAATGTTATTGTGTTTTTACATAATGTAATTTCGAAATCAATGCATGGAGCTTTTCAACTATTATCGCTAAACATTCGAATAATTTGCATTCCAGTACAAATGAAAATATTTATTGTCTTCTGAAAATTCTCTTCGTAGATCGCCTGGATTTCTGTATATCATAAGTCAAGAAGCGCAGTGTTAGCAAATATGGAAAAAGGTTCCCTCACTTTCTTCGAATGTCGGAACATTAACAGCAAAATATGGGTGGTAGGCTGAAACATTTTCCTTGTTTCTTAATATAGTCAAATCTTTAACGTTTACAAGGTACTAATAACGAACACAGAGATTGGAACCACCAAAGCTTTTTTAAAAGCCAGATAATTTTGTTATTAAAACTGATGTCAAAAAGCCATGATATTTATCTCAAGGTTAAATCAATAAAACAATTAGTTCTGGCCATGAATATAATTATTCGAAAATTAAAGAACGAAAATTAAATTTCGATTTTTTTACATTCCTAAACTTAAAAGAGGTGTGAGACTAAGAAAAAACGCTTCGCTAAATGATGGGAAAAAAAGTGATTTACAACCTTATTTCAGTTTGGCACGTGCTCCAATGCCAAATAAGTGTTATTAAACGCAGTGAAGACTCTAATATACGTCTTGGTGTTTTTTAGTTCATTTTTTTCTAGAAAAACTTTCAAAATGCTCTAGTAACTACAGATCGTGGCTCGATCGTGGAGATGGCCAAAAAAACGCACAACTTCTAATTGCGAAAAAGTTTTTTAGATTTCTCAAATATCTCAAACTTAACCAAAAAGTTTTATCATAAAAACGTTTTTGAAATTGAACTATCACTAAGGCTGGATAAGTTTATAATTTGAAATATAGTATGCTAATAGTTAATGTTCCAATTATTGATTCTCGAGGCAACTAATATCTCTACTTGAAGAAGAGTGACTACCTAAAAACATCACGTAGACTCAATATATATGAAAAACTAAGGAAATGGTTAACAGTCATCAAAAACAATTAATCAACCTTTAATATGAACCAAACAGTGACCGATATAACTGAGGATACAGCAGTCTAGGAAGAAGTATTCACTAAAAATATCACAATGGACAAAGAGGACAAGGAAGAGGAAACAGACAAAAAGGATGTTTCAGATGTGCAGCAAATGATCATTTGCGTAAAAGAGCTCAAAAATTATTTCGAGAATGGACGAAGCAGAAAAGTTTTTTCTTTTTGCATCCAGAGTAATTTTTGGTCAGCTTCAAACTGCGTGAAGATCCTTGGGCAATGCAAAGTTTTATTGGAAAAAAATCCCAGTTTGAAGCTGCCGGTAAATGATTGAAAATTGCAATTTTGTATGGTAATAATAAATAGGTACAACATAAACTGTTGAAAATATTTTGACCTTCAAGCTTAAGTTTTTCCAATCAGTTCTTTTAAGCTTAACCTTTGTCATTTTGTCGACGTTTTAGATCTTTTATTTTTTTGAAAAAATGCATGGCTAATCGCTTATAAAAATGAAAACTGTTCCAAAGGTATCGGCTCTAAGTTATTCAGTAAGCAAATAAAAATTGTTCTGAAGGTATCGGCTTTAAGATATTGGCGTTTTGTTCGTTTGTTTTCCGTAATTCAACTTGGTTTCTCTTTTCCTGATTTTCCATATCCGTGGTTGATTCGGATTCGCCTGGGCTTTCTGATTTTAGAAGAGGGTCGTCGAAAACCTCACCTGGTGGTTGTGAGAGGACATTTGGGTCGCAATGCTCCCTCAAAGGGATGGCAAGAAAAATTTGTTCATTCCAGGTTTCCCAAGGTTAAGATGGGTGATATGTTGGTGTTGGCCAGTAAACGGGAACTTCCAGTAGATTGGACTTCTCAACATGATTCATAATTGCTGGCTGCGCCAAATGATATGTCTGAATTTATCTATGCTAATTGTATAACTAGGAATAAGAATTGTTAAAAGACTAGAATTAACTTCCAATAGATAAAATACAAATCGACAATCTATGCTGTTATCTTTCAAAATGCATCAGGCAGAGTTAACATAATTCTCTCACTCAAGTGTCAATCACGGAATACATGTCCCGATAGTGACACGTACATTTAAATCAACAAAGCTAGACGTATTACAGCTACAGCTAAACACGGTACGCTGTGCCGTACCACAGATGGGGGGGGGTGAGGCTTCGAAGGTGGCATGCTGGGGGATATGTGTATGCGCGGGGTGAAAACTTAGGGTTGGCAACAAGGGAGGGGATAAACGTACGCCTGAAAGAATGGAGGAAGGGGAGTTTACGCATGAATCAAAATGTTCGTTCGGGCTCTAGTTTTGCAGAAAGCTGTAAAAAAGAGTAAACGCTTCAGATTTGCAATGAATAATCAACTTTTGTGAAAAAAAAATCTTATCGAAATCAAAATTGATTATAATCGTTTTTTAATTACTAAAAATAGTGAATTAAAATTCATTCTTATGGTTGAATGGGTCATAAAAATCGATTATATTGTTTAAATTTTCCACCGGTTTAATCCAGTAAAATTCATTTTTCTCTTGAGTCTCTAGTGCAAGTGTGCAGGAGTTTTTTTTGGCAGAGTTGTTTTTTAAAATGTTGTAGATAGCTGTATCTCAAAAACCAGACATGCTTTGGACCTAATTCAATTTGTCATGAGAAAAAAACAGTACATCAAGTGTTTTAAGGATTGTCAAAATGGTCAAAAAAGGCAATTGATAGTTGAGCAGTAACTTGCTGATCTAACTCATCGAGTAAGCGTTGAATGGATCAATGCTTGGTTGATAAATAGAAATTGAGTTGAGATTGGTAATGTTGCTGCCCCCATAAATGCATTACCGGTTATTATCCTCGATTGTTCAGTTTAAAAAAAAATACTATAAAATTGTAATTTAAAACTCAACAATAATTTTATACATGATTTCTGCAATTTTTGTCGGAAGTTATATCCGCGAAAGACTGAATGTTTGTTTCCACTTCTATGTGAAAATTTTTCAAAGCCAAACTAGAGAAGTGATTTTTTTCATATTGCATCGAGGGTTTCAAATTGCGTGAAGATTATTGGGCAATGCAAAGTGCTATTGAAATAGTAGCTCCATATGAAGCTGTCGGTATATGATGGAAATCTGTTGAAAAATTTCAGACCTTCAAGTTTAAGTTTTTTGAATAAGTCATTTTAAGTTTCGCGTTTGGCTTTTTGTCGACGTCGTAGGTGTTTTATTTTATTGAAAAATTGCATGGCTAATGGCTAATAAAAGAAAATGTTGTAGATCAATGCTTGGTTGATAATTAGACGTCTTTTAAAATTGCAATCGTGTTGCACTGCTTGGTTGACGGTTCAAAAGAAATGTTGGAAGTTTGATTGAAACTTCAACGCCATTTTCTTCTCTCAGAGTCATAATTACTTCAGAAATTTAGGAAGTTGTCCTATAATGCGTTAAAAGTTTTAGTAGGTTTTTGGGCATGAGTCAAATTATTAAGGCATTGGCTGGTATGTCGCTGGAATGTGCGCGAATTAACCCAAAAGATGGAAAATGGAGTTTGAAGTCCAGACTGCAGGTGCAGATTTATCTGAACCTAAGAGCTGAGACAAAAATCAACCTGAATCTTCAGAAATTTTACAGTCGAGTTGAAGTATCTTCTTTGTTTATTTATCGCTAATTTTTCAATTAAGAAAATTACTGTTAAAAATTATAACGTTCAAAAACTGACAGGGGTAGGATTCTAAAGTTTTCCTTTAATTTAATTTCACATAAATTAACCCAAAACAAATCCAAACCTATTTTGTTGCATAAAACAACTATTCATCCATTTATAAGTCATTTATATTTATTTAATCAATCCTTTTAGATTATCTGTTTATATTTACCTCTAGGACCAGATCCACGATGACCTTTGATATAATTTATCCGAGATACATAATTCTAATTTTAATTGAAACAAAGCAAACTTTAAAACGATCCAATGTTTCTTTCAATATAGTGCCCACCCATTCTACATAATATTAGTTCCATTTCTAATCTTGTTGAATTGGACGCTGTTGACCCCAAAATATCTTATTAGTTGTTGACTAGAAAACTAATCCATGTCCTAAGCCATGAACATAAGCAGATTACCTCCTTCAATCAGACTTAACCTATAGTAATTAAATTTAAAAAAAAAACATTCAAAAATTATTACTTGAGCAGGAAAATTCAGTGCAACTTTGCTCAACCTTAACATGAGCTAGCATGATCATAGAAAATATATTCTAATAGATATTTTTCAATTATTGTAAAATGTTTCACAAAAAAAACTGTACGTAGAAATTATAGCGTAGAAATTTTTATCTAGCCATTTTTGACAGATTTTAAAAAAAAATTTTTTTCAAAAGATATTGTAGTTCTGAGCTTAAACTTAAAAAAATTTCACCTGATCATTTTTTGTAAAGTTACGGGGGTTTAAAGAGTGCGCTTTTAGCCAATTTTGAACAATTAACGCGCAATATACTTCGCTCTTTTCGCGCGTAGCCGGAGATCTAATTCATCTTAAAAATCTTTCCAAATTGATTGGACGAAGCTTATTTGCCGTAATCGATTTGTTACTAGGAGCGAAGTTTAGCATTTTGTACTTTATGCCGTGTGGACGGATGATTTTCGCAAGAATATCAAACCAAAAAAAAATCACTTTTTTTGATTTTTTCATGTTACTACTGGCTCCATACACCTTAAAAGGCAATTGATCTTTTCAGGGCTTCGCCGTGATACCAGCCGTTTTTTTTACCAAGCATTTCAAGTATGAAGTGGTGATTTGTTGATTTTTGCCAGATTTTTACACATGAACTTAATTTCTGGAAAAAACTCGACTATCGGACTTTCAACTATATATGTAGATGTTTTTGTGGATTAAATTCTGCTGGCCAGTCAATAAGCAGAATGGTCTAAGAGCAGAATAGGTCCAAAAGCAGATTTTAATTTTTATAAGCTAATGGGTAAATCAAAGATAAAACTTGTAAATATTACCAGAAAAACAAAAATTTCATGCATGAATTGAATACTTTACTCAAGACTTTTCAGAAAAATCCAATGAAAAAACTTGATGAAATTAATCAATATCTGCGTAATTTATTAATTTTGTTGGTACTATTAACGATTCTAATAAAAATCAATAACACAAAAAATTTCTTTTTTTTTGCTTTTGGACTCATTCAGCTCTTTGACGATTCTGCTGTTTGCTCCGGTGTCCTTAAGTTCCATATTACTGTTTTTTTGCGCTATAAACAATTTCATGAAAGTGTTGCTGGATAAATTTTGCAACCATGTAGTTGTAACCCCGGTTGACCTCCATAAACCGAAAATGTATAACTTACAATTCCATACATCGAAAATGCTTATCATACATTTTCATAAATCAAGTGGATGAAAAAACGGTAGCCATACAATTTTTATACTATTTCAAAACATCATTAAAAAATCAAACAAGTTTCTGCGACTATTTAAACCAAATAAAACAGTCCAGTAATGAAAAACAAAAAATTGTGTTTGAATATTGTGTGACTAGCTTTTTTTTGATGGCGACAACAAAAGTTTTTCCAAGCAGTATTAAAATTGCCCCAAACTCTTTTGTTTTTCTTTCCAATTGCAAATCAAGATTTGTTTTCAAACAAACATTTTCCAATAAACTTTTGCAGGCAAATTTTGGTTTTTTTTCTGCATAACGTAGTCCTGGATATACAAAAAAAAAATTTTTTTCCGTTTCTCTTAGAAACTTCTTTCAAAACTAAAAACTGATATTTCGTTTGTATGGCATGTTTATATATGCCTTGATCAAGGTCTTATACTTTAAAAATTCTAATTTTAAAAGTAATTATCTTTGAAAATTTTTGCCAAAACATATAAGTTTGATGAGTTCAGTATATGATTTGTGAAGAGAACTCCTACACAATTCAGGTCGTTTCCAATGCATTGTAAATGCCAGACGATCAACCCTTTGGCGACTCTAAATTTGAGTAAAACATGGTTTTAGTCGCTTGTGTTCGGTCACGAACACATCCCAAAAAGTTTGAGAAATATACTTTTTTAAAAAATCAACTTTTTGGTTGATGAAAAAGCGCTTGTCCTACAATTTCCATCTATAAAAAATGCTTATCTTAGAGTTTCTTAACATTTTTTATATCTGTTTGTATGGAATTGTATGAAATTGAATGATAAGCCTTTTTTCAATTATGAAAATTGTATGATACGCTTTTTTGTTCAACCCGGGAAGTGGGTTTGGTTAACTATAGTTTGTAAAATTACTAGCCTTCTTTTTTTCTCAAGAAAACGTCGTTCAACCTAAAAGTTTTTCCGCCAAATTTTTTGTCGGCTAATTTAGTTTTTCTTGCATATATCTAAAAAACTGTTTTTAATTTTCAAAATTATTTTAGGTTGGTTGTGGTTTAAAAGTTTTTTATAAACTTATCGCAAGAACTTTTTCACGAAATCAGTTTTTTTGTGTTAGGCTACTTGGGTGTCTTCCCACCTACTGTAGGTTCATTGGCCTTCCATTCAAAACTAAAAGATTGTTTATTGTTCTTTTTTTTTTTGGTTTTGTCTTTCCAATGTTATTCCAAAAATTTTTTCTAATTTTTTTCAAATGTTTTCCTTTAACTGTTTGAATTTCAATTTATATACGATAGTTTAGAGTGCTGCGCTTTCCCGAATTTACCGTACCATACAAACAACACTGCTCGTATCAGGGCGAAACCCTGGATGTTCCGATTTGCTTTTTAAGGTCTATAGAGCAGTAATAACAAAAAAATAAATCGAAAGAATTGAAAAGAATTTTCTTTTAAATTTTGTGAAATTCATCCCCCAAACAAAGGCAAATCCCAGATAAAACACAAAGTAGTAGATTTTTTTTCTAGTAACAAATCAATTATGGCCAATAAATAAACTTCTTTCAATCAATTTGGAACAATTTCTAATACGGATTAAATCGCCAAAATTGCAGTCTTTAAACGCCCATAACTTAACAAAAAATGATCACAGGTAAAATATCTTTTCAAATTTAAGCTCAGAATATTAATAACTTTTGAATGATTTTAAAAAATTCTGTAAAAAATGTCTGGTTAAAAAGTCGAAATTTGTCGGAAGATAAAAAAACTCATCCGAGCACAGATATTCCGTTACTTTTGTTACGAGCGTCTGAACAATAACATATAAATATCTTTAGTGGTTTTTTCAATTGGTTGAAAAATGCGCGCACTCCTATTGCTGAGAAACCATCACTTGGCAGATATTTAACCAAATTCATTTCAATGGTGCGAGTTTAAAACAAAAGCTACGCTCAATTTCTTCAATTTTATTTCTCAGGAATAGAAGAAAGTTGAACTCAAAGAGTTAATGTACATGTTTTAACTTTCATTTGTCTGCTTGTTTGGCCGGTCTGAGATTTTTCTTTTTATTTTTCTCAGAAATCTCAGCTTTCTTTAAAGCAATGCAATTAGTTTATTGCCCTGCATGATTTTTTTTGACTGCATCTTTTTTTCATGTCTAAACCAGCCATCTGCAAGAGATTTGAAACAGCTGCTTGCATAAATTTTTTAAAATCATTTTACGGTTTCAAATTTAACTTGATCATACATCATCTTCTTTATGCTATACTCGTTGCGTTTTGAAAAACCATTGAAACTAACATCCAGATCCAGCGCCAAACGTAACATCAAAAAGGTAGGAAAAAGTAACAAAAGCTCAAAAATTAAAATAAGTCAATAGCGTGCCCGAATGTCCCACGTTTCGCCCCTAATGATTTCACACATTTCGTCATCACACATGTCGCCCCTAACTTATATTACACAGTTAATTAACGCCGCTTTCTTAATGTATATTTTATGGGCGAAATGTGCCAATAATTTATGAGGGGCGAAATGTGTGTGGGACGAAATGTGCCAGTAGCTTATGAGGGGCGAAACGTGAAATGTGTTAAAACTGACCGCACTGGAATGTGATGGATCATAATAGTTTATTTTAGGTTTTCATTGTGAGTCTTCACAAAAAATTATAAATAATTAATAATTATTGATTTGAAATGGATATCAATCTTTTTTTGTCAAATCGAGAAAATCCATACTTTACTGATAAAAATGGATTATGAAAATTGTTTTTCAAAAGGTTTCTAAAAATTTCAAACACTGTACACCATAAAGTGGGTTCACAAATTAAGAATTGCTTTTGGCTTAACCCACATTTTATTAGAAATTATCAAAAGTGAGACTTAATTTGATGGCTAAGAAAGTTGTTCTCTCGTTTTTTTTCTGTGACAATTTTTGTTTTTACAATTTATTGTTTTTTTAAACATTTTGACCCTTTTTGCACCTTCAGTTATACAAATTACGTCCCTTTTCCCCTCCTTGTCCCCGATTTTTAGCCTCAGTTTCTGAAAAACTCTCCCCAACCCTCCAGTTTACCACCTCCCACCTCGCCAGACGGCTCCCCACGTTAACCACCCCCAAACCCTACCCCCCCAACTTTATTACCACCTCCTCACAGACGGCTCCCCTCACGCTAACCTTCTGCTTCCCCCGAAAAAGGGCGGTGACTGGGGCTATGCGGGAAGCGAGGAGTTGAAGAAAGCGACAATCTATGTTGTTATCTTTCAACATGCATCAGGCATAGTGAACACAATTCTCACATTCAAGTGTCCATCTCGGAACACCTACCCCGACCTTGACACGTACAATTAAATCAACAAAACTAGACATCATACAGCTACAGCTGAACAATGTACGCTGTGCCATACCACACTTCCTTCTCCATAAAAAAATTACAAAGTAATTTTGGGATATATTTACCATTAAGGTTTTCGCAGCAACAAAGTAAGTTTTAAAATGTTTGCGAATCATAGTTTTGGTGTACTCACCTTAAAAACTTTTATCTTCCTCCTAGATACTGGTGAGGTTTCCCAGTTGCCTTCTGAAATCCTCCAGGGACTGAATCATCCAGGGAAGATCTCTTAGGGGGCATTTCCTCAACGGCTTTGATCGCATGCCAAAGAACTGAGTCTGGCGCTGCCAAAGAACTGAGTCTGGCGCTTGTTTCGTTCAGATGACCTCGATGTCACTGAGACTTCGATGTCACTGAGACTTTGGGCTGGACGGCTTGGCTAGCGAATGGGCCTGATCTGAGGCGGAGGCCGTTAGATTGTGACATGGCATTCTAGAATTTTCTTCACCGAAATCAGGCAACCAGAGAGTTTCGGATGTGAGCTTGGATTCTATCTCCTTTTTAGGAGGAGACATTACCGCATTCTTCTGGACCTGGGAGGATGTTATAACCAGAAATAGAATCAGACCTGCTGAGCTTGACGAAGTAGCCGTCAAATCGACCACTTGGGCTGCTTTGTCCGAGTAGAGACCTGGAGCGTCCGAAGTCTGTGGTGCAGGTTTCAGTTCAATCCTGCGTAATTTTGAGCTGGTCGGCTGCAGATGATGGGCCGATCTGGAAATATTTTGGAGCAAAGATTTGGAGTGTGTTACCAAATTCCGTTTCGAGGGCGAGTTTGGCGGAAGAAGTAGGTCGTCATCTGCGGAAGAGGAAGTCGGCGGCTGGTGGGTCCTTTTGATAGAGCTCTTTTGGCCTAATGCTGACTTGGATGAAGATTGTTTGCATAAAGTCTTAGAGCTGCTATTCGACTTTAATCTGATAGAAAAATAGTTCTTCGGAATAACTTTCCCCTTTGATGTGATAAAAGTGTTGTTACTTATTTTAGTTATTTTGTCTAAAAAATCTTTTGAATAGACGCTTTCCAGATTTGCGATTTAAAATTTCTCTGAACATTTTAATGGTTGTGAAAATGGTCAAAAATTACAATTGATAGTTAAGCAACAATTTGCTGATCTAACTCATCGAGTAAACGTTGAATGGATCAACGCTTGGTTGATAATTAGAAATTGTGTTGAGATCGGTAAGTTTGCTGCCCCCATAAATCCATTCCCGGTTATTATCCTCGATTGTCAAGTTGAAAAATTACTAAAAAATCGACATTAAACTTATACTTGATTTCTGCAATTTTTGTGGGAAGCTATATCTGTGAAAGACTGAATGTTTGCTTCCACTTCTAAGTGAAAACTTTTCAAAGCCAAAGTAGAGAAGTGATTTTTTCATATTGCATCAAGGGTAGTTTTTGGGCAGCTTCAAACTGCGTGAAGATTTTCGGGCAATGCAAAGTGCTATTGGAAGAGTAGCTCCATTTGAAGCTGCCGGTTCATGATGGAAATTGTAATTTTGTATAGTTTTAATAAACAATGTACAACGTACTAAACTGTTGAACTATTTCTGACCTTCAAGTATAAGTTGTTTCAATGAGTTATTTTAAGCTTCGTGTTTGGCTTTATGTCGAGGTTGTAGGTGTTTTCTTTTATTGAAAAATTGCATGGCTAATGGCTGATAAATGAAAATTGTTCTGAAGGTATCGGCTTCAAGTTATTCAGTAAACTGACGTCTTTTAAAAAAGCAATCGTGTTGCACTGCTTGGTTGAAGGTTCAAAAGAAATGTTGGAAGTTTGATTGAAACTTCAACGCCATTTCCTTGTCTCAGAGTCAGAATTACTTCAGAAATTTAGAAAGTTGTCCTATAATGTGGTAAAAATTTTAGTAGGCTTTTGGGCATGAGTCAATTTATTAAGGCATTGGCTGGTATGTTGCTGGAATGTGCGCGACATTTTTATCTAGACTTGAACACGTTCCCAAAGTCGCCCTCTGGTAAAGAGCTCTGATACACGTCGGTTTTTTCAGCTGCATCTAACTTCAAAGTCTACTGAGAGAGTAGCTTGCAACTTTTAGAGCAAGACGCGGCAGCCGCTAAAAACTGTTCCTGAATGTCTAGCAGCCCGAATTCATTGGATGGCATGGAGAATGTCCGCCGATTTTTTTAATTGTCAAAAAAAAAAAAATTGATCTCTACTTCAAAGTGCATGGCTTGCTTTCAAAATTTCTTTGTCAAACTCCTGAGGGGGGCGGGGAGGCGTGCGTCGCCTGAAACCGCTGCTATAGGGCTGTTTGCATGTGCGAACACTAACTTTTAGCAAATAGGTTAGTTTTTCTGATCACAATCTTGCATCTTATTTTTTTGGTTGGTTTAATGTTTGACTGACTTTATGTCGGTATAACAGCGTCAGTAAATAACTTCACTCTTTGCCAGTTTTCTCAACGCCAGTAAGTGCTATCTGACTTCACCCAAATTTCAAGCATGAAACGCGATTGTAAGAAAACTCGCTGTCTACCTGTGCCCAGTAAATTTTCTAATACAGATCTGAAATAATCATTTTCAGATCCAAATTTCAAATCTGAAATTTGTAAATTCTTATCAAGATCTGAAATAAAGAATTTCAGATCTCAGAATCAACCGATGTAAAAAAAAAAAATTTCAGATCTTGCTAGAAAATCCCCTGGATACGGGTGTCTCAATGAAACTGAACAAAAATCAATAGAAAACTTACGAATGAATAAGTGTTATTTTTATTCATAGTAACTGTGTTGTTTCCTTTAATTTGGGTGTTGGCGGTTCTTGTTTTTCTTTTTTCTACATAAACCAAAGATTAGTAGGCTAAGCAATTTTAAGAAATTCGAGAATTTTTTTTGCTTGCATAATTTGATGGCTAAGAAAGTTGTTCTCTTGTTTTTTTCTGTGACAATTTTTGTTTTTACAATTTATAGTTTTTTTTTAAGGATTTTGACCCTTTTTGCACCTTTAGTTATACAAATTACGTCCCTTTTCCCCTCCTTTTCCCCGATTTTTAGCCCCATTTTCTGAAAAACTCTCCCCAACCCTCCAGTTTACCACCTCGCACCTCGCCAGACGGCTCCCCACGTTAACCACCCCCAAACCCTACCCCCCTCCCCCCCAACTTTACTACCACCTCACAGAAGGCTCCCCTCACGCTAACCTTCTGCTTCCCCCGAAAAAGGGCGGTGACTGGGGCTATGCGGGAAGGGAGGAGTGGAAGAAAGCGACAATCTATGTTGTTATCTTTCAACATCCATCAGGCAGAGTGAACACAATTCTCACATTCAAGTGTCCATCTCGGAACACCTATCCCGACCTTGACACGTACAATTAAATCAACAAAACTAGACATCATACAGCTACAGCTAAACAATGTACGCTGTGCCATACCAAACTTCCTTCTCCATAAAAAAAATTACAAAGTAATTTTGGGATATATTTACCATTAAGGTTTTCGCAGCAACAAAGTAAGTTTTAAAATGTTTGCGAATCATTGCTTGTTTCGTCTAGATGACCTCGATGTCACTGAGACTTTGATGTCACTGAGACTTTGGGCTGGACGGCTTGGCTAGCGAATGGGACTGATCTGAGGCGGAGGCCGTTAGATTAAGACATGGCATTCTAGAATTTTCTTCACCGAAATCAGGCAACCAGAGAGTTTCGGATGTGAGCTTGGATTCTATCTCCTTTTTAGGAGGAGACATTACCGCATTCTTCTGGACCTGGGAGGATGTTATAACCGGAAATAGAATCAGACCTGCTGAGCTTGACGAAGTAGCCGTCAAATCGACCACTTGGGCTGCTTTGTCCGAGTAGAGACCTGGAGCGTCCGAAGTCTGTGGTGCAGGTTTCAGTTCAATCCTGCATAATTTTGAGCTGGTCGGCTGCAGTTGATGGGCCGATCTGGAAATATTTTGGAGCAAAGATTTGGAGTGTGTTACCAAATTCCGTTTCGAGGGCGAGTTTGGCGGAAGAAGTAGGTCGTCATCTGCGGAAGAGGAAGTCGGCGGCTGGTGGGTCCTTTTGATAGAGCTCTTTTGGCCTAATGCTGACTTGGATGAAGATTGTTTGCATAAAGTCTTAGAGCTGCTATTCGACTTTAATCTGATAGAAAAATAGTTCTTCGGAATAACTTTCCCCTTTGATGTGATAAAAGTGTTGTTAGTTATTTTAGTTATTTTGTCTAAAAAATCTTTTGAATAGACGCTTTCCAGATTTGCGATTTAAAATTTCTCTGAACATTTTAATGGTTGTGAAAATGGTCAAAAATTACAATTGATAGTTAAGCAACAATTTGCTGATCTAACTCATCGAGTAAACGTTGAATGGATCAACGCTTGGTTGATAATTAGAAATTGTGTTGAGATCGGTAAGTTTGCTGCCCCCATAAATCCATTCCCGGTTATTATCCTCGATTGTCAAGTTGAAAAATTACTAAAAAATCGACATTAAACTTATACTTGATTTCTGCAATTTTTGTGGGAAGCTATATCTGTGAAAGACTGAATGTTTGCTTCCACTTCTAAGTGAAAACTTTTCAAAGCCAAAGTAGAGAAGTGATTTTTTCATATTGCATCAAGGGTAGTTTTTGGGCAGCTTCAAACTGCGTGAAGATTTTCGGGCAATGCAAAGTGCTATTGGAAGAGTAGCTCCATTTGAAGCTGCCGGTTCATGATGGAAATTGTAATTTTGTATAGTTTTAATAAACAATGTACAACGTACTAAACTGTTGAACTATTTCTGACCTTCAAGTATAAGTTGTTTCAATGAGTTATTTTAAGCTTCGTGTTTGGCTTTATGTCGAGGTTGTAGGTGTTTTCTTTTATTGAAAAATTGCATGGCTAATGGCTAATAAATGAAAATTGTTCTGAAGGTATCGGCTTCAAGTTATTCAGTAAACTGACGTCTTTTAAAAAAGCAATCGTGTTGCACTGCTTGGTTGAAGGTTCAAAAGAAATGTTGGAAGTTTGATTGAAACTTCAACGCCATTTCCTTGTCTCAGAGTCAGAATTACTTCAGAAATTTAGAAAGTTGTCCTATAATGTGGTAAAAATTTTAGTAGGCTTTTGGGCATGAGTCAATTTATTAAGGCATTGGCTGGTATGTTGCTGAAATGTGCGCGACATTTTTATCTAGACTTGAACACGTTCCCAAAGTCGCCCTCTGGTAAAGAGCTTTGATACACGTCGGTTTTTTCAGCTGCATCTAACTTCAAAGTCTACTGAGAGAGTAGCTTGCAACTTTTAGAGCAAGACGCGGCAGCCGCTAAAAACTGTTCCTGAATGTCTAGCAGCCCGAATTCATTGGATGGCATGGAGAATGTCCGCCGATTTTTTTAATTGTCAAAAAAAAAAAGATTGATCTCTACTTCAAAGTGCATGGCTTGCTTTCAAAATTTCTTTGTCAAACTCCTGAGGGGGGCGGGGAGGCGTGCGTCGCCTGAAACCGCTGCTATAGGGCTGTTTGCATGTGCGAACACTAACTTTTAGCAAATAGGTTAGTTTTTCTGATCACAATCTTGCATCTTATTTTTTTGGTTGGTTTAATGTTTGACTGACTTTATGTCGGTATAACAGCGTCAGTAAATAACTTCACTCTTTGCCAGTTTTCTCAACGCCAGTAAGTGCTATCTGACTTCACCCAAATTTCAAGCATGAAACGCGATTGTAAGAAAACTCGCTGTCTACCTGTGCCCAGTAAATTTTCTAATACAGATCTGAAATAATCATTTTCAGATCCAAATTTCAAATCTGAAATTTGTAAATTCTTATCAAGATCTGAAATAAAGAATTTCAGATCTCAGAATCAACCGATGTAAAAAATAAAAATTTCAGATCTTGCTAGAAAATCCCCTGGATACGGGTGTCTCAATGAAACTGAACAAAAATCAATAGAAAACTTACGAATGAATAAGTGTTATTTTTATTCATAGTAACTGTGTTGTTTCCTTTAATTTGGGTGTTGGCGGTTCTTGTTTTTCTTTTTTCTACATAAACCAAAGATTAGTAGGCTAAGCAATTTTAAGAAATTCGAGAATTTTTTTTGCTTGCATAATTTGATGGCTAAGAAAGTTGTTCTCTTGTTTTTTTCTGTGACAATTTTTGTTTTTACAATTTATAGTTTTTTTTTAAGGATTTTGACCCTTTTTGCACCTTCAGTTATACAAATTACGTCCCTTTTCCCCTCCCTTTCCCCGATTTTTAGCCCCATTTTCTGAAAAACTCTCCCCAACCCTCCAGTTTACCACCTCGCACCTCGCCAGACGGCTCCCCACGTTAAGCACCCCCAAACCCTACCCCCCTCCCCCCCCAACTTTACTACCACCTCACAGAAGGCTCCCCTCACGCTAACCTTCTGCTTCCCCCGAAAAAGGGCGGTGACTGGGGCTATGCGGGAAGGGAGGAGTGGAAGAAAGCGACAATCTATGTTGTTATCTTTCAACATCCATCAGGCAGAGTGAACACAATTCTCACATTCAAGTGTCCATCTCGGAACACCTATCCCGACCTTGACACGTACAATTAAATCAACAAAACTAGACATCATACAGCTACAGCTAAACAATGTACGCTGTGCCATACCAAACTTCCTTCTCCATAAAAAAAATTACAAAGTAATTTTGGGATATATTTACCATTAAGGTTTTCGCAGCAACAAAGTAAGTTTTAAAATGTTTGCGAATCATTGCTTGTTTCGTCTAGATGACCTCGATGTCACTGAGACTTTGATGTCACTGAGACTTTGGGCTGGACGGCTTGGCTAGCGAATGGGACTGATCTGAGGCGGAGGCCGTTAGATTAAGACATGGCATTCTAGAATTTTCTTCACCGAAATCAGGCAACCAGAGAGTTTCGGATGTGAGCTTGGATTCTATCTCCTTTTTAGGAGGAGACATTACCGCATTCTTCTGGACCTGGGAGGATGTTATAACCGGAAATAGAATCAGACCTGCTGAGCTTGACGAAGTAGCCGTCAAATCGACCACTTGGGCTGCTTTGTCCGAGTAGAGACCTGGAGCGTCCGAAGTCTGTGGTGCAGGTTTCAGTTCAATCCTGCATAATTTTGACCTGGTCGGCTGCAGATGATGGGCCGATCTGGAAATATTTTGGAGCAAAGATTTGAAGTGTGTTACCAAATTCCGTTTCGAGGGCGAGTTTGGCGGAAGAAGTAGGTCGTCATCTGCGGAAGAGGAAGTCGGTGGCTGGTGGGTCCTTTTGATAGAGGTCTTTTGGCCTAATGCTGACTTGGATGAAGATTGTTTGCATAACGTCTTAGAGCTGCTATTCGACTTTAATCTGATAGAAAAATAGTTCTTCGGAATAACTTTCCCCTTTGATGTGATAAAAGTGTTGTTAGTTATTTTAGTTATTTTGTCTAAAAAATCTTTTGAATAGACGCTTTCCAGATTTGCGATTTAAAATTTTTCTGAACATTTAAATAGTTGTCAAAATGGTCAAAAACTGCAATTGATAGTTAAGCAACAATTTGCTGATCTAATTCATCGAGTAAACATTGAATGGATCAACGCTTGGTTGATAATTAGAAATTGTGTTGAGATCGATAAGTTTGCTGCCCCCCATAAATCCATTCCCGGTTATTATCCTCGATTGTTAAGTTTAAAAATTACTAAAAAATCAACATTTAATTTATACTTGATTTCTGCAATTTTGTGGGAAGCTATATCTGTGAAAGACTGAATGTTTGCTTCCACTTCTAAGTGAAAACTTTTCAAAGCCAAAGTAGAGAAGTGATTTTTTCATATTGCATCAAGGGTAGTTTTTGGGCAGCTTCAAACTGCGTGATGATTTTTGGGCAATGCAAAGTGCTATTGGAAGAGTAGCTCCAAATGAAGCTGCCGGTTCTTGATGGAAATTGTAATTTTGTATAGTTTTAATAAACAATGTACAACGTACTAAACTGTTGAACTATTTCTGACCTTCAAGTATAAGTTGTTTCAATGAGTTATTTTAAGCTTCGTGTTTGGCTTTATGTCGAGGTTGTAGGTGTTTTCTTTTATTGAAAAATTGCATGGCTAATGGCTAATAAATGAAAATTGTTCTGAAGGTATCGGCTTCAAGTTATTCAGTAAGCAAATGGAAATTGTTCTGAAGGTATCGGCTTTAATTAATTCAGTAAACTGACGTCTTTTAAAAAAGCAATCGTGTTGCACTGCTTGGTTGATGGTTCAAAAGAAATGTTGGAAGTTTGATTAAAACTTCAACGCATTTCCATGTCTCAGAGTCAGAATTACTTCAGAAATTTAGGAAGTTGTCCAATAATGTGTTAAAAGTTCCAGACTTGAACACGTTCCCAAAGTCGCCCTCTGGTAAAGAGCTCTGATACACGTCGGTTAAGACTTCAAAAAATTTTCAGCTGCATCTAACTTCAAAGTCCACTGAGAGAGTAGTTTGCAACTTTTAGAGCAAGACGCGGCAGCCGCTAAAAACTGATTCTGAATGTCTAGCAGCCCGAACCCATTGGATGGCATGGAGAATGTCCGCCGAATTTTTGAATTGCAAAAAATAAGATTGATCTCTACTTCAAAGTGCATGGCTTCCTTTCAAAAATTTTTGTCAAACTCCTGAGGGGGGCTGGGAGGCGTGCGTCGCCTGAAACCGCTGCTAATGGGCTGTTTGCATATGCGAACATTAATTTTAGCAAATAGGTTAGTTTTTCTGATCACAATCTTGCAATTTATTTTTTTGGTTGGTTTAATGTTTGACTGACTTTATGTCGGTATAACAGCGTCAGTAAATAACTTCACTCTTTGCCAGTTTTCCCAACGCCAGTAAGTGCTATCTGACTTCGCCCGAATTTCAAGCATGAAACGCGATTGTAAGAAAACTCGCTGTCTGCCCGTGCCCAGTAACTTTTCTAATACAGATCGGAAATAAGCTTTTTCAGATCCAAATTTCAAATCTGAAATTTGTAAATTCTTATCAAGATCTGAAATAAAGAATTTCAGATCTGAGAATCAACCTATGTAATTTGGATGTGAGCTTGGATTCAATCTCCTTTTTAGGAGGAGACATTACCCCAATCTTCTGGACCTGGGAGGATGTTACAACCGGGAATAGAATCACACCTGCTGAGCTTGACGAAGTAGCCGTCAAATCGACCACTTGGGCTGCTTTGTCAGAGTAGAGACCTGGAACGTCCGAAGTCTGTGGTGCAGGTTTCAGTTCAATCCTGCGTAATTTTGAGCTGGTCGGCTGCAGATGATGGGCCGATCTGGAAATATTTTGGAGCAAAGATTTGGAGTGTGTTACCAAATTCCGTTTCGCGAGTTTGGCGGAAGAAGTAGGTCGTCATCTTCGGAAGAGGAAGTCGGCGGCTGGTGGGTCCTTTTGATAGAGTTCTTTTGGCCTAATGCTGACTTGGATGAAAATTATTTGCATAAAGTCTAAGAGCTGCTATTCGACTTTAATCTGATAGAAAATTAGTTCTTCGGAATAATTTTCCCCTTTGATGTGATAAAAGTGTTGTTAGTTATTGTAGCTATTTTGTCTAAAAAATCTGTTGAATAGACGCTTTCCCGATTTGCGATTTAAAATTTTTCTAAACATTTTAATGGTTGTCAAAATGGTCAAAAACTGCAATTGATAGTTAAGCAACAATTTGCTGATCTAACTCATCGAGTAAACGTTGAATGGACCAACGCTTGGTTGATAATTAGAAATTTTGTTGAGATCGATAAGTTTGCTGCCCCCATAAATCCATTCCCGGTTTTTATCCTCGATTGTTAAGTTTAAAAATTACTAAAAAATCAACATTAAATTTATACTTGATTTCTGCAATTTTTGTGGGAAGCTATATCTGTGAAAGACTGAATGTTTGCTTCCACTTCTAAATGAAAACTTTTCAAAGCCAAAGTAGAGAAGTGTTTTTTCATATTGCATCGAGGGTAGTTTTTGGGCAGCTTCAAACTGCGTGAAGATTTTTGGGCAATGCAAAGTGCTATTGGAAGAGTAGCTCCATATGAAGCTGCCGGTTCATGATGGAAATTGTAATTTATTATAGTTTTAATAAACAATGTACAACGTACTAAACTGTTGAAATATTTCTGACCTTCAAGTATAAGCTGTTTCAATAAGTTATTTTAAGCTTCGTGTTTGGCTTTTTGTCGACGTTGTAGGTGTTTTCTTTTATTGAAAAATTGCATGGCTAATGGCTAATAAATGAAAATGGTTCTGAAGGTATCGGTTTCAAGTTATTCAGTATGCAAATGGAAATTGTTCTGAAGGTATCGGCTTTAATTAATTCAGTAAACTGACGTCTTTTGAAAATGCAATCGTGTTGCACTGCTTGGTTGACGGTTCAATAGAAATTTTGGAAATTTGATTGAAACTTCAACGCCATTTCCTTGTCTCAGAGTCAGAATTACTTCAGAAATTTAGAAAGTTGTCCTATAATGTGTTAAAAGTTTCAGTAGGCTTTTGGGCATGAGTCAATTTATTAAGGCATTGGCTGGTATGTCGCTGGAATGTGCGCGACATATTTATCCAGACTTGAACACGTTCCCAAAGTCGCCCTCTGGTAAAGAGCTCTGATACACGTCGGTTAAGACTTCAAAATTTTTTCAGCTGCATCTAACTTCAAAGTCCACGGAGAGAGTAGCTTGCAACTTTTAGAGCAAGACGCGGCAGCCGCTAAAAACTGTTCCTGGATGTCTAGCAGCCCGAACTCATTAGATGGCATGGAGAACGTCCGCCGAATTTTTGAATTGTCAAAAAATAAGATTGATCTCTACTTCAAAGTGCATGGCTTCCTTTGGAAATTTTTTTTGTCAAACTCCTGAGGGAGGGCGAGGAGGCGTGGGTCGCCTGAAACCGCTGCTATAGTGCTGTTTGCATATGCGAACATGAACTTTTAGCAAATAGGTTAGTTTTTCTGATCACAATCTTGCATCTTATTTTTTTGGTTGGTTTAATGTTTGACTGACTTTATGTCGGTATAACAGCGTCAGTAAATAACTTCATTCTTCGCCTGTTTTCTCAACGCCAGTAAGTGCTATCTGACTTCGCCCGAATTTCAAGCATGAAACGCGTCTGTAAGAAAACTCGCTGTCTTCCCGTGCCCAGTAAATTTTCTAATACAGATCTGAGATAATCTTTTTCAGATCCAAACTTCAAATCTGAAATTTGTAAATTTTTATCAAGATCTGAAATAAAAAATTTCAGACCTGAGAATCAACCTATATAAAATATAAAGAATTTCAGATCTTGCTAGAAAATTCCCTGGATACGGCTGTCTCAATGAAACTGAACAAAAATCAATAGAAAACTTACGAATGAATAAATGTTTTTTTTATTCATAGTAATTGTGTTGTTTCCTTTAATTTGGGTGTTGGCGGTTCTTGTTTTTCTTTTCTCTACATAAACCAAAGATTAGTAGGCTAAGCAGTTTTAAAAAATTCGAGAATTCTTGCTTGCTTTAGAAAAATGAAGAAGAAATAGCTTCCATTTAAACGCGTGAAACTCATAATCATTTGTGTTGCTTATTTCTATTACGTTTCTGATAGAAAAAGGAAATAGTTTTTTTTCTATAGAATGAAAAATGTAAATATAGTGCTCCCTCTTCCAGTTTTTATTTCTTCATACAAATGACTCGTTAGATTTGCTAATAACAACTTGAGTCAGTTCAAACCACTAGGTGTCAGAGAAAAATCATTGATCGTTTTGATTCATTATGTTTCTTGTAATTACTAGAAGCGCCACTAGTTAGTAGATTTATCCAATTTTCTTATTATAGTTTGAATGATACGTGGGTCGCGATGGTCGCAATTTGAGTCACGTACTGCGGCCTGCGTAAGTCTTCCCGTTTAAATTCTGGAAAAAAAATATTGAATTTCACATTTGAATTTCAATTGACTTTTTTAGGTTAAATTATTCTCTTCTTTAACAACGGACCCGTGCCGGACCCTGGCTTGAAGTTTCTGTTCTCCAACCGCGCGACGAAATTAAAAAGGTACCAGAGGCCTGTCAGAAAAAAGATATCAGGCAGAAAAACATCCGCCTGTTCGATATAGCAAATCGGCCGATCGCTTCATCAACCTATGAGCTTGTTAAAAAAATGACGGCAGCAGCAGGTTTGTGGCTTAGCTTCAAAATTACGACTTCGCATTTTTTGTAATGTAGCTTTTAAAGTCATTCTTGAACGGAATAATTTATCTGGTTCCAGCACTAACAGGCCGGGTTGATCTCCATAAACAGAAAAGGCTTATGAAGCAGTTTCTTTCACCGAAAACGCTTATCATAAAATTCTATATATCAAACGTATAGGATAATGCTAGTCATACTATTCTCATACAATTTCAAAAAGTGATTGGAACAAGATATCAAATAACTTCTGCTGCTATTCGAATCAGGTAAAAATTTTGGCGAAAACAAAATAGGGTTTTCTTTTTTTTGGAAAAAGTGTTTATCGTACAATTTCCATCTATTAAAATTTTATGATGAGCGTTCTTCCTTAAAATACAAGTTTTTCAGACTCAATTTTTATTTTGGGCATGAGTCAATTTACTAAGGCATTGGCTGGTATGTCGCTGGAATGTGCGCGACATATTTATCCAGACTTCCCAACGTGTTCAACGTTCCCAAAGTCGCCCTCTGGTAAAGAGCTCTGATACACGTCGGTTAAGACTTCAAAAGTTTTTCCATCTGCATCTAACTTCAAATTCCACTGAGAGAGTAGCTTGCAACTTTTAGAGCAAGACGCGGCAGCCGCTAAAAACTGTTCCTGGATGTCTAGCAGCCCGAACTCATTGGATGGCATGGAGAATGTCCGCCGAATTTTTGAATTGTCAAAAAAAGATTGATCTCTACTTCAAAGTGCATGGCTTCCTTTCAAAATTTTTTGTCAAACCACTGAGGGGGGCGGGGAGGCGAGCGTCGCCTGAAACCGCTGCTAATGGGCTGTTTGCATATGCGAACATTAACTTTTAGCAAATAGGTTAGTTTTTCTGATCACAATCTTGCATCTTATTTTTTTGGTTGGTTTAATGTTTGACTTACTTTATGTCGGTATAGCAGCGTCAGTAAATAACTTCACTCTTTGCCAGTTTTCTCAACGCCAGTAAGTGCTATCTGACTTCGCCCGAATTTCAAGCATGAAACGCGATTGTAAGGAAACTCGCTGTCTGCCCGTGCCCAGTAAATTTTCTAATACAGATCTGAAATAATCTTTTTCAGATCCAAATTTCAAATCTGAAATTTGTAAATTCTTATCAAGATCTGAAATAAAGAATTTCAGATCTGAGAATCAACCGATGTAAAAAATAAAAATTTCAGATCTTGCTAGAAAATCCCCTGGATACGGGTGTCTCAATGAAACTGAACAAAAATCAATAGAAAACTTACGAATGAATAAGTGTTATTTTTATTCATAGTAACTGTGTTGTTTCCTTTAATTTGGGTGTTGGCGGTTCTTGTTTTTCTTTTTTCTACATAAACCAAAGATTAATAGGCTAAGCATTTTTAAGAAATTCGAGAATTTTTTTGGCTTGCTTTAGAAAAATGAAGGAGGAAATAGCTTCCATTTAAACGCGTGGAACTCATTATCATTTGTGATGCTTATTTCTATTACGTTTCTGATAGAAAAAGGAAATAGTTTTTTTTTCTATAGAATGAAAAATGTAAATATAGTGCTCCCTCTTCCAGTTTTTATTTCTTCATACAAATGACTCGTTAGATTTGCTAATAACAAGTTGAATCGTTTCAAACCACTAGGTGTCAGAGAAAAATCATTGATCGTTTTGATTCATTATGTTCCTTGTAATTACTAGAAGCGCCACTAATTAGTAGGTTTATCCAAATCTTTTATCATAGTTTGAATGATACGTGGGTTGCGATGGTCGCAATTTGAGTCACGTACCGCGGCCTGCGTAATTTTTCCCGTTTAAACTCTGAAAAAAGATTGAATTTCACATTTGAATTTCAATTGACTTCTCTAGAAAATTATTCTTTTCTTTAAAAACGGACCCGGGCCGGACCCTTGCTTGAAATTTCTGTTCTCCAACCGGGCGACGAAATTAAAAAGGTACCAGAGGCCTGTCAGAAATAAAGATATTAAATTAAGTAAGATTCTAATAAATAACTAAATTTTGCGTATTCCGCGACAACGTATTTTTTCAATACGCATATTTTTTCAATTGCTTGTTGATGCCACCATTTGATCCGGATTCCGCAAATTTCATAACAAATTCAGAAATTTTTGTTGCGGATTCCGCAGGTTCGCCAGTTTTCAGAGCAATTTTGAGCAAAACTGTGTTTAAGCTATATGTTCATGAAATCCACAACAGCAAAGAATGTAAAAAAAATAGCAATGTTGCGTATGCCGCAAACCTATTTTCGGCCTGTTGAGGAATCCAGAATCCAATTTTAAATTACAAAACACACAGTTTGGCCTTTTCATGGTATAATATGCATTTTTGGTCCACCCGGAATTTTTCAATTGGCGTTGAAATTCACAAAGTACCCTAAGAAAAGATAAAGTAAAAACTAAGCACCTCAAAAACCTTGATTGTTTTTTTTTCACGAACCTAACAAAGTTCCAAGCAACTCAGAAAGTTCCCAGCAAAACTTGAACAAATCACTAAGACTAACTCCATCGATGAGTCGGGAGAAGTTTGCGAAAAAAACCAATTCTGCTTCATTTACGCTTTCAAAGTTTTACTTTCCAGAATTGTCTCAGATAGATGTTAATAAGCCCCGCAAGAAAGAATGAATGTCCGATCGAAACATCATCGGTCAAGATACCATCGATTCAGGAGATCACAGAGAAAAGATACAATCGCTCAACAGCACAATCGGGGAATTCGTAGCTCGTCGTCTTGTCCGCTGAATATAGTAATAGTCCTCAGCCAGAACCTCAAAGACCACCTAAGAGAACGCTGAAGCCAGTTCAACCTGCAATCAGCACACCAGTCAACAATCTGGACTCCATGCTGAGGCGCTTCACTTATGATTCGACCAAAAGAGCCAAGCGATGTCCGTTGTTTGTTAGGAATTAGGGCAGTCGAATGAAGTTTTTTTCGAACAAAGTTGAGTCAAGGGTCGAACAGGGTCAAATCATGAGTCAAAAAGGGTCTAATTATGGGTCGAATAAAGTCAAATCATGGGTCGAACAGGGTCGAGTTATGAATCAAATAAGGTCAAGTCATGGGTCGAATGGGGTCGAATCATGGGTCGCATAGGGTCGATTTATGGACTGAATAGGGTTCAATCATTGGTCGAACAGGGTCGCATCATGGGTCGAATAGTGTCGAATCATGGATCGAACAGGTCACAATCATCAGTCAAACAGGGTTGAATTATGGGTCAAAAATTGTCGAATCATGGGTCGAACAAGGTCGCATCATGGGTCAAACAGGATCAAAAATTGCGTCGCGTAGATTCGAGTCACGGTTCAAACAGGGTCGCATCATGAGTCGAACAGGGTCGAATTATGGGTCGAATCAGATCAACTCATGGGTCGGATAGAGAATGAAGGGAAAGAAGAGCCTTAAGGCTTTTTTCTGCTATTTGGCCCCAACTTTACGTTTACATTGTCTTGAATTTTAGATCATAGTTGTTATATTTTTTTGAAATGGCGAAAAAACTGAAAATTAAAAGAAACGCGTATACGAGAAAAGTTTTTAATAGCTTTAACACAAAAAAAAACACAATTAAACATTTTTTGCCTGTTTTATACAGTTTAACTTATGAAGCTAACCGTATGGGAGTTTCAACGATAATAATTGATTATTTTGGATATCCATTGTTTGTGTCTATAGAATTGGAAAAAAAAACGATAAATTGGGTTGTAATTTAATTCTTGCCAAAACAATAAAATCCATTTAAATCGATTAAAAATCACTTTTCCCCGGAATGACCAAAACTTCTTTCAATTTCCATACAAGTTCCATATATGAAAAAAATCTTGCCTTACAATTCCATACAATTTCGTACAGAAAAATGTATGAAATCTTTATGATGAGCAATTTTCCATACATGAAAACGAAGTATCTTTCCATAAACCAAAAAGTTAAAAATTCGTTTCTAAATTTAATTTTTGAAAAATTTTGGGCGAAATTTAAACGAAGGCAAGTGACAAAGACTGTTGATTTTTTTTGCACCATAGGTTGGGCAGACTTGCATTTACAATACATAGAAAACTATTTGAATTGTCTTAGAGCAGTGTTTCACAAATGATATAACAAAAGTAGCAAACTTTTAAACTTTTAAGTAGCAAACTTTTGAAGTAGCAAACTTTTGAACATGCCATGCAGAAGAAATAGGAATTGTATTTTTGGAAAAAATTTTTGAGCGAAAAGAAAAAGTCCAACATTAGTGTATCCAGGACTACGTTATGCACATAAAAAATTAAGTTTCGCGGTGAAAAAGAAACAAAAAAATTTTGGGGCCTTTTCAAATTTACTTGGGGAAATGCCAGTCTCACAATACCTCGGTTTTTTATAACCACACCAGACTGTTTCATTAGAATCAATCAGCCGCAGAAATTAGTTCACATCTTTTTTCTACCATTTTTCGAAATTCTGAGAAAACTTTATGACAAACATTTTTCTATAGAGTTGATGTATGGAATTGTATGATAAAGCAATTTCGGTGTATGGAGGTCAACTCTGGTTTGCTAATTTTTGTAAATATTACAAACAGTGCAGTATATTCAAAACGTAACAATTACTTCTGAATTTTGATACACAATACAAATAAAACGATATTTGATTTGTCTTAAAAATACTTGTTTGTTTCAAATTTTTTCATAAATTGTTAGTTTCTCCTTCTTTGCTAGTCTTTTTTTCTCCACCCCACTTTTTTTCCCACCCTACATCCTCTCCCGCTTATAACTTCAATACATTCAATTACTCTCCTTTTTACCGCCTCCGGGGCTGGGGTTGGGGTAACGGGGTTTTGGTGTTTGTTTTAACGGGTTAACTGGAGGTGGTGGTGCGGGGTTGGGGATAATGAGCAACGGGGGGGGGGGGGGAGAGTCGGTAAGTGGAAACTGGGGGACTGGATAACTGGGGAGAGGGGTAAACGGGGTGGATCAACTGGGAGGGGGTGTGGTAAACTGATGGGAAGGGAGGAGAAAGGGCGTTAAATCAGGAGGGAGAAGTGGGGCGGTAAATTGGGTGCGGGTTAACTGTGGGTGGGGGGGGGTTGACAAATTTGGGGGTGTGGTGCAGTGTTAGTTGTGTTATTTATGACGTTATGCTTATCTTAGTTTGTTATTCTATTTTTGGATATCAAGATCGTTAACGACCTGTCAAACAACGGTTCAATTCTATGCAGCTTATTTATTCACTCTCTAGTCAACTTATGCAAGATTTAAGTGGACAAAATTTCATTGTCATGACATGTTATATTGAAGTTACTTATTTACTTATACTAACAAGATGAATTAAATCTTGACTAATTTTATCTTAGTCCATCAAGTTACCACATGGCGCAGCCAGCAGTTCCGGTTTCAGACGACCGGACTGACCTATTAGGTGTTCCAGTTTTTTGGCATAAACCAACAGCCGATCCACCCAGTGGTTGGGATTCTTGGGTAGAGCACTTCAATCTTGCCATCACTCTGGGGGATCGTTGTGATCCTCGCGATTTGTTGAAACCGCCGGGAAAAGTTCACGATGATCCGGTCCCAAAATCGGAGGTTGTGGGAACCAATGTGGATGCGGCAGTCACAGCTTATCGTATTGTACGAGACGAGGCAGCCATTCGAAGAGTGGAAGATTTGAATGAGGAACGGCTAAAGGCCCCAGAGTTGCACCGGGTGTATTTTTCTATGAGGTCGAACAACGCATCAAATCTCGTCTTTTTTTCTCTGGGCCCTGAAGGTAGGAAACGCTTCTTTCAAAGTTATCTTCCTGCGGACCTTAGTGCTATTTCATTTAAAAAATTTTATGATAACTGTGTTCTTTTCTTTAAAAAGGGGAAAAATTATATCATTGAACGTCTTCAAATTTGTAACGCAGTGCATGCCGATCGTGAGAGTCTAGAAGCTTTCTACTTGCGTCTTACGGGTCAAGCAGCTCTGTGTGGTTGGACGATAGACCAAGAGAAGGAAGTTTTGCGAGATATCTTCATTGTTAAAGTGCGTTATAAGGATATTAATCGTCAATTATGCATTCTTCCGGGTACCACTACAGAAGATACTTTAAAGTCGGCATTTTTGCAGGATAAGGGGGCCCAAACCGCATCAAGTTTACAAAAATAACTTGGCTTTCCGTCAGTATCGGGCAGTTTGTCCCATCACGGGTCCAGTTCAGCCCAGAATGTACGCATCAAGCAGAAACCGACGTATTCGGTGCAGTAGGCCGAAAAGAAATATCAATTCCAAAAACGCTAAGCCTTGCTATTTCTGTGGGAATAGATTTTCCGCTAGTCATAAACAAAGTTGTCCGGCAAGGAACGTCACCTGTACGAAATGTAGCAAGAAAGGTCACTTTCCAAAATGTTGCAATTCCAAAAGTGTAGCTAATGTAGACGCGGAATCGGATGAAATTACTAAGGTGGGCTGATATTTCATCACTTTGCAGTCTTGACGAATTTGCAGTCTTGGCGTTGGAGGGTGTCTCTCGCCCAGTTAAGTTCTCTCCAATTGTGGAATCGGTGAAGAAACTGAAAGTTTTCAATGCGGCTACAGGGAAATTGCGTTGTATACAAATCACGCTTCGTTGCAATCAGACATTTTTCAAAGCCACGGTGGATACAGGAAGCCCTGCTTCCTTTGTAAATAAGAGAACGACAGACTACATCGTAAAATCAGTGCCTTCAGCAGTAAAACTCAGTGAAAAGGAATCTCCGATAGACACAGTGTATGTTGATTATAATCGAAAACGAATTGAGCTGATGGGTACCCTGGTCGTGTACATGTCGTCCCTGGGCTGGACTGTGAAGTCAGCCAACTTTCTCATCTCGGAGAATCGCACGCGTTGTCTGCTGGGTCTTTTTTTTGCAGTCTAAGTTGGGGGTCCGGTCAACGCAAATAAGACCGCCCAGGCCACTGGAGGGCGAGGTTTCCCAGTCGGACACAAATGAGACGTCAGAGTTTTGGAGGTCGCATTATCGCAAGAAATTTCAACATGTTTTTACTCGCATCGGCAGAGCAAAGAGTCATCAAGTTTTCTCCACTTACAAGTCGCCGCTTATTCCCACTCAAGAAAAAGGGAGGCGGTTTCCTGATCATAATCAAGACAAAGTTGGAAATGAAATTCTGAAAATAATCCAAGAAGGCCACATTGTGAAACTTAATAAGTGCACAAGTGAACATTTTTTATCTCCGATTGTGATCACTGCGAAGAAAGATGGATAGGCTAAGTTAGCAATGGATGCGAAGCCTATTAATGATCAAATCCATAAGAACCAATACCAGATGCCGATTTTATTGGAGTTGTTGGACTCAGCTGCCCAGATAATCATGTCGAATAAGAATGGTGATGTTTGGTTCACGTCGTTGGATTTGAAATATGCATTTTGTCAATTTGCACTGAGTGATGGCGTTAGTAGCCAATGCAATTTCAACATTGTTTGTGGGGAGCAAACAGGCACCTATCGTTTCAAGACTGGCTTCTATGGACTTACCGATATGCCCAAAGAATTCCAGAAAGCAATGGACAATACTGTTCAAGGATTGTCGGGAGTTTTCTGTTTCTTGGACGATATTCTTATAGTTTCAAAAGGCTCAGTGGTGGATCACAATATTCTTGTGGATAAACTGTTCGTCAGGCTAGAGGAGGAAGAATGTGCCCTTAAACTTTCGAAATGTGAGTTTGCCTTGAATCATCTGTTGGTTGGGCTTTGATATCGATTCAGAAGGATACAGGCTGAAACGATCTAAAATTGATGCCGTGTTAGCTCTTGAACCACCAAAGACGGTAAAACAACTTCGGTTATTTATGGGCATACTCAATCACTTACAGAGATTTTTGCTGAACCTCCTGGTCCATTCGGGCCAACTCCGCCCATCATTGAAGGCGAGTAAAAAGAACAAGTTCGTATGAGGGGATGTGCAACAGTCTGCCTTCTCCAACATTCTTCAGCTGATAGCTAATATCACAAAAATGTTCCATTATGACCAAAATCGGAAGGCAAGGGTAAAATGCAACTAAAACGCTAGTCATAGTGGTCTGGGAGCGGCGTTAGAGCAAGAAGTGGAATCTGATGTTTGGATCTCGATTTCTTAACGACCAATAAAAAAAAGTATTACGAATGAATTGGAACTTCTCGCCATTGTCTGGTCGTGTGAGCATTTCCGCAACTATTTATTGGGCAATCATTTCGAAGTTCTTACAGACCACAAAGCCATAATTTCGGCACTCAAGACCAACAGGGGTAATAAGACCCATCAATCACCTTTAACCCGTTGGGCTGATCGGTTATTGCCTTTTGATTTCGACGTTCTGCATATTTCTGGTTGCAAATTGAGAATAGTTGATTATCTATCTCGCTTTCCAACTTTAGCCGAGTAATTTTGACGAACATTATGTGGTTAATTGTATTAGCCGATTCTTTGATGCTTGCAATTTCCTGGACCGTTGGATTCATGACTCACTCACGCCGGATTCTTTATCTAATATCTCGTCGATTATTTTGATCAATAAACAGCCTCAACATTTTCCTATTTCAATTTCGACAGTAATAATTTCCACGCTCGGGAGTTTTTTTTCCGGAAGTGAAACTCGATCTAACTGGAATTGTGAATCTAAGTTGGTTAATTGCGCTCAACCGCTAGATGGCGTCGATTTCAGTGTCAACCGTCCTAATTGCTTTTCGTCTCAAAGTAAAACACCGCTAGAGGGCGATTTTGATCTCTTGACATTCGCGTTAACGAATCATCTAGCCAAATCAAACGAAACAAGTGTTTTGTCAGTTTTCCGCTAGAGGGCGTCGCAGTTTATGTTCAAAGTTTCAGCCAATCAGATTTGAGCTGGTTTAATTCATTCAAGGTCACTTTCCCAGCATGTTTTCTGATTTGCTGGCCATTCTGGATTTTCTTTTGGTTACTTCCTGCAGTGGTCAAATTGTTTTTGTCATTCATTTATCTCATCGCAACTTCCTCGTTTCCTAATATCATTTGGATTTAGTGGAGTTTGGTTTTCTTCACGCTTTTATTTTTTTCAGACTGTCAGTATGAAAACCACCAGAGACGACAGCTTTGAACAACTATTGAATCAGTTTGTGCTAATCAATCAACGGTGGTTCTCGTCCGATAGTGCAAGGCCGAGATTTCGCTCCCGCGCAGTTCACCCGAAACGACCAACATCAACCCAGCTTGCAGAGGCTTTGAAGGGCCAGTACGTTCG
Source organism: Symsagittifera roscoffensis (assembly GCF_963678635.1). NCBI lineage: Eukaryota > Metazoa > Xenacoelomorpha > Acoela > Convolutidae > Symsagittifera > Symsagittifera roscoffensis. The sequence continues at coordinate 62,296,423 of NC_087066.1, forward strand.
GATTCTGGCAATTTTTCGCTCGTGGAGGCTTCGGAAGTTTGGTCCAGTGGGTCGTTCTTCACAACAAGTCCTCAGTTTAGACATTCGCAAGTCTCCTGTTGTCGCTCCAGATCGGAAGTCCCTGTCTGGCTTAGTAGGAAATTTGGACGTGGATGTGTTGTCAGAAATACAGCCAAAGAACCTAGCCTTCGTTTGATGAAACAGTTCTGATTAACAATGATTACGAAAACTTTTGTCGAACCGGCGCGTATTTGAAATCTTTCTGGCAGTGTTCAGCAGTAGTAGACGGTTGTGTTGTGGTGGAAAACCGGATTGCTATCCCAAGTTTTCCTCAAAAACGCATTCATGCATGACCTCGCAGATCACATGCGGGACAATTTGCCATGGTGGACGCGGCACAATATATTTGGTGGCTCAGGATGCATCGAGACCTTATCCAGCTCTGTAAAGACTGTCCTCAGTGTACTACGTTTGGTAAAAATCCTAAAGCTAATGCCTCGTTTAATTAGTCCAAACCCTTGCCTTTCTTGTCCGGTCCAAATGAGGAACTCCAGCTCGATTATTCGGGTCCTCCTCTAGATTCTGCAGTTAATAATATATACATCTTGGTCACGATCGACCGGTACTCTAAGAATCCGTCAGCTATGATTACTCGATCTACGGGGAAGAAGATAATTAAAATGTTGAAATCTTATATTCAACATCATAGTATTCCCAAATCAATTAAAACAGACCAGTATTCGGGTTTTAAAAATAAGTTGGTCCAAGCTTTCTGTAAAATGAAAAATATTTATCAGCAATTCTGTCCCGTCGGTGATCATCGTGGTTGCGGTTTGGTGGAACGTTCCATTCAGACCATCAAACGTCGGTTGTAAGCTTCTCGATTAAATCCGGATTTTTCTAATGTACAAGACACACCTCGGAAAATTATTGAGGATATTCGGGTGACTAAAAACTCGGTTACTGGGTTTTCACCTTCTGAATTACACTTTGGTCGACCATCAAATACGGAATTGTCTCTTGCGGCGGAGCGTCTTTTCTCGCGTGTTAATTTAGATAATCAACCGTTGGAGCGATATCTTCTCACTGCCGAACAGCGTCGGGAGCAATGTGACAGCCGACCCAGAATCAAGCTTGTGAAAAAGGGGCAATCTAGCTCAACAGTGTCGCCATTTTTTGCGGGACCTAGGGAATCGGTCTCAGAAACTCCTCATTACAGAGCATTAGAGAACCTTGATAAGTCAGCAAATCAGTGGCTAGCCTTAAAGAAGACCCTTTCGCATGATGAGGTCATCAGAGCTCTCAACACCCTCACCGAACGAAATCAGGTGCTAGAGGCTACTCTCAGGGCGAATCTATCGTCCGATACTCGTCGGCTCCGGACTCAAATGCCAGCAGAGCAACGTCGTCCGTCTCAGCCAAAACGTAACTTGGATTATTTAGTTATTAATGATCAGAGCAAGGTGGAAATATTTCGCAAATTTCCAAATAGGAAGTCTGGTCGGGAATTAATCATACCTTTCAAAGGTAAATTGTTATAGGGTCTATATATATATAACTGATAAAGATAAAGTAATAAGGAGGAATCATCTTGCGGTGCGTCTTAAATCAACTTCCGTAAGTTTTTCAGGAAAACAGGCAACGCCGGTCAAAAAGGTGCAGAAGCGCCCCATTGTGTCTTCGTCTTCCTCGACTTCGCCGGAGGATAACCGCCCACTCAGAGCACGCGTACTACCGCCAAAATGGTTCCAATTTCCGTTCGCTCACGGCCTCCGACCCTATTGTCTTCATCAACGCCTTTGCGTGCAAATTGGTCATCCTGCAAATCGGTTGAAGACACTATTCCGGACGCCCCAGGCATTCGTCCAATTATCCGCGACACCACTCCTTTTGTGGACGTTACGGCCTCTTCCTCTACGTCAGAAAAATTACTCCCGGGTGCGCCGATTAGTATTAAAACTCAGGCACTTTCACCTTCAAAATCCTCACTGATGACCTGCCCGGATTTGATCCCAATTTCTTCAAACGATGATTCCTCGGTCCCGAAACCACAAAAGTGCTCTGCATAAGAGGGTCAGTTTCATCCAAGCCAGTCAAGAGGAGTCTGCTTAAGTGGAACTGATCAGAGTGGGTTAATCCAAAGAGGCCATAGGATATACCCGAAAATTCCATCACTTTAAACTCAATAGTCATTAATCTCGCAATAGCAATTTTGTCCGAAAACTTTAATTTTTTTTGAATACTTTACCGTCATCAATAGCTACTTCAGTTTCTCTCGCTTTAAACTGTTATTACAAAAGTCATTTTTTCTTCTAAATTCATATGTCCCATTTGAATTTTCTCTGGAGGGGGAAATGTGATGCAGTGTTAGTTGTGTTATTTATGACGTCATGTTTATTTTAGTTTGTTAATCTTTTTTTTGATATCAAGGTCGTCATCGACCTGTCAAACAACGTTTAAACTCTATGCAGATTAATTATTCATTCTCTAGTCAACTTATGCAAGATTTAAGTTGACACAGTTTAATAGTCAAGACATGTTATATTGAAGTTACTTATTTACTTATCCTAACAAGTTGAATTAAATGTTGACTAATTTTATCTTAGTCCATCAACTTAACACAGGGGGAAGAACGAACTGGGTGAAAGGGTGAATTTGTACGGAGAAAATGTGAAGTAGGTGTGATGAAATGGTTTAAAAAAAATTAAACATTTGAGTTGGCTGAGAATTCGAGTAGGACGTGAGTATATCAGAAATTGTTGAAAAATTAAAAATTTGAAATGAGTTTCGCGAAATTATATATGGATTATGATCCATTTTAATCAATTATAAAGGGTTTTGAATGGGTTATAATTCATGACTATGGATTTTTTGGGGCTTAGTTTTAACAAAAATAATCGATTAGAATGACATTATAATCAATTTCGTAGTCTAAAAATGCAACAATAATGGAGTATAATGACAATAATTTAGATGTTTTTTTCCAATATAATAGATTTTACCCATGAAACTCCGGCGCGGAAACTATCAATAGAAAATGCTTTTACTGAAGTGAATCTCGTTATATGCATTGGTTTTTTCGAGCTGCTCAAAAATGCACACTTATTTTTTTACTTAATTTTACTTAAGCGGCTTTAGAAAATGTTACCATGTGTTATGGCAAGTGTGTTACCATTTATTATGAGTAAAAGGCTCTTTTTTTTCAAGAAAGCATACAATATATATTGGCGAATAATAAATATGCTTGTTCGGTCAAAATTTTGCATTTCTGAGATTTCTCAAATTGTAATCAAGCTTTGCATTGGTTTATTGGCTTGCCTTTTTTTCATCAGAGGTCCACGTCAATTTTTTCTTTACTTTGCTGCTAAATAGCTGCTTTTCTGAACTGTTCTACAACTTTACAGCTTCTAATTCAGTTTAGTCGTATCTATTTCTAGATTCGCATTTTTGATACCATTACAAGTTTACTTCCGGCCCGAACCTCCCAAGGTAAGAATAAAAAAGAAGGAAGAACTTGCAATACCTCAACTCACACTAAGTTAGAGGTGCGTGAGTTTTTGTTTTTGAAATACCTTGTCAATCTTTTCAGCTTGAAAGACGTACATATTTTGTGCTTAAAGTTATTTGAGAACTATCAATACTTGGTTCAACTGACTTAGATACTCAAATGGTAACTCTAGTGTTACATGCAAATTTTAAGTCGAACTAACGGGTAGCAAAGTCGTATGTTAAGTGTGTATGCAGGCGGGTATTGAAATTGGTTAAATTTTGCAGTTCCGGATTACACAAAACTTCTGGTAAATCAGCCAAACCGAGCTAATAACGATGAGCTAAATTGAGGTAGAGATATCTATTGCAATTGGTCTCCAAAGGAAATATTACATCAATTTTTTTTCAGTTTTCGTTACTTAAGTACCTGTTATTCAATTAGCGAACAAATTGGGAAAAAGAAGCTACTATGTTTCATCAGGTTTCGCCAAAAATAACAATATATTTAGCAGTTACTTGTAAGTTCGAGTTCACAAGCCAAAAGTAAGAAAAACCGTGTGCACCTAATTTAGTTGTAATGCAAGTTTTTGGCGGATAAAGTGTCTTTTTAATTCTGTACGTATATTTTCTCTTCTTTGCGGATATGCCACAGCAAAAATCGATAAGCGAACTGGCTTCATATTATATCTGTGCTCTGCATCAGATTGTTTAAAACTGCTGTCGGGTAAATAATTTTATTGAATTGGAATCAACGTTTTTAATCGGCACTATTTTAAAATTCAAATAAAAGAACGCTTTTTTTTCAGCGTTGAGCATTTAGACCAACAAAAATAAATCTAATCCTGTCAAAAAGCATCAATTTTTTGCTTGTGAGTGCGTTCACACTTTTGGCAAAACACGGTTTTGACGAACGAAAACCAGTCAATCAACGGCCAAAGCGGTTTTATGAACTATTTGCAAAAGCTAAATAAATCAATATGTTTTTGGGGGGTTCAAACCCGGTTACTGAGCGTAAATTTACGTTCCGTCAAGTTTGGCGCATATTTGATTTTTGAAAAGGAAACGACCTTGGCAACATCCTCACCCAGCGAAGAGGTGAGAACCGGAGCAAGTTTAGCGAGGGGCCTTTCTATTATTCCCGATAGGGTCTTAACAGTTGCGGAGCGAGAGACGTTATCTCTGCCAAAGCTGCAAAACAGTTACTCGACCTGAATGTTAGTACCCACGAGGGCTGCTAGGATCGACAACCCAGAGATCTCCAGTTCGTAAATCGCGGTTCGAATCAGTATGCCACTTCGAGCGCTTGTTCAAGGAGGGAACAAACTCCTTCAGCCAGCGCTGCCAAACAGTATCATTTCGCTTTCGGTGGTCCAAACTTTCATGAAGTAAGTGTTAGCGATGGAACGCTAACAGGGTGCTCGCCCAAGAGAAAAGGTTAAAGCATTAAGGCTTCCAATTCATTTGAATCGGGACAAACTGGCGTTTTTGGATGGGCAATCATTGATTGCTCAACCAAACAAAACGTGGTCGACAACAACTCACCCGTTGACTTGCAAGTGCCAATGGTTGCGTAGAAAACACGTTTGCAACAGCGAACTAACCTTTCCGAAGACCGAACATGATGCGGCGCGCCAGGTGGGTTGTTTTCTTTTTAATCCCATTTTGCACTAAAAATGCGGTAGTCTGTCTGTTTCAACTTTGTACGTCACAGCAACGAAATTGGTACCGTTGTCTGATCACGCAACACTTACGGCGGGCGATAAATCTTTCAATCTCCATGACGCTAGAGCAGGTGGTGCGCATAGGCTGAAAATTTTTTATGTGTACGGCACGGTTAGCGAACAGAAACTCCTATCTGTTTTCACTGCTGTGAAGAAGAGTCAAGTAGAATGAGCCAAAACATCCCCCCACCCCACAGTTACAGTAATCAAACCGATCGACAAGTCAGTCTGACATCAGGATGTAACGTGTTTGCCTTGGGTTTTCTGCAGACAAAACAACATCTTTCAATTGCACTGAGGGTCGCTCGCAGACTCAACACCACAAGCCCCATATGATGTATGGACCGCAAATAATCCAAGTGTCGATGACTTTCGGTAATGTGCAGGTGCCTCAGAAACAATTTCACCAAGAAGTGAAGAAAAGCTAAGATTATGGGATGCCTAATTTCAAAACTTGTTTCGGCTAAGCTTTGAATCCGCCTCGTTGAACGAATAAAGCCAGAGGAGCTGGTAAACAGTGCATAAATTGCAATGCGACTCGACCTTTTCTCGGGTATTCCAGCTTGAAATTACTTGAACTCAACCAGGATCAATTCGGATTGATTCAAAAGTAACATTTTATCTTTCGCAATTGCTACTTCAGCCAGGTCGGTTATTTGAGCGGTAGGCCCGCGGTAGTGCTTGTGTTTCGGAAATAAACTCAACAATTAGCAAATGTACAACTACTATACATCTCCCAAACAAACATGGGCTCTGACTGCATGGACTCTGAAATACTCGTGAGGGCATGTGCTGAATTGCCTATAGACTTTTTTGAGAGGTCATTGATAACAACATCCAGATTGGGTTTGAAAAGCTACTCATTGCCTAACAGGAAGCCTGATTCAACTGCTTTCTTTAAGTCATTTTGCCGATATTCCGCGTGTCCCAGTGTGTGCGGGACTGTCTCTACTTTTTACAAGTAACCGTTCATCCACAGAGGTGAATTCTTTTTTTTCACAAACACGTTTTGCGACGAAAGTTGGTAATTAATCGACGGAGTGAAACCATTGTAATACCATGGTGCTATGGGTCCACAAAAAAGTACGGGTTATATTGATTCAAAGTTCCCGGAGTATATCTTGCTTCAACCTAGATGCCAGCAAGGATGCCTGCAACTCCAGCTTTGGAACGGACAAAGCCTTCATTGGCGCTACCCTTACTTTACTGAAAACTAACATAAGCTCAATTTTTTGAGTCTAAATAGTCTGGACACAAAGGAAACCAACCGCGCAAAACGCATCCTGCGAGCTATCCCCAAACATATGGAGGTCGCATTGATTAAACGGATTACTGAAGTAGCACCGGTGAGTGACTAATTCTCCGAAGACAAAAAAGCTTAAAATTAGCACTCAATGAATTACGTTCAGAGCGCTTCTGCTAAGGAATCATCCCATTGTTGCCCAGTTATGCGCCAAATGTGTTCCAGAAGCAGGCGGGCCTTACCGTGTAGGAGGCCACCAAACCATAAGGGTCGGAGACCGATGAAACAAAACTGAGACCAGATTGTTTCGTAACGGATGTTCGGAGCTCGCAGTTAACTCCACGACTAACAACGAGAGAGTCAATTCCATGCAATCCTTCCAGTTTAAGGAGGTTCATCAGATCTTTGATCATTCTCATGGCATCATCGCGGTTTTCAAATGAATTCAAGTAATCATTCAAGTAGAAGCTACTAAGTATTGTCTAGATACTTCACGATAATTTTCAGCGTTTTTCTTGATAGTTTGCCCAAGGGCGAAGTTTGCGCACATCGGGTAGTCCCGAGCACCACAAATGTGCCGGCTAAACTGCGGCACTTTCACATCCGATATGGCGTCCCCGCGCCAAAAAAAAACGTAAGCAAGGTTGATCACAAGTGGGTACCCCAACCTTAGGAATTGTACCCTCGATGACCGGAGAGACGCCAAACTGATGTTCGCGGAAGCGCATTAACACGTGCAAAAAGTTTTGCATCAAATCAAGCCAAACGAGCAAATATTTGCTTAGAGATAGGTCGTGAAATTTTGACGCGCTATTCAAAACCGGCGAACCTACTTGGCTGGTTTGGGTTGAGGACTGGTCATGGAGTAAATACTATTCACGGGTGGAGAGCAGCTGCGGATCGTGCGGTTTAACCGGAATGACATAACCTTAATCGAGATCCTCCTTTTTTGTCTCAGTGTGTTTACTCTTTAAACCACTATCTTTGTCGAGCCGTTTTTCAAGCATCTTGAGCTGTGCCAGCGCTGAGAGGTAATTGCGGGTAAAGAACTACTATCATCGGCCCAATTCACTTCTACCCACTATTGGTCACCATCATGGTGTGTTGTTGACTAAAAAAGACTAAGCGCTCGCTGATTGGCTGCGGAACGAGCATCATTTTGCTTGTATGTACCATAACTTTCTAACTTTCTAACTCATACCACGTTTTAATTTGGCTAAGTTCCAAGTCTTCGGCATTGCACTTTATAACAACTCAGAAATTGAAGGTAGTGGGCCACTCAAAACCCATCCTACCTGCAGACAAGCTGCCATTGTATTTTCCCATCTCCATCATGATTATAATCGAGCGGGCGTATGTGGTGATAAAACCACTGACCAATTACCATTTCAGTGTCCGAATAACTATACCGAACTGGCTTCATTGGTCCTAGGTATAGATATTTTTCTTCATGGACTGGAAAATTAACCTTTCGAGACCCAATTTTAATTTCAACCTTTAAGTAAGCGGTAACATTGAAGGTATAATCAATATTAATTATGTCAGCGGATGAAGTCACCTCAACTAAATCATTGAAAATAATATCTGTTGAATTAAAATTATTTAGGGTCAAATCCAATTTTTTTCCTGACAAGTTCAGAGAGCGAGCCAAGTTTAACGTCCTGCACTGATGTGGAACAAGACGACGTTGTTTTTTCCGCCGGAGATTACCGGTAGAAGACTTGTTTTCTTCCTTTCGAGAATCAAAAATGCGTTTTGCACAATGCAAGGGTACATTGTGCGTACTTTCGCACTCAGGTTTAGCTTATTGTCGAGCCTTCGGGCAATTACGGGAAAAGTGGTCCACTTGAAGATAAGAGAAAGAAAGCTTTGTCCCAGCGGAAAGTTTCGCCCTTTGAGCAAAGTTCTTTTTCTTGATGACCTTGCATCCCTATAGCGGATGCTTACCAGCTCACTGCCGGCAGAAAGGAGATTCATTATCATTCGGCTCAACACCAGTTGCAAACACTCGGATGGTACTTTTTGCTTTGACGGGTTCCTCAGTTTGTGATTACCAGAAAAAGTTTTTATACGCTTATGCGCTTCGGCATTTTTTTCAGCCATTCGTTGAAATCAAGGAGTTGAGGGCAATACCAATTGAGCTTGACTGTGTAGTATGACCCAGACTCCTTCGTGTTTGGAGGCAATTTACATAAACTTTATTTAGGATGACGGCTCCTTTCAGATCGTCCTCATATGACAAGGATCAAAACACACCAACAAAACCTAAAGTAACAGAAGCAAAATTTTTAAAGCTTTCAGAATTGTCCATTTTGACTGATGGAACGCTGTTGAGTTTTTGACGTGGGCACTCAAGACGGTTGAGGTTACCCAATTTTTTGGTCAAGGCCCTTTGGTGCATCCTTGTACCTTCGACCTGAGTACTCGAAGTCCTCTATTGCCAACTTAGCTTTACCAGTTACAAATGTTTTCAGGTGCATCAGCTTGACGTCATCCGAAAGTGCTGATTAAGAATCTACAGCGCTGTGCAACTGACATATCCATGAAGGCCATTCCAACGGATTACCATCTTACATGGAAATTTTTCATTCGGGTAATGGATCCTTCTGTTTGATGCCAAGGCTTCGACTGAGTCTCGAAGAGATATCGATTGCGATGGCGGATTGACATAATTCGGAACAGGTTGTTGTACGCGCGATGTGGCTGGATTCGAAAAATACGGCTGATAAATGGACAAACGGGGGATATCTGTCAAAATCGGTAATTGCAACGGTACTTGCTCGTGTGGCGGAGTGAAATAGTAAATTGCTCCACCATTTGTAGGGGAACGTTACGGATTTTGGAGAGACAACAGGTGTTGCTGCCTCAAGTACGTGAGATGAACCATTCAAGGCTAACGGGTTACAAACTGCGGGACTCGGTGTTGAGTTGTTGCAGGGAACCACGATACGAGGTTCGGAATATAGAACTGACTGATGTAGGTGGGATGACCTACAGGGGTACTGCTGAAGCATTTGCAGTATGAGGAGGTAAATTCGAATGCAGGCTGAGTATTCAACCAGTGATTTGCATCTGAAAACCCGGCGTGGTTGTGTTACATTTTGAATTCTCGTCCACATATAAATGCCTATATTGTGCTCAGTATCAGTGCCGGCAGCAATCTGAGTAGGTGATTAAGGAATCATGGGTGAGCCTTCAGCCCCATGCGTCATCACTGAAGACAAACCATCGAATTGGGCGTTATAAACATGAACAACATCTACCGGGGCGTTATATTGAACCGTGTTCAATTCAGAATTGTATGCGGTCGGTTCGCTTACGCTCACTACTGGATTCAAATGCGGCACATTTTAAACACACATTTCTATGCATTTATCTGCCGCTTCCCTGTGGGAGCTTACCGAGCTGGCAAACAAGCCCAGATAGTCGAAGACTTGCTCCAGTTCTATTGGAGCTATTTTGGCTTCAACAAACTTTTATCTATTATTCTCACAGATTTGTCTTTCTTCCAATTCTAATAAGCGCATTGATGCTACATTTTGTCTCTCAATCTCTCTTGTTCTGAACTGAGCAAACAACAACTCTTTTTTCCGTTGACTGGAAGTAATCGAGACTGTTTTGCTCTGTTTACCAGAGATCCTAGACCGATGTGAGCTTGGTGGTTTTTCGGAAGCTTTAGAAAAAACTTCTTCACCGAACACGATGAAAAGGATTTTGCTTGTTCTTCAGATCCTACATAGCTCCGAGCTTTCTGAATTACTTCATCGTGTCTTTTTTGTCACCAGCTGAAGCCACTGTTCCAATTCCTTAGAAGACTTATCTCTATTGCAACCTTTTCCGCTAATTGACTTATCTCATCATTTCTTTTTAAATCATTTTCCGGGAAAACATTCGCTTTTATAATATAATTCTCGTTTTTGTTCTCTTTGGCTTCTTGTATATCGTCGCTAACATCGGGGAGCTCAATTTCCAAATTACGACGAGACTCATAAACCTTTATTACTTTTTGGCCTAATTGCCGGTTCATTCAGGCAAACTTTTACGATTTGCTAATCAGTTCAAGAGAGGACCGTATCAAACTCTAACTCAAAACCGATAATTAACGAAAAGACATAAAAGCCTTGTAACACAAAAGCAACAAACTATACGAGCACTAGCAGACCAAGCCTATCATCTAAAGACCTCTATACCTCGGCTAGTGGCACCTCTAAATTGACTAAGTTGAGAGAATGTTGCTTAAAGAGCGCACGTTGCTTCTTGTTCAAACTATTTTTCCTCAGACAATCTATTTTTCTGAGCAACAATTATCTTGGGGTGTTGGCTGTATCTGCGTATAATCCGGAAAATTTTTATCTCTAATTTATCGGACTGGTATAATGCCAAGTACTGTTTGCGCAAGCGCTTACCCTTAGTTTTACGTTTTGATAGCAAAGGATTGACTACACAGATGGTTAGAATACCTGAACTGTTTAGTTTCCCGATTATTTACTCAGTTCCGTTGCGTTGACAAAACACGATGGCACTAATCTTCGCTTGATAGCGTTTTATGAATATGTCACTAAGTTTATCTTCGGATAAAGGCTTCAAATTTTTGCTGCGATGCCTACTAACTGACTTATTCATGACGTCGTCCCAAATCTTGGTATTCGAGTGATGGTATAACAATGAGTCAAGTTAGAGTTTTACAGTCTTACGGGGATTAACGGCGTTCGGGTTAAAACTTAGACCTTGTATGGCTAAGTAAATTGATCTAACCACTCGGATTAAACTTGAGGTCGCTGGTCTTAAACTATTTAATACGAATGGGGTATTTGAATTGATATAAACTAGTCCAAAATTTTCTAACGTTCCGTTCGAAGGCGTTACGTTTTGTTGACAAGTCCATTTGTAAATTATATATTTGGTTTTCTTGTAGTTTTTTGATAAGCGGACGTTTACCAGGATCGAACAAATTTGGTCCAAAGTCTTGGCCAAAAATTCACAAAAAACCATATAAATTGCTTTTATATAGGGTCCATGTTTTTGGCCCAAAATGTTGCAAAAAAAAATTACACATAAATAAGCTTTTACTTAAGTAAACATAAATCACTTAACTACGCAACCAGGTTCTCTACCACAAAAAGTTCTTTTTGAACTAATTTCTTGACTTTCTCGAAAAGATGAAAAAAGGGGTTGCGTGCTTCTTACAGTTTTCAGTAAATTTCTCTGGGTAGTCAATACCAGTTGAGCAGCTCATCACAATTCCATCCTGGTAGCCACGAGTTTACAACACTACATCCTTGCGATACCCACATTTTCAGGCATTTGTAGTCTTTAAACCCGTTTGTTAGGCCTCCGTAGGCCGCCTTGTTGCCCACCATAGAAGATAATGCGCAACCATGCACATTCATGCATGGTTTGCATGGAAAATGACTAATCATACGTAGCACACATGCTGGTTCCGAAAACGCTCAAAATAGCTTTTTAACGGAGTAAAATAGTAATAAAAAGGTTTCTCATCGTTATGCAAGCTGTTGGTAAATTATCAAAAATTTTCACCATGCAAATCATACGTCGCAACATATATGGTGCTACGTATGGAATAGATTTTTCACCATACTTTTTTTCTCTAGAAAACCGTAAAATAGAGGTTATTTGACAAAAATGACTGAGAAAAAGTATCTGTAGTGCAAAATACACTTTTATTTGATTTTATTTTTTTCTACCATGCAAACCATGCGTCGCACCATAAATGGCGCTATTCATGGAAATGATGTTTCCTTACAAAAACAACTTCAATAGAGCAGGTAACAGCACATCCAAAATTGACGAAATTTTCGTATATTTCGAGGTTTATTTGCATTTTCAAATTTTGAGGGGGTAAGCTGAGAAGATACTTTTGGAAAAAAAAATGCGTGAAGATTGGTGAAAAATGTTTTATTTTCAATTTTCTGCTTTTCTCATTCCGGAGCAAAGCTTTATTTGGTACGTCTTGAATCGAAATACAAACAAAACTCTGTTTTAAACAAACCGTGTCCGATTACCACAAGACATTTTAAAATTTGGTTTTTATTTCGTTGTAACCATACGTCGCGCCATGCATGATACCATAGTAACCATACATTGCAAGCTTCCATCGCAAGTGTATATATGACATATAAATTTTCAACATCCCTAGTAAAAGTATCAATATTGTTTAATTTGAAGTCCCCCATACTTTAAAAATTGTGGAATCGTACGTCGCGTCATGCATGGAAAATGTGTTATTTTCACATAAAAATACGTCGGCATTTCTTCATGGCTTCCATGGAACCATGCATGGTGCGACGTATGGTTGCACATTTTGGTCAACCCGGGTCTCCAAACCTTAATGTCAGGCCCCATTCTCTCAGCTTTCGACACCCGTTCGAAAAAGGCCTCTGAAGTTTCCGCACTTGTATGTCGGGCCTCTGTCACTCTGCTCTCGACACCCGTTAAAAAAGGACTCCGTAATTGACTCAACTCTGATAATTTTCGTCTGTGTAAAGAATGAACTGGTAGTCACTGCTCAGGGAACTTCTAAATGCTTTCGTTCGGAACTGATCTCTACACAGAGAACTGGCCACTGTCATTTGAAATCAAACTATTCAAAAAGCCTCCGTTTTTTGTAAGCTGATTGTTGAATTAATGGGTTGAAACAGCTCTAAAAGAGCTTGGGCTAGACCAAATCCGCTTCAAACTCACAGTTGCTGTTTTTCCATGTGTGTCGTAATTTAAACGCTACTTGTTTCCACGTTTTTCTTGGTGCCGGGTCTATTTAACTTTCGACAAGTTCCCGGGTCGTGGCAACAAATTGTGTTTTGCTTCTGGTCGTTTAAAATTGCTGTCGGGCAATTAGTTTATTGAGTCGGCATCAATAATTTTAATCGTCAAAAATATAATTTTTAAACAAAGAAACGGTTTTTTCAGTACTTAGCTTTTAGACCAACAATAATATCTAATTCTGTCCCAAAGCACCAATTTTTTGCAATAAGTGCGTTCACTATTTTGATAAATCACGGTTTTGACAGACGAAAACCTGTCAATCAAAGTCGACCAAGGCCGTTGTATGAAATAATTTAGATAGCTAAACAAAACAGAAAATGTTTCTTGGGGTTTTTAACCCAGTTACTGAGCGTAAATTAATGTTCCGTCAAGTTTGGCGTATGTCGATTCCGTCGAAGCTCACTGTGTATACGCTCGGCTACTCCTCTTATATGAAACAATTGTTCAAACTTGTATTTTACATTTGTTGAGCAACAAAATCGATTGTGATTTAAGAAGTATTTATACTGGAGAAAGATCAATTAACTGTGCGAAACATTAGTGGTAGGTTAGCTCCACTTTTTATCTCTATTCGGCAAGGGACGAACTTGCATACTTTCGAGCAAAGACACAAGATTCCAACATCACTTTTTTGATGAAGAGCAGTTAGGTTGTCTGACGGACGTGATTGCAGGCTGATGTAGCAGCAGGTCTCGGCTCCAAAAACCCTCTCATTGGATGTCAAAAAACCAGCAGAATCAGTATAGACCTTTTGGTAGCAACGACTGCTTTCACCATCCCGTGCTCGCTAGATACTCCATTAGATACTTTATTACTTCATCCCAACCATGTCAACAAAGAATAAGCAGAAGCGAACAAAGAAGCCGGCACGAATCAGCGAGTAGACCAAAAAGTTTCATTCAGACGCCTATGGACTACTTGAACTCGACGAGGCAAGTAGTATGGCCAACTTGGTCCAGTGGCCGGAGATTGTTTTCAGCGTCTTGCAGCAAAACCTTGGGGGTAGGCTTCCTTGACATGGTCAAGAGTAAAATTGAAGTCAAGAGACTTCTTCAGAGAACAGTGTAAATTCCAGTGAAAAGGTTCATAAAGTGAACAAGATAGCTTGGGACGTGGTATTCATAGTGATGATAGAAACTGGCTCCTGCTAACAATTATCTGCTACAAATCTAGAATGAATCAGAAATGTGACTTCAACGATGGCCTCGTTGTTATTTCTAGGTTTTTTCCCATCTCAATTTTTTTGTTTCATATACACTACAAAGAGAATGGTGCCGCAGGCGCTCTTTCAATTTTTTTTTTAATATCCTAATGGTTATCCTTTGGCTTGCGTTTCGGCAAAATTATGAGAAAAGAGCGTCCCTATAAATCCGCTACTGCTGGGCAGTTTGTATATACTAGCACTAAGGAGTCTTAGCAGACAGATTAGTTTTTTAGTCAAAATCTTCCATCATGTTTTTTAAATAATAAATTGTCTGACTTCATGTCGGAGTATCAGCCTCAATAAATCACCTCACCAAAATCTTTAACGCCAGTCAATGAATTTGCTTTTGCTCGGTTTTTAAAAAATAATCGTATATTGTACTAAGATTTTGTTGTTTGTTTCAATAAAACTTAAACGAAAATCAAGCACGATCAATTGAAAATTATTTTCATTAGTTCCATTTTCCTGTAAGTCGTTTTTTCCATTTAATTTGGGAGATGCAATTGGCTTACTTTTTTTATCCTTGCTTTCATTCAGAAAACCAAAGGTTGTTCACCTGAGAACTTATAAAAGAAAATTGGTCTAAAAAACTTCAGCAAGATTTATTTTGCTTGATGTAAAAAAAATGGGGTGGTATGATTTAAATTTGAAAAAGACAGCTCTATAACTTAATTGGATTTAATTGAACTCTTTATTTCACCACCTTGTGCTTCGAGTATTATTTCAGCCTAAAACTTTAGCATTTCGAAGTTCCTAAGTTCATTGGTGATGCTTAAAATTGTTGGATGTAACTCATAATATGTGAATTGAGGTTTTTTCATGCAATAAAAAAAGGTTAATAAGTAGTTTCTTATTTCTTTTTTGTTTCGACTTTCGAGAAAACAACGGAATATATGTGCACTGGGGGTTTTCAGTCGACTTTCGACTTTTTATGTAATCAGTTTTGATGAGATTATGTTATACTATATAGATAGATGCAATAAATGTCTAAAAAAAACATTTTTTTTTTGTGATCTTTGTGTGCAGTGTTGGAGTGTTTGAAAAGTACCAATTAGACCAAATTGTGAAATTAATACGTTAATTAATACCTTACTAGATGCTGAATTTATCACTCTTGTACTATTTTGTTTGATAATTTGTTTGAAAAAAAAATTGAGGGGATCGCCTTGAAAACGTGTAGTTTTGTTTGTTTTGCATACAAATGATTAATTAGGGTTTTTTAATTGCAAATTGAATCGTAATAAGTTTTTAGTCATCAGGGACATCATTGCTTGTTTTGATATATTATGTTTCTTATAAATCATTGGAATAGCCAATAATTTGAAGATTTGTAGCAAAATTGTATCATAGCATTAGGCGAAGCTTGCATGTTTCAATTGGTCGGAAAGGTGATCTAAATTCCGTTTGATTGGCTAACCATTTAATTTTGAGCACCCATACTTTCATTATTAATCAGATTGGCTTTGATTTAGCTCTCGGAAAGATGTCACTACTAGTACGACCTTCTTCCAAAGCAGCTCTGAAAGCATTTGCAGAGCAACTGGGACCTTTACCTGCCGCACGTGCATTCGGACATCGAGAAGTACAAAAAGTGTTTGAGGCTATTAAAAAATGCTCGGACAATATCTTTTACGACAGAATCCGAATTATGGGCGGAGACGAGCAGAAAACGAGTTGCTGGGCGACCCTGGATTTTGACTGTGTGGCGTTTGTAAATGTAGACGAGCAGTTCTGGGATCCAATCAATTTGGAACAGAGAATTGATGACCTTGAGAAGCGAGTTGTAAGATCGTGGGAGCTCAACTTGGCTAAAAATTTACCAGAAATAACGGTTGAATTTCCAAATGGTTGCAAATGGGCTAAGTTAGAGTGGAATAACTATAGTCTTACTGCAGATATTGTAGTTGGCGTTAATACAATTACAGAAAGCGATCGGATTGAGAATTCAGCTTCTGGAGAGAAGAAACGTGCGGATCTTCAAAGCGAAAGAGTTATGAGAGCTGTTTCAAATTTTGGCAAAAGTGAAGCTGATCAAAACAAAATTTTGAAGAAAGAGATCATATCAGTTTCTGTTATGGAGCGTTCTTCTTACTTGATGACCCAAAAACCGGCTCTAAATACTGAAGTGGCACGCCTGGCAAAATTTTGGGCTTTGATAAACAAAGCTGTTAAAATGAAGGGCTTATCATCATTGATTTCCATCATTGCAAGCGATTGTAACTCAAACCTGACATTGCTGGAGGCCTTTACTAAGTTTTTGGGAAAAATTGCTAAATGGAAAGATCTTTCAATTGATCATTCTCTGGACATAAGAGGAATACCGAAATTACATCAGAAGCCAAAAGTAGTTGACCCAGGAAACATCTTTGACAACTACCTGAAAGCAAAGTCTGGCTCAAACACATTGGCAGTCTTCAAAAAAAGGTCACTTAAAACAAAGAAACAGTTGAGTACAATTTCTGAAAATTCAGACTGGGCTTCGATTGCCGACTGCTTTCTTCTTGACAGATATCCGAGGCTAGATAAAAGACTCTTCAAAACGGTGATCTTTGAAATTAAAATTTCAAACAACCACGCTCTTTTTCCTCAAGTTAGGGTTGGAAAAAAAGGAAGAAAACATCGCTTCATTGCTCAAGTTTTTCTTCTCATGAAAATTGCTGCATCTTTCGTACCAAGATTAAATTGCGACGGAAGTCCTCGAGATACTGCGTTAATCGCAAAAGATCTAAAGATGCTCTTGACCACTCGACTCAATGCTACTTTTGTTTCCTCTATCTCTTCTCAGCAGAAGAAGAACAAAACTCACATGAGTTTCGAGCTTCCTGTGGCATCTGAAGAGTCGTCCCTGGCCATCGAGGGATTTGTGTAATTGTTGTAATAAGTAGTTTTGATATACAATTATTATCTGGTTTCTGAATTTTGAAAAACTCTCAAACTATTATTTACTCATTCATTAACATGTGATGTAAAATTTTTTGGACTGGGTGTTGAATAAACAAAACTAAATTTTTTTTATTTCTAATTTACTTCGAAGAAAATAACCCAATTTTTCAAGTACTGCAGCTGAAAAAAAATCAAAAAATTTTTCAAGAATAATTCAAACATAAACAAAAATATATTTTTCTACTTCTAATTTGGTTCGGAAGAATTAACTCAATTTTCAACTACTGCAGCGAGAATTTTCAACTAATTTTTCGATTCAATTGCAAACTTCATAATATTTCTGGACCACGGCAATGTATTAAATATCAACTCCAGTTTTTTTTCTATTGTTTGGCCTTGTTTTAGGTAGGGGCGGTCAATGCGAAAGAACTATTTGAGTTTAAGTCCGGGGTGGCTCACTCGTAGAGTAGTTTCAGATAAGGTACACCGTCTGTTCGTCACGCTATCTTATTTTCGGCCGGATAGATTCGTGAAACTTCTTAGTCTAATACCAATCCTAATCTTACTCTTAAATCTCCTAGTCTCAATAGATCTAATGTATACTGGTATTGTCGCGAGGTTTAGAATCAAGAATTGAACTTAGGGAGCGCAACTGTTTGATAAGTTAAAATTATTCTGTTCTGGCTGAAACTATAAATAGTTTGAGCCTTACAAATTATTGTAAAGGTTAGTTATGGATAATGATTGGTTAGTTCTAAGTATTTTACGGAGAGTTTATCAAGAATATAATTGGATATAAAAAACACTAGTTTTAAACTAGTTCCATATTAACCAATCAAAACTGCATATGCAAATCATGACGTGAATGAAATTTCTGGGGATGACAAAAGTCTGTATCATTTATCTTAACGATCTTATTGCACGTTTCAGATAAAATGACAAAAAAATAGTTTCAGAATTTATTGGTTGAAGACTATGAGGGCATTAATCTGCTGAGATCTATTTATTTGGTCTCATGCAAAAACTAACGACGCTAATTAGAGACTTTACAACGAACGACAACCTACAAGAGCAAACATTACGGCTACGGGTTACGATTAATTCCACCATTTCTTGCTCAATTACTTTTTGAAATACGACATGTGCCACATTTGCAGACTTACCAACTTTGTTCAAAACAAATGTAGTCGCTGTTTTGGTAGATGAAGCTTTAATCTCGTCTTTAATTGAAACAGTCAGTTTTACTCAAAACTGTAATGAGTTCTGTCGACTTGGAACCTACTTGGGCCAGTTTTATTGTACTTGCTCTGTTATAAGATGTTGTATTTGATCAATTAATTCCAAGACTGCCATACGTTCAGTACTTCAGTCTGCATTTTTTTTAGTTGTATAGAACGCTCACGAACCAGGAGGCCGTGTTCAAAAATTACAAGTATCTTTTGAGAGACCATGTGACTAGCCAAACTGCCAAGACCTGCCACAAAGGCAGAGGAAGAAATTTTGGAGATAATAAATCGTCTAATCTTCTGTCCGATTTATAAAAGCCTAGCAAAGAGGTTCGACAGAGTGTGCTTGTCTTCGGGAATTTTATTTGGGCCAAAAATGCTAAAACATTTACGATCGACCAAAAAAACTCTATTGAATCTTAAACGGGTTATTTTGAGAAACAATGAAAACAAAAAGACACTAGACTGGGCCAAGCCATGCTGTTCAAAAATGCGTTAGTCAGAAAAATTAGAAGGAGTGCATGCCCAGTAGGAGGTCATGTTTGGTCATGCGTTCATTACCAAATTAATGAGAGGAAATTCGGCAGGTCAATGCTGGAACCAGTATTTTTAAAAGCTCACTTTATACAACATCATTGATGACGTGGGGTGAACACCGCCTGATAAGTACAAAATTTTTTGATTGTTTTTCCACGTGCCTCACTTTCAAAAGAATTCACACCTTTCACACTTCTGTTAACACCTTTCACACTTCACTTACACCTTTCGACACTTTACTTTACACCTGTTGCGGCTACCGTTCACACCTTTAGCCTTTCTTTAACCCCTTTAAACTCCTTTTAGAGTCCATTGACACCTTTGGATGTATTGACAGCTTGCTGCACGGAGACTCAATAACAATTCTGTGATAGGGTATATAAAACACACGGTGCTAGGTATTTTAGCAGACCGGTTTTTTAGCAGACTCAGAACAATTATAAAGTGTGATAGCTAACTTCAAATGCGGCATTGGCGATTTGCGAAGAAATGCCAGAAAATGTTTCATGATGTGAAGGTTCTGATTGCTAATCCTTTTTCTGGTACGAGTCATATGAAGCGTCACCGTGATACTTGTCGGCCAGTAACTCCCTCTGTCAGCTCACCCTCTAGCAAACGATACCTTCCCCTGCTTTGACATTCTGACGCAAATTCAACGTACCTCGCCCGCGTCAGACGGCAGCTCCTTTCTGTTCAAGTTACAAGCATCCAGAACCAGCGTAACTTAAGCAGAGCTGGACAAATCCGAACAACCAAGTTTGCCCTCCTTTCTGCGGCAAAAATCAGCCGTTTCAAAATGTTAGGATCGGCTGTAGCTAATGGACTTATTAAATTTTGATTTTTTAATTTTCACATTTGAATTTCAATTTCTTTCTTGTTCGGAAAATTATTTTTTTTTTCACTAAAAACAGACCCGGGCCCGGGCCTCAAATTCAGTCCCAGTTCCAATTCTGCGGGTAACAATAAAAGCGACATGGAACTAAAGTGGTACCGGAGGCCTGTCAGAAAAAAAAATCAGCCAGAAAAACACCCACCTATGCAATAGCAAATAGGCCGATCGCTTCATCAATCTATGAGCTTGTTAAAAACAAATGCAAGTATGAACAAATGCTTATCTTAGAGATTTCATAAGTTTTACTATTTATATGGAATTGTTCGTTCGTTATTGTTTGAGAAGCCTTGTACGATGGAAAATGTCAGGAAAATGTCAGGAAAATGTCAGGTACGATGGAAAATGTCAGGAAAATGTTGGTGCCTGTAGGTCACTGGAATCCAGAGACAAGTTTATATATTTTTTTCCAAAATGTAAGTGGAATATATTTATAAAATTTCTGTGGATATCTCGATCAAGCTTGTTTAACCTAAATTTTCTCGGCACAACAGTTTTTTCACGGATTGCGGATCCACTCGCATGTTGCGGATTACGCGACAGCGTAATTTTTTTATCCACATATATTTTCATTTGCTTGTTGATTCCACAATTTTTTCCGGATTTTGCGAACTTTCGTGCAGTTTCGCCAGTTCTCGGAGCAATTTTGAGCAAGACAGTGTTTAAGCTATATGTTAATGGAATCTAAAACAGCAAAGAATATAAAAAATAGCAAAGTTGCGTATGCCGCGACAAATCTGCCGAGGAATCCAGAATCCAATTTTAAATTACAAAACACACAATTTGTCCTTTTAATTTCATGAAATGCATTTTTGGTCCACCCGGAAGTTGCTCAATTGGCGTTGATCCACACGGAAGACCCTAAGAAAAGATAAAAAGTAAAATCTAAGCACCCATTAACCTTGATTGTTTGTTTTCACGAACCCAGCAAAGTTGAGATGATCTAAAAATGCCTTGCCTTGATTGAAATAAAAAAAACTCAGAAAGCTCAAGCAAAACTTGAACAAATCACTAACACTAACTTTATCAATGAGTCGAGAGAAGTTTGCGAAAAAAATCATCTTATTTACGCTTTCAAAAATTTACTTTCCAGAATAGTCTCAGATACACGTTAATACGCCCCGCAAGATAGAATGAATGTCCGATGGAAAAATCATCGGTCAAGATAGCATCGATTCCATAACAGGCGATCAATATCAATGGAGTTCATAGAGAAAATATATAATCTCAACAGCACAATCGAGAAATTCGTAGCTCGTCGTCTTGTCGACTGAATATAGTAATAGTCCTCAGCCAGAACCTCCAAGCAAGATCACCTAAGAGAACGCTGAAGCCAGTTCAACTCATGGCTTTTGTAATTTCTCCTTCAACGTCTTTCGGGCAAAGGCGAACATGCAATCAGCACCACAACAGTCAACAATTCGGATCCCATGTTGACGTGTTTGACTCGTGATTTGACTAAAAGATGTCCATTTTTTGTCAGAAATTACGGCAGTCGAATGGCGTTTTTTTGAACGAAGTTGAGTCAAAGGTCGAACAGGGTCGAATCATGAGTCAAATAGGGTCGAATTATGGGTCGAATAAACTCAAATCATGGGTCGATGGGGTCGAATCATGGGTCGCATAGGGTCGAATTATGGACTGAATAGGGTTAAATCATGGGTCAAACAGGTTTGCATCACGGGTCGAACAGGGTCGAATTATGGGTCGAACAGGGTCAAATCATGAGTCAAACAGGGTCGAATTATGGGTCAAACACGGTCGAATCATGGGTCGAACAAGGTCGCATCATGGGTCGAATAGAGTCGAATTATGGGTAGAATAAAGTCAAATCATGGGTCGAACAGGGTCGAATTATGAGTCAAACATGGTCCAGTCTTGGGTCGAATGGGTCGACTCATGGGTCTAACAGGCTCGCATAGTCGAAGCATGAGTCGAACAGGGTCAAATAAGATCGAACCACAGGTGTGACAATGTCTAAACATGAGTCGACACAGGGTTGATAGAGTTGAACATGGTCGAATTATGAGTCGCATAGAGTCGAGTCATGAGTCAAACAGGGTCGCATCATGAGTCGAACAGGGTCGAATTTTGGGTCGATTAATTTCAACTCATGGGTCGGATAGAGAATGAAGGAAAAGAAGAGTTTTAAGGCTTTTTTTCTGCTATTTGGCCCCAGCTTTACGTTTACATTATCTTGAAATTTGGATCATAATTGTTATTTTTTTGAAATAATGAAACAATTGAAAACTAAAAGAAACGCATTTATGAGATACTTTCCAAAAGCTTTAATACAGAAAAGAACCACAATTTAACCTTTTTTGCCTGTTTCATACAGTTTAAAGTTAACCGTATAGGAGTTTCAATGATAATAATTGATAATTTTGGATATCCATTGTATGTCTCTATAGAATTGGGAAAAAATCGATAAAATGGGTGCTAATTTAATTTACCAAAACAATTAAATCCATTTTAATTGATTAAAAACCACTTTTCCCCGTAATGACCAAAACTTCTTTCAATTTCCATACAATTTCCACATATGAAAAACTTCACTCCGTACAATTCCATACAACTTAATAAGTACAGAAAAATGTATTAAATCTCTATGATAAGCAATTTTCCAACCATGAAAACGAAGTATTTTTCCATTAACCAAAAAGTTAAAGTTTCTTTTCTAAATTTAACTTTTGAAAAGTTATGGGCGAAAATTAAACAAACGCAAGTGACAAAGACCTTGGTTTACTTAAAGCACCATAGGTGGGTAGACTTGCATTTACAATACATAGAAAATGATCTGATTTGTCTTAGAGCTCTGTTTCACAAATGATATAACGAAAAGAGCAAACGTTAAAGTTTTGGTAAACTTTTTCAACGTTCACTATTTTAAAAGATGAATTGTTAAGTTATCAGACATTGATCAACGCATACATAAACATGTCAAGCAAAAAAATAGGAGTTTACAGTGTTTTAGGAAGAAGTTTTTGAGCGAAAAAAAATCCAACATTAGTGTATCCAGGACTACGTTATGCACACAAAACCTTAAAGTTTGCGGTGAAAAAGAAACAAAAATTTTTAGGGCATTTTCAAATTTACTGGGAAAAATTTTTGCGCTGCCATGAAAAAAGGCCAGTCACACAATACCTCGGTTTTTTCATCACCACACCAGACTGTTTTATAAGAATCAAACAGCCGCAGAAATTAGTTCACATCTTTTTTTAACCATTTTTAGAAATTGTGCGAAAACTTTATGACAAACAATTTAACATACAGTGGTTTGGAGGTCAGCCCTGGTTTGTTTATTTTTCTAAATATTCCAAACAGTGCAGTATATTCAAAACGTAACAATTGTTTCTGACTTGATTACAATACAAAAAAAACGATATTTGGTTCGGCTGAAAAATACTTGTCATATTTTCAATTTTTGTTTCAAGCTTTTCTCATAAATTGTTAGTTTCTCGTTCTTTGCTGGCCTTTTTTTCTCTTCCTCAACTTTTTATCCACCCTACATCCTCTTCCGCTTAAAACTGTATTACATTCCCATCACTCTCACCTTTACCGCCTCCACCCTCCGGGGCTGGGGATGGGGTAACGGCTTTTTGGGGTTTGTTTTAACTGGTTAACTGGAGGTGGTGGGGGGTTGGGGATAACGGGCAACGGGGGTACCGGAGGGAGGAACTGGGGGAATGGGGGGGGGGGGGAGTGGGTAGCTGCTTAACTGGGGGACTGGATAACTGGGGAGAGGGGGTAAACTGGGGGGATGGGTAAACTGGGGGCTATAAACTGGGAGGGGTGTAAATTGGCGGGGGGGGTCAAACTGTGGGGAGGTGTGGTAAACTCCCGTGTGGCGGGAGGAGAAAGGGAGTTAACTGAGGAGGGAGGGGGTAAACTGGGTGGGGGTTAACTGTGGGTGGGGGTTGATAAACTTGGGGGAAGAACGAACGGGGGAAGGGGTGAACGTGTACGGAGAAAATGCGTCGTAGGTGAGATAAAATGGTTTAAAAAAATTAAACATTTGAGTTGGCTAAGAATTCGAGTATGCCGTGAGTATATCAGAAATTGTTGAAAAATTAGAAATTTGAAATGAGTTTTGCGAAAATATATATGGATTATGATCCATTTTAATTAATTATAAAGGGTTTTGAATGGGTTATAATGGATTTGAATGGATTTTTTGTTCGGATTTAGTTTATACGAAAATAATCGATTAGATTCATAATATAATCGATTTTGGTCTAAATGCGCAACAATAATGGAGTATAATGACAATGACTTAGGCAACTTTTTTTTCCATTATAATCGATATTTATCCATGAAAATCCGGCGCGGTTAGAAAATGTTTTTATTGAAGTGAATCTTGCTACATGCGGTGGTATTTTCGAGCTGTTCAAAAATGCGCTCTTATGTTTTTAATTAACTGGCCTTAGAAATTTACCATGTGTAATCAAGCGTGTTACCATGTGTTATGGCAAATTTGTTACCATTTAAAATGAGTAAAAGGCTTTTTTTTCAGGAAAGCAAACAAAATATATTGGCAAATAATATATTTGCTTGTTCGGTCAAAAATTTGCATTTCACAGATTTCTCAAATTAATTCTTTCTTTATTTTACTGCTAAATAGCTGCTTTTACGTACTTTTTTTGTCATTGTTCAGCTTCTAATTCAGTTTTGTCGTATCTATTTCTAGATTCTTATTGTTCCGACTTTCGATACGAAAGTAACGGAATATTTGTGCTCGGGGTAGGTTTTTTTTTCTTCAGACAAATTTCGACTTTTTTTAAAATCATTCGAAAGCTATTGTTATCCTGAGCTCAAATTTGAAAAGATATTTCACCTGTGATCATTTTTCGGAAAATTATGGGGGTTTAAAGATTTTGGCCAATTTGGGACAATTAACGCAGGAAATATTTCGCGCTATTAACGCGTAAGCGTAGAGTTAATCCGTCTTAGAAATCATTCCAAATTAGTTGAAAGAAGCTTATTTGCCATAATTGATTTGTTACAAGGAGCTAAATCTATCTTTTTGTACTTTATATGGCGTGTGGGGGGATGATTTTCATAGAAAAATTTCAAATTTTAGAAAAAAAAATTATTTTTATTACATTCAATTTTTTGATGTTATTACTGCTCCATAAAACCTTAAAAGTCAGTCGGAACATTCAGGGCTTCGCCTTGATACGAGCAGTCTTGTTGTTAATATCATCACAAGTTTACTTCCGGCCCGAACCTTAAGGTAAAATAAAAAAGAAGGAAGAATTTGCAAACAAGTTGTATGTAAAGTGTGTATGCAGGCAGCTATTAAAGTTGTTTGAGTTTCGCTATTCCGAATTACACAAAGCTCCTGCTAAATAAGCCAAACCATGGTCGGGATAATAACGATGAGCTAAATTGAGGCAAACATACCAATTTCAATTGGTCTCTAAAGGAAATATTACATTCATTATTTTCAGATTTTGTTAAATACCGCTGTTTTTCAATTAGCGAACATATTTGGAAAAAGTAGCTATTAAGTTTCATCATTTTTTGCCAAAAATGATAATTGCCAAAAATGACAATAAATTTACCGGTTACTTGTAAATTCGAGTTCACAAGTCAACAGTAAAAAACCGTGTACACCAATTTGAGTTGTAAGGCAAATTTTTGGTTGGGAAAAGGTCTGTTTTTAATTGTGTACGTATACTTTCTCTTCTTTGTGGATATAACGATCTTGCTTCATATTATATCGAAGATTATTTTAGAAATTTTTATACTGGAGAAAGATCATTTAGCTGAGCGAAAAACACTGGTAGGGTAGCTTCATTTTCTATCTCTATTCAGCAAGGGAGGAACGTGCATACTTAAGAGCAAAAATGACATTCGTTACAGCCGCTAACATTTGTTTTTGAAAGTCTAACACCACAATTTCGATGAATCGCAGTTAGGTTGTCTGGCGGAAGTTATTGCAGGTTGATGTAGCAGCAGGATGCCGGCCCTGACAACCCTCTAATTGGATACCTCTAATGAAAACTGCCAATTAGACCAATTTGTGAAGTTGATACGTTAAGGAAAACTTTGCTAGATGCTAAATGTATCCATGTTTGTGTTCTCCTTAAAATATGACACCTGGAAGGGGGACAATTAAAAAAATGAACAATTTTGTTTATTATTTTTCGAAATTTCACATTAAAAAAAAATCTGGGCATCGCATTGATACGCGTAGTCTGGTTTATTTTTGTATTCAAATGATTCCTTTACTCATCAGGGACATCATTGCTCGGTTTGATATAATATGTTTCTTGTAATTTATTGGAAGATCCAATAATTTGTAGATTTTTACCAAAATTGTATCTTGCGTTGTGCGAAACTTCCATGTTTCTATTAATTAAAAAGAAGATCTAAATTCAGTTTGATTGGCTAACGCAATTTCGTTTTAAGCCCTTAGAGTTTATTAATAATCAGGTTGGCTTTGATTTAGCTCTCGAAAAGATGTCAATGCCATTACGACCTTGTTCTCTCAATGCAGCTCTGAAAGTACTTGCAGAGCAACTGGGACCTTCACCAACTGCACGCGTATTCGGACATCGAGAAGTACAAAAAGTGTTTGAGGCTATCAAAACATGCTCGGACAATATCGCTTACAACAGAATCCGAATTATGGGCGGAGACGAGCAGAAAACGAGTTGCTGGGCGACCCTGGATTTTGACTGTGTGGCGTTTGTAAACGTAGACGAGCAGTTCTGGAGAAGTTCAACAGGACTAGAGCAGAAGTTAGATGATCTTCAGGCACGGGTAATCAATTCATGGAAGCTAAGCTTGGCAAGACAGTTACCTGGAGTTGTAGTTAGCTTTCCTGAAGACCAAAAATGCAAGTTGGAATGGATTGATTACGGATTTACTGCGGATTTGCTGGTTGGTGTTAATGCACTCACACAAAAAGATAGAGAGAATCTTGCAGCGTCTAAAGGCAAGAGCTTGGCAGATATTCAGAGCGAGAGAATTATGCTCGCAGTTGCCAACTTAAGCAGTAACCACACGGAGAGAAAAAGAATAGCTACTAAGCTGATAATTTCGGCCTCTGTTATGGAACGGTCTGCTTATCTGATGGAACAGAAATCAGCCTTACACCATGAAGCTGCTCGACTGGCAAAGTTCTGGGTTTTGATGAACGCTAGTGGTAAAAAGAAGGGTGCGTCGTCACTTTTTTCTATAATTGCAAGCAACTGTGACACAAATACAATTTTGATGGATGCTTTCAAAAAATTCCTGCAGTCATTAAATAATTGGAAAACCCTTTCAATTGACTTGTCGCTGGACTTAAATTTACCAAAACAACTAGAAGCAACAAAAGTTATTGACCCAGGAAATCAATTTGATAACTACTTTACCAATGAAGACGAACCAAAACGAGTCAAGGTTTTTATGAACACTCTCAAAAACAGATCAAAGAAAACAATCAACAGGATGCATAGTACCAAAGGTAATTCAAATTGGGCTGCAATTGCCGACTTTTTCCTTCTGGACAAATATCTGAGGCTAGATAAAAGACTCTTCAAAACGGTGATCTTTGAAATCACTATTTCAAACAATCAATCTCTTTTTCCTCGAATTCTTGCTGGGACAAAGGGAAGAAAACATCGATTCATTGCTCAAGTGTTCCTTCTCATGAAGCTTGCCGCATCCTTCGTGCCGAGAAGAAATAACGGCGGAGATTATCGAGATACCGTGTTAATCGCAAACGATCTGAAGACTCTCTTGACAACTCGACTCAGCGCTACTTTTGTTTCCTCGATCTCTTTTGAACAGAAACAAAACAAGACTCATATGAGTTTTGTGCTACCTGTAGCATCCGAAGAATCATCACTGGTCATTGACGGATTTGTGTAATTGTTGTGATAATTTATTTTGATATGCATTTATTATCTGGTTTCTGGATTTTGAAAAACTCTTCAGTTAATAGGTTCTCAGTCTTTACACAAGAAGAAAATGTTTTGCTGGATTGGGGTTGAATTGTTTGCTGAAGAAACAGAAACAAAAATCAAAATTTTACGTTTCTAATTCACCTCGGAGGTAATCACTTGATTTTCAATCACTCCAGCTGTACAGTTCTGATTTAACAGTGCTAATTTAATTTATCCGGACTAAATGAATAACTTTGAACGTTCAAACACGTTTTTCTGGAATTGAGTGATTTTGGACAAAAATGATGTTGACAAATCTTGCTTGGGTTTTTTCAGAATTTTCGTGGTGCAATTTGTGTTTTGGCATGTTTTAGTCAATCAAAAACTACACCAAAACAATTTTTCAATTGCTGACAAAACTAATTTACAGTGAGCTGTTTATGTAGCCCAACAAAGTTTAAGAAGTATATAAACTCCAAAAATGGCACGAACGACCTTGCTTTTTCAAAGGAAAAAAGACAATGCAAAATACATTGCATTATAATAATTCAAAGTAAAAAGTAAGCATGAAGTTGTTTCAATCAATCAGTGTTGTTTTTTTTATATAACGTTTTACCGAGTTTACCGTGTAGGCTGGAGCTGGGGAAATTTTGGATTCCTTTTTCCATCATGATTCAAAATTGATCACTCAGTTTCAACTGATTTTTAATTGTGTTAGTACAAATGAAAGGAAGTTTAAATTTTTATCTGAGACCAAAAAACTGTATTTATTTAAAAACAGACTCATATTTTTCATAAAAGTAATTGATATGTTGACATCTGTTTTCCTCTCCCAATTGTAGCTAATATAACTGCGGTTTTCCCAGAAACTGATGGAAAATGAGAAATCATTTTGGTTTTTTCAGACTAAATTCAATTTTATATTAGTAACTATTAAATAGAAAGTTTCTATCATTGAAAAGTATTGAAACTTTGAGTTTGATTTAATAAGATCTTTTATTTTTTAAGACTTGTGATCTTTTAGTGAAAATTTTAGGATTTTCGAGAATGCATTTTTTGCGATCTGACGATTTATTCCGAATCAGAAATCGCTTCAAATTGAGTTTTTAGGTTAGTATTTCTCCTTTTCTTCTTTATCTATTATCTATCTATAAACTATATTTCTGTTAGAAAGAACTAAGATGTTTCATAAAAAAAGGCAATGGGAACTTTCTGCTTTTCGTCCTGATATCGAAACTGCCATATCGTATTCGTTTGACCAACTTGGGAAAACTATCGAACATGCGGTCCTTTAAGAATCAAAATTCGTTAAAGCCCGACTCAAAATCTGACAAATTGAACTGAAGCAAGCTGTTTAGTCCTAATAAAACGTGAATAGAAGCTAATTACATCGCTGGGTACTTTAAATTGCCTTCGGGGGGTTTTCTAACAAAAACTCAAAACGAAATTTGTTAAAGTATTTCTTGTTTTTTAGTTTCAAAAAACGCTTTTTTTCAAATTTTTTGTTTCAAACCTCCAACCGCACATGAACAAAGACACAGATTGAAGTCGCACATTATAAATCTCATTCGCAGTTATTGTTAAAAGTCCTGTTTCTACTCTAATCAGGCACCGTGCCATTGATTTTGCCGTTATTTGAAACACACCTGCAAACACTGCGTCCACATTGATTTGAGTGCTTCTTAATGTCACTGAGATCTTTTTTGAGAAAACAGAGTACAAAAACTGCAGTCAAGCTAAAAACCGAAACCTAGTCTAGTCAGCGCAGGGTCTTCAATTGTACTATACGGAGGCCAGTGACTAATTAAGAAGGACAGTAGAAACTTCGTTGTTGGGCGGGCCTTTCGGGACAACAAAACCATGCTGAAGA
Source organism: Symsagittifera roscoffensis (assembly GCF_963678635.1). Lineage (NCBI taxonomy): Eukaryota > Metazoa > Xenacoelomorpha > Acoela > Convolutidae > Symsagittifera > Symsagittifera roscoffensis. The sequence continues at coordinate 62,326,145 of NC_087066.1, forward strand.
ATAATCTGTTTTTCCTTACCAATTCAGTTAGGAACGCGGTGTTTCCAGAAGCCCCAACACCGGATCAAATCAATTTAAAAGACAGATGGATCCTTGTTTGAGTATAAAAGGATTCATACTGCAGCCCAAAAAAAGTATTAGCGTTCAAAGGAGTTTTTATATCAAAATAGTAACCCACTGCGAACAGAAACTAAACGGTATTTGCTTTGAAGTTTTTAGAAGATTAGGGCCATTTTCCTGCAGCAGCTGCAGCGTTCTTTTCGCATATAACGTGAGGAAGCGTATATCCTTGTATAGCATCATAAGTTTGAGATGGAGAAGCTGCAGAATCAAGTTTGAGATGTTCATCAAAATTGTATGGCTAGTTACGAAGAGATTGTTCTTGTGGTAAGATCTCAACAGGACGCGCAGCGTTGCGCCGGCCAGGTTCAGCTTGCCCAGATATTCATTGAACAGATGCCGACATCTTTTTGATAAGATAACTGCATTTTTCCAGATGACAGGGGTCGAATCAGAGACATGCTCTTTCTTGCGCCCTAAAAGATCTCTAACCATGATAGATAAAATGAACAAAAAGACGTGATATGAAATTTCAAGGAAGTACGTATTAAAAGCTTGGTTTAATGGCGAAAAGAGTATGATTCTGTTTCAATGATTGATTATAGTGATAATTTTTGCATTTTTCCTGATTCAAGACTTGCTTTACTGATAAGGAGCGCTTCACCGATGAGAGGGCTACAAAGCTAGGAGTAGAAAACAAAAAAATTGGAAATTTTTTCAGCCGTTGAGGGACTTTGTTTTTGATGATCCACTTAAAAAACTAGTGTAATCGGTTATATTGAGTCTGATGAGTGTTTGAAGGCACTCTAATTTTGATGGCAGCTCCTGCGTGCTGAATTGAAAACTGAAAATATTTCAGTCTCATCTTGTGATTACAACAATTGCTAAAGCCTTCATACTCATTATGTGTCTAATGTCAGTTGCAATATTTCAGCTTATCTTATCTATTGAAAGCTTTTTCACTCAAGTAAAAGTTGAATGCTGAAAGCTCGTGTTAAGTGCAGCGCAGTTATCCGTCAAATTTTGCAGTTATTTCCATTAACCCTGTAGCTCCGTCCGTCACCCCTTTTATCAGCAAAGAGAGCATCATACTCAAACCGGTATCCTCTTCGCGAGCACCCTGCGACCATTCGATTCTCCGATTCAGGTACTGCTCAGTACCCCTTCGCCAGTAAAGTTGCCAACAATATAAGGACACATTTTTGCGACAATATTATTAAGGTGCAAGTAACTCAGCTGAGGGCAACAACTCGACATTAGCAACATTATCCAACCTACGCGAATTCCTTTCAGCAGCTTCGGTTATCCATGTTCATCGGCATTTCCTCGTTGACAGTTATCGGGAGCTCTCAGTGAATACGCAATAGAAATTGTAGATCATCCTAGTCACTTGAGTGTTGCTTTAAGTGAAGACTGTCACTTTTATAAATGAAACAAAAGTCTTAAGCGTTTGCCTAACCATGCCATTCAGAAGAAGAACTCGAACGAGACAAACAAGATAATGAAAAAAGTTGTGCTGAGATGTGAGAATAGTAGAATAGTCAGTTCTGAAGATAGAAAAGATATTGTACTTTTTGAGCAAGTTTGATTTGATGTGAAAACAAAACTGCACACGTGTTTTTTTTTCCAACAGTTGAAGTCAACAATTTACCCATTAACAAGTCGAGTTAGTCAAATGCGAGTTTTTTAAACTGCACAGGACTAACTCATGGCGAGATTTGCACATGGCAAAACAAAAACTAGTCGATGAATTTAGAACTGCGGACTTGAGATATCGTAACTCCTTCGTTTTTTTTTTGTCTTTCATTTTTCTACTCTCTTCATTTCCAAATGACTTTAAATTACATATAAAAATTTTTATTAATTAAACTGATTAGAAACAAAAGTTTTTGACAATTGTTTTTTTAGAAAAGATAAGAACTAACCGATAGACTGCAAGATTAAAATACTTTGGTTAGTTAGTATCAGCCAATCTCATCTCTTGATGTAGAACGTGATTATTTTTAGCGTGCACATTGAGCGAACAGAAAAATTCAAAATAAATTTTACTTAGAAACGGCTAAAATTATTTTCTCACACCAAAATGATTGTTTCAATCAAAAATTTTTCCATCCGAAAACTTTTCAATTTACTCCATTTTACTGAACATATGATATAACGGTTGTTTGAAGATTCGACTTACAATGCTTACCACTTTTTTGTAGGTCCAATTCTGCTTATTTTAGATAGCTGTTGTTCACGCTGGTTATATCAAATAGCGAATTCTATTTACAATTTTTGGAATCCTTCCACAACTCGTACTATCAAAGAAAATCGGTCGATTACATATGTCGGTCGGTTACGTGTGATTGAAACAAAAATTTGTATATATGCGTTAAGACTATTGAAATCTCTCGGGTTTCACGCGTTTTTCCCGGTAAAAAAGACCCGCAATATGCCATAGGAATTCTCTTATGGCCACATTGACCCATTTCTCTCCAAAAATTCAACACGTCGGATGTTTGGGTCCCGTGAAAAATCAAATGAGAAGTATGTAATGGCTTTTTTTGAGAAAACATCGAAAAAAGTTAGCAAATGATAGCCGTGATTTCGAAGGTTTTGCGGCCTAAAACAATTTCTAATTAAACCATTTTAGTTACCAAGGCCCATTTTCTACAAAGATCCATAATGTACCCAAAAATTAGAGTTTCTACCAGATTTTTTTATTTGAAGACTAGACTCATGTGACCATAATGGTTTCGTTTAGATTTAAACCGTTTTGTTTGGCCGAACTAGCCAACACTGATATTTCGCCATCGTATTAAAATATCGTTGCCGAAGGGCAAAACTTTTTTCATCAAGAAAAAAAGAGACAGTAAAATTCAGTTTTTCGGACCTGGATCTAGCCGAAATGACTCTAAAAAACCTTCAGCAGTTGGGTTATTTGGCAGTTTTTCAGCTCTATGTCTCGTTAGAGCCACGATACCGGAAACTTCAGTGTCACTACCTATTTGACATTGCTCTATCAAAAGGGGTCGCTCATAATTGACTTTGGTTCTCCGGTTGTGTGAGGTGATTTGAAGACCTTGGATCAATTTCTGTTTCAAAGTATAGAGAATCGATAAGGTTTTCTAGCCGTAAAAATCTAAAATCACTACGCAAAATTTTACGGAATGGATTGCTGCCAATGATATTTTCTGCCAATAGTTTCTGCGTTTGAATTTTGAAGATTCCAAGATAATTGCTGATTGTTTTTTTAGCGACCCGGCTTTGCAGCCGTTCTTTTGAAGTCAACTTGTCTTAAAATGCTACATTTATTTCAACTCCTTTACCAGTTTTTGGCTCGCAAAATAATGAAAAGAAATCTTCAGTGTCATTCGACTCAGAGTGAGAGCCATGAGACAGTATCAGATGACTGCACATCAAAAACATCAATAATGAGCCGCAACAAAAAGGTAAATTTCTATTATAAGACAGCTTTGCTTCTGTCTGTTATAGATATTTTATTTGACTGCATAATTAGCCTGATCATTGGTCGCCTGATTTGGCGCGGCCATTGTTGTACTACATAGCGTGTCTCTTCTGTGTTCCGTGCTGTGCTGAAATTGTAGTCAAATTTGGAAAATCAAACATTGCCAGAACCTTATAGACAGGTTAAAAACAGGATATTGAAAACGCATATTGAACGTGTTTGATGCTGACCAATGAACTCAAGGTCAAATTTTAGCAAAATGGTACAATTAATTCAACTCATTCGCCAGTCTTCGGCTCGCAAAATAATGGAAAGAAGTCTCTGCTGTCATTCGACACAGAGCGAGAGCCATGAGACAGTATCAGATGACTGCACATCAAAAACACCAATAGTGAGCGCAACAAAATTGCGAATTGCTAATATAAGACAGGTTTGCCTTTATAAGATCTTTATTTGACTGTATGACGAGCCCTATTCTTGGTCGCCTACAGTGGTGCGACCAATGTTCTACTCCATATTGTGTCTGCTCTGTGTTCCACGGTGTGCTGAAACTTTTGTCAAAGTTAGCAAAATCAAACAACAACAAAATCAAAAAGACAAATTGAAAAAAAAATTACTAAAAACGGGATGAAAATCATATATTGAACGTGTTTGACCACTGAAGTTTTGGGTAATTTTTTTCAAAATGGCACCTTGAACTCGAGTGTTTCTTCATTCCTTGGCTCGCAAAATAAAGTAAAGAAGTCTACAACGTCATTCGACAAAGAGTGAGAGCCATGAGACAGTATCGGATGACTGCACATCAAAAACACCAATAGTGAGCGCAACAAAATTGCGAATTGCTAAAAAAAGGCATGTTTGCCTGTATCTGGCGTAAGATCTTTATTTGACTGTATGACGAGCCCTATTCTTGGTCACCCACAGTGGTGCGACCAATGTTGTACTCCATATCGTTTCTGCTCTGTGTTCCACGGTGTGCTGAAACTTTTGTCAAAGTTAACAAAATCAATCAACCCCAAAACCAAAAAGACAAATTGAAAAAAAGTTTACTGAAAACAAAATGGAACACGTATATTGAACGTGTTTGATGCTGACCACTGAAGTTTTGGGCAAATTTTTTCAAAAAGGCACCTTGAATTCGAGTGTTTCTTCATTCCTTGGCTCGCAAAATAAAGGAACGAAGTGTTCAACGTCATTCGATACAGAGTGAAAGCAGTGAGACAGTATCAGATAACTGCACATTATGAACACCAGTAATGGGTCGCAGCAAAAAAGTGATTTGCTAATAAAAGACAGCTTTGAATCTATCTGTGATAGGGATTAACTTTGGCTGTATAACCAGCCCGATGCTCGATTGCTTGCAGTGTTGCGACCAATGTTGTACTCCATTTCGTGTCTGCTCTGTGTTCCAAGGTGTGCTGAAATTTTTGTCAAAATTAGGAATATCAAGCAACCGCAAAATCAAAAAGCCAAATTGAAAAAAAAACTAAAAACGGGATGAAAAACATATATTGAACGTGTTTGACCACTGAAGTTTTGGGTAATTTTTTTTCAAAATGGCACATTGAACTCGAGTGTTTCATCAATCTTTGGCTCGCAAAATCAAAAAAAAAGTCTTGAACGTCATTCGACACAGAGTGAGAGCGATGAGACAGTATCAGTTGACTGCAAATTAAGAACACCAGTAATGATCGCAACAAAAAAATGATTTGCTAATATAAGACAGCTTTGCATCTATCTGTGATAGGGGTTTAGTTTGGCTGTAAAACGAGCCCGATGCTTAGTTGCTTGCAGTGCTGCAACCAATGTTGTACTTCATAGCGTGTCTGCTCTCTGTTCCTTGTTGCGCTGAAACGTTTGTCAAAGTTAGAAAGAAAAACATCCCTAAAAGCTAAAAGGCAGATTGAAAACAGCAAAAAAAAATTAAAAACGCAAATTAAATGATCTGATGCTGACCATTGACGCCATGGGCAATTCTTTTCGGAACGGCACTTTAAATTCATTTCTTTTATCAGTCTTCGACTTGCAAAATAGTGAAAAGTAATTGGTTATGTCCTTTGACGTATGGAGTGAGAGCCATAAGACAACATCGGAATACTGCCTATTATAGACACCAAAAACAAGCAGCAACAAAAATGGTGAGTTGCCAATTTAATTCAGCTGTGCTTCTGAGTATTTTAGGGAAATTGTTTGGCTACATTTCCAGCCAGATTCTTGATCACCTGCAGTTGTGCTTCAACTGTTGTAATCCATAACGTTATAATTGCGAATTGCTAATATAAGACAGGTTTGCCTTTATGAGATCTTTATTTGACTGCATGACGAGCCCTATTCTTGGTCGCCTACAGTGGTGCGACCAATGTTCTACTCCATATTGTGTCTGCTCTGTGTTCCACGGTGTGCTGAAACTTTTGTCAAAGTTAGCAAAATCAAAAAACAACAAAATCAAAAAGACAAATTGAAAAAACAATTACTAAAAACGGGATGAAAATCATATATTGAACGTGTTTGACCACTGAAGTTTTTGGTAATTTTTTTTCAAAATGGCACATTGAACTCGAGTGTTTCATCAATCCTTGGCTTGCAAAATCAAAAAAAAGTCTACAACGTCATTCGACACAGAGTGAGAGCCATGAGACAGTATCGGATGACTGCACATCAAAAACACCAATAGTGAGCGCAACAAAATTGCGAATTGCTAAAAAAAGGCATGTTTGCCTGTATCTGGCGTAAGATCTTTATTTGACTGTATGACGAGCCCTATTCTTGGTCACCTACAGTGGTGCGACCAAAGTTGTACTCCATATCGTGTCTGCTTGTGTTCCACGGTGTGCTGAAACTTTTGTCAAAGTTAACAAAATCAATCAACCCCAAAATCAAAAAGACAAATTGGAAAAAAGTTTACTGAAAACAAAATGGAACACGTATATTGAACGTGTTTGATGCTGACCACTGAAGTTTTGGGCAAATTTTTTCAAAAAGGCACCTTGAACTCGAGTGTTTCTTCATTCCTTGGCTCGCAAAATAAAGGAACGAAGTGTTCAACGTCATTCGATACAGAGTGAAAGCAGTGAGACAGTATCAGATAACTGCACATTATGAACACCAGTAATGGGTCGCAGCAAAAAAGTGATTTGCTAATAAAAGACAGCTTTGAATCTATCTGTGATAGGGATTAACTTTGGCTGTATAACCAGCCCGATGCTCGATTGCTTGCAGTGTTGCGACCAATGTTGTACTCCATATCGTGTCTGCTCTGTGTTCCAAGGTGTGCTGAAATTTTTGTCAAAATTAGGAATATCAAGCAACCGCAAAATCAAAAAGCCAAATTGAAAAAAAATTGCTAAAAACGGGATGAAAAACATATATTGAACGTGTTTGACCACTGAAGTTTTGGGTAATTTTTGTCAAAATGGCACATTGAACTCGAGTGTTTCATCAATCTTTGGCTCGCAAAATCAAAAAAAGTCTTGAACGTCATTCGACACAGAGTGAGAGCGATGAGACAGTATCAGTTGACTGCAAATTAAGAACACCAGTAATGATCGCAACAAAAAAAATGGTTTGCTAATATAAGACAGCTTTGCATCTATCTGTGATAGGGGTTTAGTTTGGCTGTAAAACGAGCCCGATGCTTAGTTGCTTGCAGTGCTGCAACCAATGTTGTACTCCATAGCGTGTCTGCTCTCTGTTCCTTGTTGCGCTGAAAAGTTTGTCAAAGTTAGAAAGAAAAACATCCCTAAAAGCTAAAAGGCAGATTGAAAACAGCAAAAAAAAATTAAAAACGCAAATTAAATGATCTGATGCTGACCAGTGACGCCATGGGCAATTCTTTTCGGAACGGCACATTAAATTCAACTCTTTTATCAGTCTTCGACTTGCAAAATAGTGAAAAGTAATTTTTTCTGTCCTTTGACGTATGGAGTGAGAGCCATAAGACAACATCGGAATACTGCCTATTATAGACACCAAAAACCAGCAGCAACAAAATTGGTGAGTTGCCAATTTAATTCAGCTGTGCTTCTGATTGTTTTAGGGAAATTGTTTGGCTACATTTCCAGCCAGATTCTTGATCACCTGCAGTTGTGCTTCAACTGTTGTAATCCATAACGTGCCTGCTCTTGTTGCACGGTGTGCTGACTTTGTTGTCTCATTTGTAAAAATAAAACATCCCAGAGTCTTATAGACAGGTTGAAAACAGAAATATTGAAAACGCATATCGAATGTGTTTGGTGCTGATCAGTAGTCACGGGCAATTTTTCCCAAAATAGTACATATAGTTCATTTCATTCACCACTTTTTGGCTCGAAAAACAATGGAAAGAAGTCTTCAGCGTCTTTCGACACAGATTGAGAGCCATGAGACCGTTTCAGATGACTGCACACTAATAGATGCATTGAAAAAGCGGACCTAAGATTTTTCTGAGGGTGAGGGGGAATTACGCACAACATAACCAATAAATATAATTTCGAAAAGCAGCAGTAAAATAAGCAAAATTCATCTTCATGGATTCTGAATGTTTTTTCTGCATTATTTTTCTGCATTATCAGAAGGAGCGTTCGCTAGTGCAAAATGTCACTGGAAGACTAGTTTCATTTTGCAGCAGCGCGTGCAAGACTGGCATTGTCGACTAGTCACAAAGTTTTAGGGTGTTGTTGAAATCGGTTGGTATGATTGCCGAAAGGGGAAGCAACACAACATAAAATGGTTTTGGCTGAGTCGGATCAACGTTTTAACGAGTACGTGAATTTTCTAAAAAAAAAAAAAACTTTCTGCTGATTACACTTTTGAGGCGACCAGAGTGTGTTTAGTCTTTCCCAAAACAAAACAAAGACAACAGGCTGTTTTGCCACATTCACTTCGCCACAAAAATAAACTACGTTTTGGGCACTATTCCATCATATCTACGCTTGCCAGAGACAAATGCTTAATGGAGTTTTTTAAGGTTGGTTAGCTAAACCTTGAAAATTGTAAGAAAGGCAATCCAAGCGCAGTAGTTGCATGCAAATTGTACGGACACTTTGGCAAAGTGGGGTAGTTATCAGGGTTGTCATCAAACAAAAAATCTAGAACACTGGGAACAGTGATGAAGTGGTTACGTCTACGCCTCGTAGTAATTGAAGGGCGGACGTTTGAAGGCTCACCATGATATGTTCTTAATTGAGGGCAAAGCAATTATTATCAGCCAAGATTTTTAAATTAGAAACAATCCAATTAATTCTTAAGCAGTAGCTCATCAGCACTTCTCCATGAAGAGCCAAACAACTTTGATGCTGGTTCTGTGCAAAAATAACTTCAACAAAATACAAAGAAGCTTAATAGCTTACAAAAAAGTGCACTGTACAAGTTAACAAAAAATAGACAAAACAAATTCATTACAAGTCTACAGAAAACCAAATATATACACATTGATATAAATTTTTTGATCAAGTAGTTTTTATTCAGTAGAAAACAGTTTTCAAATAGTTTTTTTTGCTCGTTAGGCTAGAAGATCACCTCATCCCAGTAACACAATTTAACATAAATTTCCATGCTTCGAACAATCAACTCGTCGATAATTTTTTTCATTAGTAACCGGGTCGAAAGGCTCAATTTATCGCTCCTGCTTATTTTTGTTCAATAAAAGGCAACTGAACAAAATGAAACATAACAAATGTCAGAGGTCACATTTGCTGCTAAATTTTTGTGAAACTTGCATTAGAAGTTGTTTGAGAATTCAGTGTCATTTGTAAATTGTGTTCATTTTTTTTGAAAAGTAGAGTAACTGAATTTTTTAAATGAAACACAAACGGAAGAAATTGAATATGACACCATTTAGTACCACGTCAGAACAAATTTTTGTGAGGTAGTTGAAACTGGGCGGAAAAATACAAGTTAATCCCTAGTTCCTTCACTATGTAGGTAAACAGCACTTCTCATGTGGGTAAACGTCAAAGTTATCTGTTGAACTAGTTGAACTCAATTGAGTGCAGATGTACAAGGCCTGTGAAATGATATTTGAGCGAATGCTTAGTCAAACGAGACCAAAATTTGACATAATAAAGACAAAAATGAAAAAAAAAAAAAACTAAAAATAGAGCTGCCAAGATCCATGATCTTCCTCAGCAAATTGTTACTAAGTTAAAAAGGAGAGTGAGGAACATCAATTAAACTCTGACTTTGCGTTCCTCCGAAAAAGTTCAAAATCAAGAAAATATGAAGACTTTGTGACTTATGAATTGCGGTCGACTTAAAGCTCAAACTCTTGATACTTTTGATATTAGTGGGTAAATCTGTACAGGTAACCTGCGAATTGCACAAGGATGAAGAAAAATTAGGACTATCAATTGAAATTCATTGAAAGATAGTTAAAAAATGAATCAATCTAATTTTGTCGAGCTTCTAAAAACAACAATCAAAACCAAAAAAGAACAGTGACTCACAGTATAAGATCAAATTGTAAGGCCAAGAGGGAAACTTTGTCAAAAAAGCAAAAACCGCTGAATCTATTTTTTTAAAATTTAGATTGGGAATTTTGAATAAAACTTGAAAAGGGGGATTGGAGCGATTAAAAAAGATATGTTAGGTCCAAACATTTTGTTTCTAGAAGCTAGTTGTTTCACACCGTATTTGTCATTCATAAGTGAACTGTTTCAGAGTAATAAGGGAGTGAACTATGATTGGAGAGAGCATTAAACGTAAGCAGACTGTTTTCAGCGGGGAAAAACCAAGGAAGTAAACAGAAAAATGTACAAAAAATTTTTAAAAAAAGCGTGAGAGTTCCAGTTGCCTACCTGTTCAACGGCAAGTTCGAGTTGCAAGAAGTTTTTGTCGGGGGGTTTTGCCAGTCTTTGAAATCCATTGAACACAGTTTGAACTTTTGGTAGCACGATTGTCTGAATGCAAGCCTTAATCGAAGCTGAGGAAAAAGTGGAGGAAAGTATCAGACGTCCCATTAAGCTCGGTGAACAGATGCATTCGAATGCTTCTCGCAACAGCATTTCTGCCCGTAGAGGAAGTCCCCACAGCTTTCGAGCTTCTGCAAGGTATGGCATCTGAAGAAAGTCAACCGATTTTCAATTATTTCGAGGACACATATATTGGTAGACTGACTTCTCAAGGACGACAGAAGCCCAAATTTGATATGGAGCAATGGAGTTGCCATCAAAGAGTAAAAAACGACCTTCCCCGCACCAACAACGCTGTAGAAGGTTGGAACAGCAACTTCGTGAAACTGGTCAATAGTAAGCATCCATCATTCCCAAAACTGATCGAGAAGTTCCAGGACGAGCAAAAAAACGCGGAAATACTGTTGGAAAAAATGTGCGCAGGACAAAAATTAGCCAGACCCAAAAAAGCTAAATACCAAAAACTCGACAAAAACTTGATCACTATGATTAAGTCATATCAACCCAACGATATCATTGGGTTTTTGAAAGGATGTAGTTATAATATTAAATTATAATCAAAATTTTCTTTTCTTTTTAATTTTCACGTTTATTCCATATTGCCAAGCAATAAAATTTTTCCAAGTTTGAAACCGGCAAAATAATGAATACATACAAGGTGTTGATTTTTCTTTTCCCTCCGTCCAACCCTCTAAGGTTGAACCCTTTGTTGTACCCTAGATATACCCGTTATCATCTTTACCCGAATTTCAACTTTTTTCGGAAACTTGGAAAAATTTTTGTGCCGCCGGAGATTCGATCCTTTGATCTCTAGAGTTTGAGACTAACGCTTTAACTATTATACCATGAGTCCTTTGATTTTCATCCGAATTATTGTTCCAAATTTGGCTCTTTGATCTTTAATTGCCCCTGTTTGAGTTTTCAAAGCGTAGATCAATTCTGTCGGCGCCAAAAGATCAAGGTCATGAAATTCAACTGGTTTTGGACTGTTTTGTATGGGACTGTTTTTTAGAACCTTTTTTTGATGTTTCGGACTCTTTTGTATGGGACTGTTTTGTATATGCACCGTGTCGGGAGTTAAGATTAGCTTTCGGAGCGGTGACAATAAAAAAAAATAGTGGTCCCTGCAAAGGCAACAGACTTAGAGAATATAAGTCAAGAGATCGAGCAAATACTCCCACATAAGACAGATTATGCGCATAATTATTGATTAATCGAGACTGAAAGTCAATCTCAAATAACTATTGTTACAAAAAGTGTATTTTGAGTAATGTCCAAACTGAGGAACTACAACTTTATTCTGAGAAAAAAAACATACGACGCCTAAAGTAACAAAACTAAACGAGACTAACTATTGGCCTAGTTTGTTTAAAAAATTCAGCCTATAAAAACCGTCTGCAACTACGACAACAAGTAATGGTTTCCGTTGTTTCTGAAAAGTAAACATAAAGACATCTGAAGAACTTTGAGAAAAATACACGGCAGCTAAAAAATTTTATAACATAAAAATATTTTAAGGAAATGACAATGACAAGAACCTGAAGATGAGGAATTTGTCTAAAAATTACAAAAATTGTTCATAGCTGAAGCAGTTTTGCGATGTGGTGAAAGAGGTAAGTTTAAACCCCAATTTACGCTCTGCAGCGCTGTTCAAGCCGCTGTGGAATCCATAAAATGAAAGTAAGGGACGCCAAGTTCTAACAACGCCAAATTTCTTTAAAAACCATTAAGAATTTACAATTAACAAGTTTATAACTTGGTTAACAACCAAGAAGTAGAGCTCTCGAAATAGAGAGGTACTCACTGCTGCTAAACGATACAAGCTGATAAATGTAACTTCTGAAAAAACAGTATGCCAAAAAATTTAAAGCACAAGCTAAAAAACTTTGCAAAGGTCCTTCACTGGAAAGGACTGAAATTATATACCACACAGAGCTTTTTCCTTGATAACACCAAGCTTGTACGAAGCTTGATTGTTACCCAAACTGGCGCCATCCAAACTGTGGCGAGGCCAATCAGGAGCCTCTCCTTACTCCTCTGTCATCCAGATGAAACCAAAAAAAAACATCTAAATGCGGTGCTTCTGTGCTACAATAACTTTTGGCTGATCACTATTTATAATGCTCCGTTTCAAATTTTTTTCTTCCAATTGCAATGCAGAGTTTACTGATAAATCATTCATGTCAAAAAATGATTAATCGATCAATCAAAAATCAGCGTAGACCTGTAAGTATGTTACAATTAGATTATGGCTGTTTTTTTGTCCTGATGGAAGCATCAGATCACAGCGACGTGAAAAAAAAAACATTTTTCACGCATTTGAGTTCCAACAGACTTATTTTTAAAAAGTGTTAGCGGATTTTTTCCGCGGAATCCGATATCATATGCTTTAATTTTCCTAGACCAAATTTTTTAGAGTTTAATTGTGTATCAAATGCATTTCACTTTTTCATGGAGTCCAATAAAATTTAAAACAAGTTTTCAGTTCAGCAAGTGTCAGTTTTTGTTCCGACTTTCGATACGAAAGTAACGGAATATTTGTGCTCGGGGTGGGTTTTTTTTTCTTCAGACAAATTTCGACTTTTTAACTAGCCATTTTTGACGGAGTCTTATAAATCGTTCCAAATTGGTTGAACGAAGCTTATTTGCCATAATTGATTTGTTACAAGGAACGAAATCTACCTTTTTGTACTTTATATGGCGTGTGGGGAGATGATTTTCATTAAAAAAATTCAAATTTTAGAAAAAAAAATTTCATTTTATTTTATTTCATTTAATTTTTTTTTGTATTACTGCTGCTCAATAAACCTTAAAAGGCAGTCGGAACGTTCAGGGCTTCGCCCTGATACGAGCAGTCTTGTTGTTCCGACTTTCGATACGAAAGTAAAGGAATATTTGTGCTCGGGGTGGGTTTTTTTTTCTTCAGACAAATTTCGACTTTTTAACTAGCCATTTTTGACGGAATTTTTTTATATCATTCAAAAAGTATTGTTGTCCTGAGCTTAAATTTGAAAAGATATTTCACCTGTGATCATTTTTCGTAAAGTTATGAGGGTTTAAAGATTGCCATTTTGGCCATTTTGACCAATTTGGGACAATTAAAAGGCAATACAAGTCGCGCTATTAACGCGTAAGCGGAGATTTAATCCGTCTTATAACGTTCCAAATTGGTTGAACGAAGCTTAATTGCCATAACTGATTTGTTACAAGGAACGAAATGTATCTTTTTGTACTTTATATGGCGTGTTGGGGGATGATTTTCATAAAAAGTTTCAAATTTTAGAAAAAAAAATTTCATTTTATTTTATTTCACTTAATTTTTTTATGTATTACTGCAGCTCAATAAACCTTAAAAGGCAGTCAGAACATTCAGGGCTTCGCCCTGATACGAGCAGTCTTGTTTTACTTTAATGATCTTCTTTTACGTCAACCGAAGGACGCATTTGGTCTCTACTTAGATGATTTTGATGAAAAAATGCGCTTTTTCAGGCAGCCTTTCTCCTGAGTGTAGATTGGTGATGTATAAATTTTGACTTTACTATGCAGTACTAATTAATGGTTGTTTTTGAGTGGTTTAGAGGGTCATATGGAGAAGAAAAAGGTCCAATCTACTGCCACCTTTCCTGTCAAATCCGATTAGATTTGAGACCTTTCGTCTCTTGCTTCTGAAAGGTTTGATCTATGGTTCGGCCGTCTGCGACTTGTGATTCAACCCTGTTGGAGATGAGAATCGAAGCAATTCGAACGTCTCAGAATGGGTCGAGAACCAGACATCATAGAGCTTTTCAGCCGATTATCTCAGCCACAAGAAATCAGCTTAGTCATTGGATTCCGGTTTGAGCTGGAAAACCACGGTTTTTTAAATTATAAAATAGAAAGGCTCAAATTCTGTTCAGTTTCATTCATCTACGCCAAAAGTTTGGTAAAAAAAACCTAAAAATTTAAATCTATTTTTTCAAAACCAGTGACTCAAAAGCGGTTCTCTGTAAAGAGCTGAACAGCTCACATGCTGTGGTCCTTTCCCTCGGATAAATTGTCCTAAGTTAATAAAAAGACGCTCCAAAATTCTTAAATTTTAATCCCGAGACATAAACGGAACGCGTGTTTAACTTGTTATGATCGACATTTAGAACATCTGTGTTGAGTTTCTGGTGTCAAGTCGGCTGTGAAGTTTTAGATTCTTTAGTTATTGATCCGTAGAGCCAGTTTTCACTTAAGCCGACAGAGAACATGAGACTGCAACCAACTTCGGATTAAGTCAAGTTTAACTTTCTCAATTTTAAAACCAAGCTTCAGTAACCATAAAAACAGTATTTTTGATGCAGACCGCTTAATAAGCCGAAATGATACGTAAAAATCACAAATCAAGAGGAAGGGTGGTTTGTCAATGAAACTTTTTTCTCAAAAACTTTTTTACTCTCAAATTGAAAGTTCAGCTGAAAAATATGTTCTGTGAAGCTTTTCACTATCGAACCTAGCTAGTAAAGAAAATGAGATCCTTGCAATGAATAACTCAATGGTTAATCATTTACAAACAGTAACCTTGGGGTAATTTTCTCATTTTGCATTAAGGGGGAGAGGTTGTTTGAATAATATATCAAAAAAGGGTCATATCTCAAAGACACTTATTCTTACTAGTTTTTACAAAAAATTAGTTAAGCTTTATTTTGTCACAGGTTTGAGAAATTACATTATGAGCCGCAGATACTGAGTTTTTGACTTCTCAAGTGAAAAATCTTCTTTAAGCGAATTTTCTATCATTGGGGAAGACAAATTTCGACTTTTTCAGACAAATTTCGACTTTTTAACTAGCCATTTTTGACGGAGTCTTATAAATCGTTCCAAATTGGTTGAACGAAGCTTATTTGCCATAATTGATTTGTTACAAGGAACGAAATCTACCTTTTTGTACTTTATATGGCGTGTGGGGAGATGATTTTCATTAAAAAAATTCAAATTTTAGAAAAAAAAATTTCATTTTATTTTATTTCATTTAATTTTTTTTTGTATTACTGCTGCTCAATAAACCTTAAAAGGCAGTCGGAACGTTCAGGGCTTCGCCCTGATACGAGCAGTCTTGTTGTTCCGACTTTCGATACGAAAGTAAAGGAATATTTGTGCTCGGGGTGGGTTTTTTTTTCTTCAGACAAATTTCGACTTTTTAACTAGCCATTTTTGACGGAATTTTTTTATATCATTCAAAAAGTATTGTTGTCCTGAGCTTAAATTTGAAAAGATATTTCACCTGTGATCATTTTTCGTAAAGTTATGAGGGTTTAAAGATTGCCATTTTGGCCATTTTGACCAATTTGGGACAATTAAAAGGCAATACAATTCGCGCTATTAACGCGTAAGCGGAGATTTAATCCGTCTTATAACGTTCCAAATTGGTTGAACGAAGCTTAATTGCCATAACTGATTTGTTACAAGGAACGAAATGTATCTTTTTGTACTTTATATGGCGTGTTGGGGGATGATTTTCATAAAAAGTTTCAAATTTTAGAAAAAAAAATTTCATTTTATTTTATTTCACTTAATTTTTTTATGTATTACTGCAGCTCAATAAACCTTAAAAGGCAGTCAGAACATTCAGGGCTTCGCCCTGATACGAGCAGTCTTGTTTTACTTTAATGATCTTCTTTTACGTCAACCGAAGGACGCATTTGGTCTCTACTTAGATGATTTTGATGAAAAAATGCGCTTTTTCAGGCAGCCTTTCTCCTGAGTGTAGATTGGTGATGTATAAATTTTGACTTTACTATGCAGTACTAATTAATGGTTGTTTTTGAGTGGTTTAGAGGGTCATATGGAGAAGAAAAAGGTCCAATCTACTGCCACCTTTCCTGTCAAATCCGATTAGATTTGAGACCTTTCGTCTCTTGCTTCTGAAAGGTTTGATCTATGGTTCGGCCGTCTGCGACTTGTGATTCAACCCTGTTGGAGATGAGAATCGAAGCAATTCGAACGTCTCAGAATGGGTCGAGAACCAGACATCATAGAGCTTTTCAGCCGATTATCTCAGCCACAAGAAATCAGCTTAGTCATTGGATTCCGGTTTGAGCTGGAAAACCACGGTTTTTTAAATTATAAAATAGAAAGGCTCAAATTCTTTTCAGTTTCATTCATCTACGCCACAAGTTTGGTAAAAAAAACCTAAAAATTTAAATCTATTTTTTCAAAACCAGTGACTCAAAAGCGGTTCTCTGTAAAGAGCTGAACAGCTCACATGCTGTGGTCCTTTCCCTCGGATAAATTGTCCTAAGTTAATAAAAAGACGCTCCAAAATTCTTAAATTTTAATCCCGAGACATAAACGGAACGCGTGTTTAACTTGTTATGATCGACATTTAGAACATCTGTGTTGAGTTTCTGGTGTCAAGTCGGCTGTGAAGTTTTAGATTCTTTAGTTATTGATCCGTAGAGCCAGTTTTCACTTAAGCCGACAGAGAACATGAGACTGCAACCAACTTCGGATTAAGTCAAGTTTAACTTTCTCAATTTTAAAACCAAGCTTCAGTAACCATAAAAACAGTATTTTTGATGCAGACCGCTTAATAAGCCGAAATGATACGTAAAAATCACAAATCAAGAGGAAGGGTGGTTTGTCAATGAAACTTTTTTCTCAAAAACTTTTTTACTCTCAAATTGAAAGTTCAGCTGAAAAATATGTTCTGTGAAGCTTTTCACTATCGAACCTAGCTAGTAAAGAAAATGAGATCCTTGCAATGAATAACTCAATGGTTAATCATTTACAAACAGTAACCTTGGGGTAATTTTCTCATTTTGCATTAAGGGGGAGAGGTTGTTTGAATAATATATCAAAAAAGGGTCATATCTCAAAGACACTTATTCTTACTAGTTTTTACAAAAAATTAGTTAAGCTTTATTTTGTCACAGGTTTGAGAAATTACATTATGAGCCGCAGATACTGAGTTTTTGACTTCTCAAGTGAAAAATCTTCTTTAAGCGAATTTTCTATCATTGGGGAAGACAGGCTTATTTTGTTCTACAAAAAAAACTCCTGCAAATGGACTAAAGCGAAAGCAAAAATATGCAAGGCTTCTAGGTCTGAACATTTAATTTAAATCTTTTACAAATGTTCAAATGCTTTTATAACAAATTTGAAGGCCGTAAAATGGTTAGTTGTGGTTCGCTTTCTAACTATAAGGTAAGTTTAATTACTTCTGGGCTATTTTGATAGCAGACAATGTTCACCAAGGCGTGAAGAAAATGTGAAGAAATATTTATTTCTTCAAACAAACAGCTGGGAGTTTGAATGTATTTGTAAAGTTGACCGCGTCACGCATTCAAAACAAATCAACAAAAACAAATTTTCTTGAAATTTATTTCGAGAAATGAAGAAAGTCTTGTCTACTTTGATGAAAAACTTTGACTGAGATTGTTAGACTTGTTCATAAAAATTATCAAAACCAACCTGAGAGCTTAAGTTATTGATAATCGAATCTTTTTAGAAGTAACTCAAAGTTGTTCAAATTTATTTCAAATGACTTCTAAATCTCAATTATAAAATCTCCAATTATAGGCGATAACAAAACTGCTCGTAATTCCAAAAAACACTGAATAATCTTACTGCCATTTAACTGGTCTCCTAAAAACTTTGGTCAGGAAATTTTTGGGCAATTATAATTTGAAGGTCCCGTTTCAACATCCAAAAAACATCTTTCAAAGTAAGACAAAGATCCGATTTAAACCGTTTGCTTGAAAGGTGATTTTGCCGAGCTTAAAGTGATTGCTGCAGTCGCGCCAACGTGTTGTGAGCTTGCCAAGAGAGACTAGGATTAAATATATATAGGGCATTGCAATTTTCGAAAGTTGGAAAAAAAATGCAATAACATGCTCCAACAGCTTTCAAGTTTCTCACTACTGCTCTGTGCACCAACAAAAATTAGATAAAGAATTGCTCAAAAAATTTTCAAACTAAATTATTGCTTCTCTGATACAACATCGGAGAGAAATCAATTATTTCAAAAATTTTAAAAAAAAATTTAAAATTCAAAATTATTTGGAGAGAAATCAGTAAGTTTGCGGCATAAATCTCACAAAATATTTTAATTGGAGATTTTCATAGCCTATAAATTGAAAAAATATAACAGTGTGATGTTCACTTTAAGTCTTTAGAAGTTTCAAGATTGATTCCGAGATAAAAAAAATAGAATTACCAATAGCAAACATACCTACCCGCACTGAAGTTTCTCGGATAAAAATAGATTATATTGAGATTATTATAATCGATTATGTGCAACCAATTTAAGCAACATTTTCTATTGTAATAGAAAGAAAATAGATTATTTTCATCAAGAAAATATTGCCTTGTAATTCCACTAAAATGTGTTTTTATCTCCACATAATCTCAACAAAATTATTTTTTTCGCCCTGAAATTGCCATAAAATTGCAATAAAATCTATTGTTTTCGCCATAAAACTGCCATAAAATTGCAACAAAAACTATCTCTATCGTCATAAAAATGCAGTAAAATCTAGGATCCAAAACATCAATTATGTTGTCATAAAATTAGATCTAAATTCGATTTTTTTTGCAGAATTTTGCAAGTTTTGCGGGAATGCCTCAACTGCAAGTTTTGCGGTTAAACTGGTAGGGGGGAATTTGTGGTTTAAAAAAAAACAGAAAATGAAGTGTTAAACTGCGACAATTTTAAAAACAGAGATCAAAAAGTATAGAAATTTTGTTCTGAAATGTAACATTTTATGAAACGTAATACGTATCAACAGTAAAATGAAGTGTTAAACTGTAACGATTTTAAAAACAGAGATCAAAAAGTATAGAAATTTTGTTCTGAAATGTAACATTTTATGAAACGTAATACGTATCAACAGTAAAATGAAGTTTTAAACAGCGACGAATTTAAAAAGAGAGACCAAAAAGTATAAAAATTTTGTTCTGAAATGTAACATTTTATGAAACGTAATACGTATCGAAGGCATTAAACAGGAAATAAGATAACTTTGAATAAATTGTAATTTTCATGAATAACTTCTCAAAAAAATCCATTATAATCGATTAAAATCGATTATAATGGATTATATTGACAAAAAAAATATTAGGATTATTAGGATTATAATTTTAATGGATTATAATTCATTATTTTGTCATTTTATTGCGGACCATATTATGACAATATAATCGATTATGAACCATGGGCGCTCGCTGCGGAAATCTATTATCATCTATTATAATTTAAATTTAATCGACATAAAAAATAAAGTTTTTAATGGATTTTTATCTCCATATAATTGATTATTCTACTCTGCGACCACAAAATCACTAGATAATTGATTATTAAAAGAATAGTTTTTTGTTCGACCACAAAATCGCCAGATAATAGATAATAATCGGAGAAACTTCGGTGCGGGTGCAGTCATGTTCCAGGAAAAATATCATGTTACTTTCTTCGAAGAAAGAAATACAACTTTTTGACAAAACGATTGAAATTAAAATGTTAACAAGATCCGAATTGCCGTTTTTCTAGAGTTTAGTTGATATCCTCCTGGCGAATCTGAAAAACAATTTTTTTCTAGAATCGATAAATTCAATTGACTGATTGAGTTACGAAAACATCTTGCTTTTGGTGATTCTTTACAATATGCTTTTCAGTTTGTGTGGATCAAAGAACAACATAAGAGCTCTTTTGACACCAGTTAGTAAATTTACCTAGAGTGATCACAATTTAAGAGTTAATTTTTATGGTAGAAAACTTCTATTTATTCCATTATTATTTTTGATGAAAATTTTTTCTTTTCTGGGCTTTAGATGTTAATAAAAACTTACTTGAGTGGAAATTTTTTTCTAATCTTTCTTTGGCTAAAATCTTTATGGTACATAATCGTTCAAAAAGATCGAAAGCCATTATTTAAGCTGCCTCTCGAGTGAGTGGTGTTCTGAAAATTTTCGAAGCGTAGAGACCGACCTTCCATCTAACCCCCCTATTTAGAGTAATGAACTTAGTGAAGACTCTTATATAGGTCCTGGTGGCTTTTCATAACTCTTGTCAGTTGGCTATGTTTTAATTTTTTCACTTATTTGAATTATCCCCTCTTTCAAAAAAAATCGTGGCCCATGCAAGCTTTTCCTTAGCGGCTAACTATCATACTTAAATCGCCAATCAAAAACAAATAATAATAAAAAAACTTAGAACTTTATGCAAAAGTGTCGAGATGTGCAATAAAAACAACTGTTACAATTTCTCAAACTTTGCTTCAATTGAACATGTTATTGTTAAGTGATATTTGCAGCTTTGAAAAAACTACGCTTTCCGATATCTCTTTTGCATATTTGGTAATCATTTCGGGATATCAAATTTTATCACAAAATCCTGCCCTCAGAACTGTAACACAACTGAAAAAAAAGCGAGCTAAAAAGTAACCCGGACCGATCAAAATTTTAATCAAACAATTTGAAAATTTTTCAACCTACAATTTCTTTCAATTTTTTGCTGAAAATTTTTGTCTTCAACCATATGATCAGCATGTTTCTTTCATGAATTATTTGTCTGATATGCAGTTTTTATACATTAAACTTGTATAGAAGAAAATGCAACATAATGTGCCGGAATTTTTTTTTCGAAAACACAATGAACAAATAGTTTGTTATAACCACGTACAAACGCAAGAAAGCCCAGATGTTCAGTTGCAAAAACTGCACAGATAACTGCAATTGGCAATTTGCTTTGTAAATTAAAAATAAAATTTGCACACAGAACTACCTACAAAAAACGTAACATTTTGATACGAAGCTCTGTATAATGTTTTAATTGTTTGAAAAATGGGGAACAACTTTGCATTTGGGTGTGTTTTACTTTTTCTCTTTTTTCCACGCAACTAGCACAAATAATAATCGGAATCAATCGAATAATATACCATAACAAGACTGCTCGTATCAGGGCGAAGCCCTGAATGTTCCGACTGCCTTTTAAGGTTTATGGAGCAGCAGTAATAACATTAAAAAATTAAATGATATGAAAAATAAATAAAATGAAATTTTTTTTTCTAAATTTTGAAATGTTTTATGAAAATCATCCCCCCACACGCCATATAAAGTATAAAAAGATAAATTTCGTTCCTTGTAACAAATCATTTATGGCAAATAAGCTTCGTTCAACCAATTTGGAACGATTTATAAGACGGATTAAATCTCCGCTTACGCGTTAATAGCGCGAATTATATCGCGCGTTAATTGTCCCAAATTGGTCAAAATGGCAATCTTTAATCCCTCATAACTTTACGAAAAACTTTTCAAATTTAAGCTCAGGACAACAATACCTTTTGAATGATATAAAAAATTCCGTCAAAAATGGCTAGTTAAAATGTCGAAATTTGTCTGAAGAAAAAAACCCACCCCGAGCACAAATATTCCGTTACTTTCGAATCGAAAAAAGTCGAAAAAATAAAACTCTTTCAGTCGTAAGTCGAACAACTTTTAAAAAATTGTCACAGTACTGAAAAAACGAGTTTAAAATTTTTGGTTTTCACTCCTAATTCGAGCAAAGAAAGAAAACAAGCAGGCTTACAAATAGCTCATTTTTTTTCGCTTTTCTAGTCATAAATTTCCTAAAATTTCCAATAGTTTCCAAAAATTTTTCATGAGAAATGGTTATCCAAATACTGATTTTTTTACGACTAGAAAACTTCAGAAAGGCCAAAAAGGCGAAATATAGTTTTAGAATAATTTGAAAAAATGTATGACAAGCTCTTTTTCGTTAGATCAATGTATTAATTTGTTTGATAATCAGTTTTTGTGGGGAGGTCACTACCAGAAGTTTGGAGTTTTTTTATCATGTAGGAGGTGCATTTTTTGTTTTCGAACGACAATTTTAATGTTTTTTTCTAGTTCCAAGATACTTTCATATAGGGGCGGATCTAGGATTTTCTCGAGGGGGGCGGATTTTCAAAAAATGTTCGAAAACTTTGTCGACCTTTTTTAGGTCGACCGAATTGATCTTTCGAGCTCTTTCTAAGCAGGATTTAGTCCCTGTTTTGGCAAAGTTTTATGTGCCGCTGTTTTGAAAAAAAAAACAGTCCAAAAAAGAGTTTTTGGAAAATTTTGACCAAAAAATCGCTTCTTTTCGGCGCAAAGAAAGAAACGCTCCCCTCAAAATTAGTAAATATTGGCGCCCAAGGCGCCCTTAGAAAATTTTTAGGGTCGGTCGGCCAAAAATGGATTTCTTAAAAAGTACCAAAGGGGGGACCCTGAGGAGGGGAACGTCCGCCCCCCTCCCCCGTAAATCCGCCCCTGCTTTCATATGTGCTTAAGTGATCGTTTTCACACATTTTTAGATCTTTAATTAGAAAGTGCAAATTTTATCGCATTGCTTTCGATTTATTTCTTTTTTTTTTATGTTTTCTTATTACATGAATTTTGAGGTCTGGAGAGTTATTTTCCAATTCGTCGCAGGGTGTCAGTCGAGTATTGTAAACCAAATTAAGTACTCGATTAGACCAAAAGCTAGTTTAGAAGTGTGATACCGCCAGACCACTTAAAATATACTTCAAGTGGACGAAAATAAAAAAGAGCAATTCCAGTAAACAAACTAAAAGGCAGCACAACGTTTCCAAAATAATATTTTTTTTTACTGGTTTTTCCAAAAAAAATCGATTTGCCTAAAAGGAAATATCATTTCACTGGCAAACATTGTCGGAAAACCGTACATACATTTTTTTGAAAAAATATGGTGAAGTTGCTAGAAAAATTTTTCTAAATTAGTTTTTGGGGAAGTGTGCGCCAAAGAAAAAACTTTTTTAGGTCAACATGTTCCAAAAAATGCCTAAAAATGCTTTCTTGGCCGGCTTTTTTTTTCAAAAAAAATGGCGCATACACTTTGGTTAAAATAGGGTTGTTAAAGTTATTTAAAAGAGCCAAGAAAATCAGTTTAGTCTACCTACAAAAAAGGCCGACAAAATTTTCAAATTTTTTTGAAAAGCAGTCACCCATCTCGATAAAATCCTAGATCCGCCCCTGAGTAAGACCCAATACAATCACATATTGCATCAGTAGATTTTTCGGGTGAAGACGAGTTAGTGAGACATTTTTTATCCAGATATAATGGAGAGAAGAAAAAAGGCATTTCGATTTCTTTTCCTGTTCACGTAGGGACAAATTAGCTCACGTGTATTGCAGTTAAGTGTTTTCTTCTCCCTTTAATGAGCTTGTTCGGGAAATTCGATGCCAGATTTGTCTCTGAAAAGGAGATCTAAATTGACAGATAGCGGAAACCCAACACTGAGATGCGGATGTACTCTGGGGTATCAATTAAATATTAACAACTATTGAAAAATAATCTTATTTTTTCTTCATAAGTGCAGAACTTTATTTTGAAAAAATAATCAATTTTCAGTTTTTTAAATCTCAATATGTGACATTTTTTTAAATTTTATGCGTGTCCAATCGAATTAGAATTTAATCAAAAACAATCAAGGTATTTTTTTCAATTAAAAAAGTAGTCATGAAAGAAAAAAAATTCGTCACTTTTTAGTTGAGAAGAGTTTATCTTTTATCGTAGTCATCAAAAAGTTGTATTCCCTGAAATCTATTTTAAATTCGGCTATCTATATCAATTTAATTGCAAATAGAATACAAGGAAAACGATTTCATTGGCTGAGGCAAATTACCCTGCCCGCAAATTCGGTACGTCGGAAGGAAAATTCACACTAAGATTGTCCCCAAAATTCAATTCCACAAAATTCTTCCCTTTTTCTGAATTCAGTTTTCACCGGATATTTTATGCCAATTTGCTTTCAATAGCTTTAACAATTTATAGCTACGACTAAATTGTAAAATATCACAAAAACAGGTGGAAAACTTTCGACAAGCAATCATTTAAATAACCAAAAGTAGCTAACATAGCTGTTTTTGCAGTAAAAACAGGTTTTATTATGGCTAGCGAAGTTGCGATTAATAAAAATCATCAGCAAAACCAACTTACTGAAGTAGAGTTAACATCTTTGGAAAACTTCGTCAAAAACCTTTCCCCAAAATTAGAAAAACGACAGGTCGTCAATTTCGTCCCGGAGCCTCAAAATTACTACCAGTCGCTCAAAAGTTCCAAAAACTACTCAATTTCCGAATCGCCCGTTCAAGAATTCCAGACTAGTCAGAACAACCCTTTCTATTTGAACAGTTATTTGTTCCCGTTGCCGACCGTTCAAAATGTTCACGGAACGAGTTCTTCGACTTGCAAAGAGCCGAGCAGCAACACAGGCGAAATAGTCAGTTCTTCGTCTCTGCATTCGCTGGACAATGTTGTAGCGTCTCAAAACTCGACTTTGGGCTACCATGGTTATTACAATGCCCAGAGTTTCATAACTTTGCCGAGTAACGAGCTCGGCCAAAAAGTCGGGCAGTCGATGTTGCCGATCATCCACGAAAGGTGCATTTGTGCTAGAGACGATTTAGGAAACCGACTCGGCTGTAGTTCGGAAATGCCGACTAGTGCATTCGGTTCTCGATTTTATTTGGCCAAAAAGCTGATGCCTCCTTCCCTTACATGGATTGGTGAGAACACCGTTTTTAAATTTACAATTATTTTGCCATTTTTTAAAGCATAATGGATCAATCTCCACCACGTAATGACCAATTGAGCTATCAACCCCCCCCCCCCCCCGCAAGCAAAAACGGTAAACCACTACAAAAAGACATCAGAAAAAGCAAGAAGATAGTTGATGTGTTGTAGCACGCAATCAATTGACCGTCTGAAGTTTATTTTATATGACTATCGAGAAAAATTTTGAAAAAAAATCGAATTTTATTTAAAAAATTTTTTTTTTTGCAAATTTTTGTTTGGGCGACCATTGCCTCATCGAGGTATGCGACTTACCAGGGTTGATGATCTAGCCTTCTATCTGAAGATCAAAAACTGTTCTCTGCAGCACCTTAATATTGTATGCAATACATTTTTTATCCTTTTAGGACAGAAAAAAAGTCGCTTTATATGACTCAGTTTTATTGATTCTTTATCACTCTGATTGTATTTTTTGATCTTTGATATAGTAAATTTTGGCGTTTCATATTCGTTGGAGAATCTGTTCTATGATTTCATATCATTCAAACTATTTTCAAGTGGTGGGGGGGGGGGGGGAGATTGCTCTATTGATCTAGCATTATTTCTGTAAATGCTCAGTTAACATCAAGTTTCGATCAAAAAAAAAGAAAAATATCAGATAAGTTATTGCTGCCAGATTATGGCGGATGGGACGGTGAAGATAAAACTGACGAAATTTTCGATTGAGCAAAAAAAATTGTACGAGATTCGAAAAAACTGCTGCAAACGAGTTAGTCAATTCTTCGAATTTGTATTCGCTGGACAAGAATGCAAACAGGCGCGGATCTAGAAAATTCTCGAGGGGGGCGGATATTCAAAAAACTTAGCTATAAAACCCTAATTTGACCAAATTTTTTGCGCCGCAGGCAAGGTTTTGAAAAAAGGCCAAAAATTGCGTTTTTAGACACTTTTTGGAAAATTTTGACCAAAAAATTTCTCCACCCTTAAAATTAGTATATATTGGCGCCCAAGGCGCCTTTAGAAAACTTTTAAGGTCCGTCACCAAAAATGGATATCTCAAAATAGTACAACGAGGGGACCATTTGGGTCGGCAGGGGTCGAATCCCTGAAGGGAAAGCGTCCGCCCCTCCGCCCCCCCCCCCTCCCTAAATCCGCTACTGGTTGCAAAACCCAAGAGTATTTGAATTAGTTTTCTTGGAATATTTTCGGAAAAAAGCAGAACATTTTAATGATTTCTTATTTTTCAGGAGTTTTATGGACTCTAATTTCCGTCACACTCGCGTTTCTCTCCGCCTTCAGCATAATTTCTTCGACTTGGGTGCTGCAGTTCGCCGATTCTGACCAAAATGGATTCGGCCCGATGAAATCTTGCCAACTGACTGTGGAAGACAACCTGTACTTTGTTCAGCATTGTTCATACTTCGTTCTAGACAATGGAGTGATGAATTGGCCGAGCAGTCCCTTTCAAGTCACAGCTCTTCTCTATTCTGTCGGAACGTTTTTTCTGCTAATTGCATCGATTTTCGCTTTTTCGTCTTTGTTGACACTTTCAGTTTGGCGACAAAGAACGAGCTGGCTCGCCGGATATTTTCAACTTTCAGCAGGTAATTTAACTTTTGTCCAAAATATATTATACTTTTTGAAAGTTTTTGATTCTCCCGGAATTTAAACGGGATCGTTTCAATATTTCAAAAATTACACGTACACACTAATAAAGGGTCAATCTAACGGTTAAGAATATACGAACTTGCATCTAGCTAACAATCTTTCCCCCTTTCAGAAAAGGGGGGAGATTGTTAAAAAAAAGAGTAAGTTAATCGAATTTTCGACCAATCAGAATGCAGCAAAATTAAAATTCTCGCCAGAAAGCTCTAGTGCTAATTTACTGTTTTATTCAGAAGGGTGGAAGTTCTTTAGATACCATACCATAGGGGGAAGGTTGTTAAGTAGATCCACAAACTTACAAGCTACAAACGAGCCTATTGTAATGAATCAAGGTAGTAGCAGATTTAAGGGGGTGGGAGATGCTTTTTTCAAGGATTCGACCCCTTAGCATCCAGAGGCTCCCCCTTAGATACCATTTTCCGATGTCGATTTTTGGTTGACCAGTCCTAATTTTTTAAAGCGCCTCTGGTGTCAGTGTGCTCTAAACTTTAGGGAAGAGCCAATCTAAAGAAAACAAAAAACGTTTGATATTACTTTGAAATTTTGTGTTTGCTTCAAAGGTGTATTTTTGTTCCAAGTCACTGAATTTATTTAAGCTTTTTCAAAGTTAATAAATAATGCCTTTTATCATAAAAGCCAAAAATTATTATTTGAGTTCTTTTTAGGCCGATTTTCAAACAAAAAATATGCGAAAGTTTGCTCTTTGAAATTTATTATATGACCTTTGGACAGACCAATGACCTCTTATGCATTTAACATCAATTTATTTCTCAGTATAAGACTGGTTCTTATGACAGGGGTTCTTCTGGGGAAGTCTTTTCCAGCTAAATTACAGCATAAAGACTTTGACAAGGGTATTTTGACCGGTTGACAGGAATTTTGACAGTGATATTCGACCCTTTAGGACAAGGACGGATCGAGGATTATCTCGATGGGGGAAGGGGGGGGGGGGGGGGGGGGGATATGGGGAAGCGATTTTAAAAAATTTGGTCGTACTTTTTTAGGTTGACACTAAATTGAATTTTTGAATACTATAAAGAGCCTTTTTGGACAAAAAAAAATTGCGCCGCAAGCAAACTTTTGAAAAAAAAACAGGACAAAAATGGCATTTTTGTTCGTTTTTTTCTGAAAATTTTGACCAAACAATCGCGTTTTTCGGCGCGCGCTCCCCTTCAAAGCCACTATATATTGGCGCCTTTAAAAAATTTTAGGGTTGGTCGGCCGAAAATGGATGTCATAAAATAATATCAAAGGGGGATCAAGTTAACATCCTCCCCCCAAATAGACCAAGTTAAGATACTCCACCCCAGCGCTGAGTTAAAATTAAATTTGCTAAGCGCTGCATGTAAATTGCTCGACTCTGCTTGGAGAGGAGTTCGAATACCTGAGGTAGGGGTCGCAGTCCCTAAAAAAATGCGAATGGTAATTTTTTCAGATTTTTTGGAGAATAAAACTTTGGATTGTTTATTTACACTTTTCTTTGATCTCTGAGCTGTATTTGTAATCATATGTTTAGCTTACATGCCAGTTAATCAGCGGCCTTATTTACGTCTGAGTAATAAACAAAATCTATATCTATAGACCAGAATTACAGATACGGAGATCAAATTTCAGTCTTGCGTTTGTGATCACCTGTGAAATCGATCTCCATTTTCGATCGTGAGAGAAAAATCTTTTAATCTCATTTCGATAAGGTGTCGACGTACTCCTAGATTTCCTTGTTTTTCGGTACCAATGGACCTTCTCAAATCGTGTAGGTTTGGGCTGCTATAATCCTCTTCCAATTATAGGTTATGTTGTCCTGTAGGTATGATAATTAAAGGACATTTCGACTTAATCTGGGATAAATCTGTGTCTTAAATGGAAGAGTGATCAACAAATTACCCATTATCTATAGTCTCCGTCAAAAATTACCCCAAAAAGACACAAAATGTCCCCTTACATGCGCTTTGAAACAACTTTGGAACCAGTACTTAACAAAATTTGTGACATTTTCGCTATTCTAGACATATAATTAAAAGCGTAAGCTAATACTGGCTTTATTTTTTGTTATCCATTTGTGAATGACCTTTCCAGATAATTATAGACTACGAGTTGTCATTATTTCTATCGCTACGTCCTCCCATTGAAAACGGGCTTCTTTTCCCCACAGTTCAATTACTACTTAGAGTAATGGAAAATACTTTTTTATTAAAAGATAACATGTGCACAAAAGATAACGCCTAAGGGTCTGTCTCGAAATACACTTTTAAAGACCTTTTCAGACTAAAAGTCTGTTTTTCCTAAAACTTTAAATGCATTCTGGCGTCAAATTTTCTCAACTTATTCTTAAATCCTTCCAAACCAAGTCAATTATCTTTGAAAATTGCGTTTTTTTCTAAATGACCAAAATCAATTGTCGAACCAGGAAGAAAAATTTACTAGATTTACTCCTCGTAAAAGTACTTTTTTGCAGATAAGAAACGCCCATTGATTTCAGCTGATTTTTTGTACTTCCTCCCTTCAATAAGTTTAATCGCACATTTTGTCTGTCTTTCAAATGCAATCAATTCCAACCTCGAATTTGCTTGTCTTAAGAAGATTAAATTCGCGCTCATAAAGATTAAGACGCTGAAAACACAGATTATTCAAGTTTTCTTCAACTTTTCTTTATTTTTTTCTTCAAAAACGACCTTATATCTAATTAGGTCTTTGAAATAATGAGAAAGGGATAGTTTTTACTAAGACGGGCCTCGTTTTTTCTTTATAGGAGTGATTTTAACCTCAAATTTCCTGCTGATTTTTCGTCTAATTAGGAAGAATGGCTGAAAAAATTGTAACAACTATGATTAATTGGAAGCTCTTCAAAGAATAAACAAAACGGAAAATGTCAGTGGGAAGCAGTATTATGTAATAGTACCCGATAGTTGTTTCCCCAACATTTTCTTAGCAATTTCCTTAACGATCGCTATTTATAACATTGACATTTGTAATTGATGTTATAGCACACTAATGTTAACCCCTCCCTCTCACCGCATTCTAGAAACCAGCATTTAACTTAGATCTGGAGCTGCAATTTTCAACAAACTGATTTGGACACCGAAATAGGTGGTTACTTGAGAGTAAAAAAAATGTTAAAAAGTTATAAAAACTGTCGGCAGCCTGTATATGAAACTCAAGGATTCAAGGCTGGTTTTTGGTAAAAAGCATAATGTGTTAAAAACATGTGTCGGTATGAAAAAAAGCTTGCCGACAAAATCCCTTTTGTTTGTTCCGATTGAGAAAAAAAATTGATGGAGTATTTATGCTTGGGGTAGTTTTTTCTCAGACCAATTTAATTTTTTTAATTAATCATTTTTGAGAGTTTTTTAAAACCTTTGAAAGAGTTTTCCACATGTTTATCTCCAAATGTACAATGCAGTACATTTTTATACACCCCACTATTTATTACCCTAGCAATTAAAAATTACTATATTTTAACGACGCTCAATTTAATGCAGCCGGTGGGAGCCATTCGCGCTTGTCGCCGCTGCGCAGTGATAAACGGCTCTATTTTTCGTATACAAACCTACCCTCTGTTGAAGGACTGTCAAAAGTATAAAAGTAGGAAGTTATTAATTATAGAGCGAAGTTTTAACATTTCGGTGTCAAGTTATAAAATAGGAGCTGAATTGTCTGCAATTTACACTGTAAAGAATGAAATGACTATTATGAAAAAGTACGGTGTTAAATTGAGTGTTGTTAAAATATATGACACCCTTCAAAATATTGATACCTTGAGCTCAAATTATATATATTTAGGATCTCTTTAACTATATGCCCCACGGGTACCTAGTAACTAATATCCCGCTATAAAGAAAAGCCCTGAATGTTCCGACTGCCCATTAAGTGGTCTCGATTAGTTTTTGAAGGTTTTGGTAAAATAAGAATTTTAAGCTGATAATATCAATTTTTACTTGTTAAACTTTGAGTCGTGCATAGAATTAATACGACCAATTAGCTTGCTTCACTTCAATTTGGATTGATTATGAATGCGGATCATTTGTCACGCATGAACAGTTTGCGTTGTAAAATAATCTGTTTGAGTAACAACGCCAATGGCAATTTTTGGTTCCGACTTTCGATACAAAAGTAACGGAATATTTGTGCTCGGGGTGGGTTTTTTTTTCTTCAGACAAATTTCGACTTTTTAACTAGCCAGTTTTGACGGAATTTTCTTATATCATTCGAAAGCTATTGTTGTCCTGAGCTTAAATTTGAAAAGATATTTTACCTGTGAACATTTTTCGTAAAGTTATGAGGGTTTAGAGATTGCCATTTTGGCCATTTTGACCAATTTGGGACAATTAACGCGCAATCAATTCGTGCTATTAACGCGTAAGCGGAGAGTTAATCCGTCTTAGAAATCGTTCCAAAGTGGTTGAAAGAAGCTTATTTGCCATAATTACTTTATTGTTACAAGGAGCGAAATCTATTGTTTTTTACTTAATATGGCGTGTGGGGGGATGATTTTCATAGAAAAATTTTCAAATTTTATTATTTTTTGCAAGCATACTCGCTTGGCAGTTCGAAGGTTACAGGATTACAGGATCGAAACCCATACGCGGTCAACTTTTCTAGAATCGGTCTGAATAAAAAAAACACCCCAGATATATCTATTTCTCACTTCCTTCGACATTCGGAACAAACAATCAACGGTTGAGCATATGAGAATTTAAACCAAGTAACGATCTCCCCCTTTGAGAAAGGGGCGATATACTTAAAGAGATCCAAAACTGATATTTCACTTGCGACTTTTTTCCTAATTTATTGGTGTTTGAAAATTTTGAGTTGCCCAATTTGGGATGAATAAGTTGCGTTATTTCAAGTTTTAATTAGGGTGTAGCTTGCGCCTGATATTCAATCCTTCAAATTAAATGATGCATGTGGAATTTTTTTTTTGAAAAGTTTCTAGATTTGGAAGAAAAAACAAATGCAGATACTTAAAAAAAGAAATGGAAACATCAAGGTCGGGTCATGACACGAGCACTTTTGTTACGCCTGTTTTTCAATACAGTTACGAAATGCTTGGTGTATTCTTCTCATAACATCAATTTCAGTTATATCAAAAAACATTTTTCAACAAAAAGTTTTCACAGCGCAATTAAAACAGGAAACCTTGAGTTCAACTGTAAAAATTGTTCTACTATCAATCATTTTAGTGAAGTCTTAAAGGTTGGAAAAAAGCCGTTTTGGACTAACATATGCGCGCGCCAAGTTTTTTGTTTGAGATGATCAAAGTGTAAGGGAAAACTGCTTAAGGGTAGCGAATTATCCTACTCACAAAATTGTACCAAAAAGGTTTGAGGTAATTTGTTTAGTCATAAGATTTGCCTACGACTCAATTTATAATAATAACAATCAGAGTTTGGGTGCAGTTAATCAAAAATTTTTCTTATCAAAAACTGTTCGAGACTAATTTAGGAACAGTCTGAACATTCAGAATTTGCGCTAATACGAGCCCTCTATCATTTATAAAACTCTATAAGCTACTTACTTGTTGAAAAAGTGCTTTAAAAAAGTGGCAACTCTCTGCACTATAAGGCAATTCGATTGCCCTTGTAGATAATTATTGTTCGATTTGAGAGCAGATTTTGAAATTGATTCTGGTTGATTTGTTTCAGTTCTTGTTCAGTCATTTGCTCTCGCCATCTTCCCCATGGGATTCAGAAGTGTCTTCGTTAGGAACATGTGTGGCCCTAATGTGTCCATGTACAATATGGGCAACTGTCACTTAGGGTGGGGATACGTGCTGGCTATAGTCACTACAAGTCTTGTCATTTTCTGCCCTTTTCTGTCCAAATTCTCAACCAAAAGGTCAACCAAGAGGTGCTTGAGGTCAACCCAGTTCACGAATCAGACAAACTCGGGTTACGCAGTGTCGTCATCGCAATGCTCGAATGTTCCGATTTCGCTCTCAACTGGATGTGTTTGAAAATTTTCTCAAACACAGATTTAATCTAGAATTTGAAAAAAACAACAACATTGAATATTTTGTCCTAAATTGCAAGCGTTGGTAAATTAAGATTTGATTTTACTGTTTGTAAAAAAAAATCTTGCAATATCAAAGCATCTACAAATTAGTTTTATACGCTCAAATAAACTGTTCATGATGTTATTTCTAATGTCACTTTAATAAATAATTTTTTTTGTTTGAAAATTTTTAAGCAGAGATAAGAAAATAAGTCGAGTCCCCTAGACGAACCTGCTTAACGAGCATGCTGCAGTTTCAAAGCCGCAGTGATAAAGCTTTTTGCACTTGGAGTTTTCTTTGTTTCCGTAATTTTGACAGAACAAGCAGCTCCAAACTTCTGAAGGTTTCCACATTTTAGTCAAGAATTAGATAGAGGTCGCTAGCCTTTGAGCCATCTCTTTTCCATCTAGGCCCTGCTTTTTGTTGTTTTCATCTCACAATCAAGCCCTTGGCGCCGCAACGTTTTTGATACAATGATAATTGTAATAGAATCCTGCTCCAAATATTGTTTTCTACTAAACACTATAAAAAGATTGTGAAATTTGGATAAAACGACAAAAGAGTTTTAGAAAAAAAAGTTGTGATCTTTGCGAAATTTTTTCTCGTTGTTCGGGTTTTTTTTCTTTGATCAGAGTCAAACTTGAGCTTTCATATAGGCAATGGTCCACGAATGAAGATTCTTGTAACATCCATTGCACAGCAACTTAAAGGCAGCTGAAAATATGCTTAATGACATCCATTAGTAACTTAAAATGTTTTCTAAAAGGTCTGCTCCTAAATGTACTTTATTAGAGAGCCGCGCACAAAAAAGTATATTTTTATGGTTCCGAGAATTTTTTTTATTTAAAGGGGAATTTTAGCAAGGATAGCTAGTTACTGTGAAAACATAACAGAATGTTCCGACCAGTCATAAGAACTAGTGTCGTTTTTCTGTGTAGTGTAATAAAAAGATCAGAGCGAAAAAATAGAATTTAAGCACATTCGACGGTCATAGTCAAAAAGGCCAATTGAAAACAATTTCTGTAAGGAAATGAAAAGAAAAATGAACCGTAATGAGAAATTAAAACTTTTCAAAAAAAATTTCTAATGTTTTCGCAGAGAGTTTTCAAATTTTTGAAGTTTATGATTCCCAAAATGAAGCAAAAAAAAACTCCAACAACTAATTTTACTTGAGTAAAAGTAAGCTTTCACGGCTTAAAATAAGCTTAAATAAGCTATTCTAAGCCTGAACGCTCACCTTATTAACTCGAATTGAGACCAAAAATCAAAAATTTCAAACCGATTTTTCTAGACACTTGAAAAAAAAATTTTAAATTCAATGTCTTTCGAATTCAGGCTGAAAGAACTTAATACGCTATAGAACTCAAATTTGCGTTGAAAAAAATGAAACATGACCGAATACAAAATTCCTTCACATTTTTCAAATGGTCGGATCAGTAAATACAATCAAAGAAGTAGATATTTGTAATCACAAATTTCTTGTGTCAGCAGTTTCCCTTTGGAATACATCTGGTTGGTGCTCTTGAAAATCGTTTTTAGGATCACAAAATTGACTTTCTCCAGTTTTTCATTGAAAAAATATGAGTTCTCAAGAAATAACTGGTCGTTTAATTTCAAAAATCTCTGCGTTTTGGTATCACACTTATATGAACAAAATAGCTCGTATCAGGGCAAATCCTTGATTGTTCCGACTGCGTTTTGATTTCTTTGTAGACCTTGATATGTTTGGAGATCGACTACGTTTTGATTTCTAGGAAAAACTCCGTCATAAATTCTTCAATAAATTTGTCTAAGAAAAAAACCACCCCAAGAACAAATATTTCAGCACTTTTATAAAAAAAAGTTGGATAAAAAAGGTGGTTAAAACAAAAAATGAACTGAACCAATTAATTACTCTTCGCTCGTAAATCAGACTAGTTAAATTGACAATTTGTTTTAATCTATCTGACGTGATTTGTCCATTTGTTGGATGCTGGCTTCAAAATACAACTGTTTTGGTCTCGAAAAGTTTTTGGTAAATTAAGAATTGACAAAAAATGAATTCCAGGCTGATCATGTTAAAACTAAAGTGTAACAGTTTTAGTCGTAATGGAATTAATTGTAATGAAATGGAATTAATAAAACCAATAAGTTGCATCAATTCAAAATGGAAAAAGTTTGTATTGCGGGATAATTTGTCACGCGTGTAAATTATAAAACGAGTAGTTTAAACAATCTCGTGGAAGGTTACTATAGTGGTCTCCAAACCCGGCTGGATTCATGAAGACTAGGACATCAATCTCCCAACACCCCGAAGAGTTGTGTAAAATTTGTCTAAAAAACCATACAATCATATATATTCCTCCTTTCCCCTGAAAGTCGTAACATTTACTGCTATAAGAAACTTGATGATAATCTATTGCTAGCTCGAAGTTGTTCTGTTTTCTTAGAGTACTGCATACATGTCGAAAATAAAATTCATTGAAGTCTTGGAATTATATTTTGGAAGTCTTGGAATTATATTTTGTTTGATGCCGGCTGTAGTTTTGGGAATCTTATAGTTTGCAACAAATAACAGATTTTAGTTTCCCTAATGACAATTACTTGTTACTCAATTGTTTTTCTTAGAGCAGCAGCGGTTCTCTCTGAAACATTTTATAGAGCTCTATCTTAATCTTTTCCCTCGTGGACAAATATTCTTAACCCTGTAAAAGTTGCAAAAACGAAAAAATGCTCTTAAAAACGGTTTCTAAATCACTGTTTTTTTTCTAATGACTATCGTTATAACTCCATATTGTTTTATTTGAATTTTGTTCTTAGTTTTTTTTGTTGTTTACTTGTCTGAAAAACTTCCAAAAATTTCGCTCCAATATGTAAACATTTTTGAAAAGGAAAATATCAATCACCAAAATTTTTCATTTCAATAAAATCGGTTTTTTAATCATTGAAAATGGGGAGGAACTTTGTATTTGGGTGTGTTTTAGATTTTTTTTCACGCAAAATCAGGTAAAAAAAATAATCGGATCAGTTTGATTGATAGTTTATATAAAAAACCCTTTGAATCAAGATTCGAATGGCATTAAAAATATTTCAAAAACAAGTAGAGAAAAACCGTTTCGAAGCATTTGAGTTTTAATCTATTTTCGAGCAAGGAAAGCAATTGATAGTAGACATCGAAACCTGCTCCTTTAGGCTGAAAAAACTTAATTTTACTGAATAGAAAATTAGTTTCAAAAGCTTCATTTTGAGTTTCCTGGGAAACAAAGTTTCTAAAACAATTTTTGAAAAACATTATTATCGATTGTGACTAATTTGCTAATATTTCGTAAAAATTTACGCGTTTTATACTTTTCTCATCACACCACGCACTACTTTTTTTTGTAGTTTTTTAATGAAAGTGGTCGGAACTTTCTGAGCTACTTGCACAGCAACTGGCTATCCTTTCTGGTATTATAAATATGTATTTAAGACTTTCATATTCATGTTTTACTATTAAAAATCACTATAATTTAACCTCAAAATCAAAGTAGTCTATTAAAATTTTCTCAGAACTTTGAGAGTTGAGCTTCAATTTAATTTTTTGTTTTTGAAAAATTAGGAAAAGACAAGAAAAATGACAAACACTATTTTTTGAATGTGCATTTTTTACTTTAGAAACAGATTTTAGTTTCCCTAATGACAATTACTTGTTACTCAATTGTTTTTCTTAGAGCAGCAGCGGTTCTCTCTGAAACATTTTATAGAGCTCTATCTTAATCTTTTCCCTCGTGGACAAATATTCTTAACCCTGTAAAAGTTGCAAAAACGAAAAAATGCTCTTAAAAACGGTTTCTAAATCACTGTTTTTTTTCTAATGACTATCGTTATAACTCCATATTGTTTTATTTGAATTTTGTTCTTAGTTTTTTTTGTTGTTTACTTGTCTGAAAAACTTCCAAAAATTTCGCTCCAATATGTAAACATTTTTGAAAAGGAAAATATCAATCACCAAAATTTTTCATTTCAATAAAATCGGTTTTTTAATCATTGAAAATGGGGAGGAACTTTTTATTTGGGTGTGTTTTAGATTTTTTTTCACGCAAAATCAGGTAAAAAAAATAATCGGATCAGTTTGATTGATAGTTTATATAAAAAACCCTTTGAATCAAGATTCGAATGGCATTAAAAATATTTCAAAAACAAGTAGAGAAAAACCGTTTCGAAGCATTTGAGTTTTAATCTATTTTCGAGCAAGGAAAGCAATTGATAGTAGACATCGAAACCTGCTCCTTTAGGCTGAAAAAACTTAATTTTACTGAATAGAAAATTAGTTTCAAAAGCTTCATTTTGAGTTTCCTGGGAAACAAAGTTTCTAAAACAATTTTTGAAAAACATTATTATCGATTGTGACTAATTTGCTAATATTTCGTAAAAATTTACGCGTTTTATACTTTTCTCATCACACCACGCACTACTTTTTTTTGTAGTTTTTTAATGAAAGTGGTCGGAACTTTCTGAGCTACTTGCACAGCAACTGGCTATCCTTTCTGGTATTATAAATATGTATTTAAGACTTTCATATTCATGTTTTACTATTAAAAATCACTATAATTTAACCTCAAAATCAAAGTAGTCTATTAAAATTTTCTCAGAACTTTGAGAGTTGAGCTTCAATTTAATTTTTTGTTTTTGAAAAATTAGGAAAAGACAAGAAAAATGACAAACACTATTTTTTGAATGTGCATTTTTTACTTTAGAAAAGCTGTTGAAAAAAGACAATGAATTAAATCAGAAACTAAGCTAATCTAATAAATAATAAAGAAAATGATTTCAGTTTCAGTTAAGACTATCATAATTTTCAACCCTTCTTTTTTGCACGTTAAGTTTAACAAAGTGATATGCCATGCCCAATAAGACACATAGAATAGCACCGATCAGGGAATACAGAAAAATTAATGATTTCAAGCCCTCTTTGATGATGCACGCATAAGATAAGAGGCATAAAAATAGACAGACAACTGTGCCTGGAATTCCGAAGGGCGATTTGTAGCATGTCCTGTTGGGGTATTTCATCACGAGCTTGATATGTGACGCACATTGCAGGAAATATGAAACGAGAGCACCTAAAAAAATACGATTGGTGGTTTGGCTCGAGGGCAAGTTCGGGAATGTGAATATCACCATTTTACTTTGTCTCAGGTATTTTAGTAACAAAAGTAATAATTTTTCTTGAAAGTATTGTTATATATTTATTTCCGAAAATAAGATAGCGTGACGATCAGACGGTGTACCTTATCTGAAATTACTCTATGAGTACAGTAACCTATAATATAACTCAATCCCTTTAAACTACTTGATATGAATCGGAGAAAAACTTTTTTCGCTCCCGCGTTGTGCACAGAAAAATGAAGAAAGGCATGTTAATTTTTCGTAGCTCCGTACTGATTTTTTTTTAATTTAAGTTCTATAAATTGCTTACCAAACAACGCCATATTGATCAGTGCAGATCCTACTTGATCGTCTCCACCTGTTATGCAATACAATAAGGCAGTTATTGCGTAACTCAGCACCGATGACGTAATCAGCGCGATATACGGAGTGTCTGCTTTGGGCAACAGACGTGACAGAGGAGCCGGCAGAAGTCCGTCCCTTAACAATTGCTTTTTTATTACACAAGTCAAATAAAAAAGCGAAAAACTACGAAAAAAGCAAAATTATCCACGAAAAAACTACGTGAAAAGTAGTCTGAAACTGTAAGAGCTTTCAGTTCTTAAAATTATTTTAAACAGACTTATGAAGACTGAAATTAAGTCAGCCCAAATTTTGAGCCTTGACCCACTGAAAATTTATTCAAGCGGATACAAAACCGAGAAATCTGTAACGTTCCCATTGAACGATTCTATACCATTCCCCGTGATAGAGTGGTGAAAGAAGGGCTAACAAAATTTTGAATTTTGGCACTTTTTGTTTCCTTTGTTATTATTTTTGCTAAACTTCGTGCAAACATCTCCACGTTTTTTGTCCTTGTTTTTTGTTTAATTTCAAAGGCCCTGGTTATGTGGCTCGTGTGATATGCTTAAAGTTTTACGAGTCATATGTAGTTATGAATTGTTCTAGTGGATAAACAGTTTAAAGTAGGAAGGGGCTGGTTGATACATAGCAGGTAGTCATAGGATGTAATCATAGCATGCTGGCCTCTTGCCTGGACATGGCGAAAAGAAGTCTTCCGGCGCAAAGGAGGAAAGACATACAACTTGCCACGAATCCCACCACAATGACCCAGGAGAAGTACTCGAACCAATTGCCATGATTTACTATAGTGCGGTAGCCTATAACACATTTTCTATCTGGTTGCAAGGAACAGGGGTTCAAAGAGATATTTGATGAGTTTCACATTGCAATTTTTTGTCGAGTTTTTTTCTGCGCCTTAGCCTTTATTATTTTTTCCACAAACTTAACCTTAAAACCAGTTTCTGACGGAACCACCGTTGTCTCAAATTTTTTTGCCAAAGTTTTTTTAGACTCCATTCTTAGTAATTATTTCATAACATGCATACGTGAAAGGCAATTGATGGATTCCTATCGTTAACAGCCTTAGATCTATTGGCGTATAATTATTCTAACCAGTGAGCAGCGGCGAGTTGTCAGTTGAAATAGCATAGGCACCCGGCTCTATGGCACAGCTAAACAGCAAAGTACACCCAGACAACACTGTCAAAGTAGCCATAGCTGAGAGTATGCCCACGACCACCTTCTTTGAGTCATCTGACCCCTCCCCCACCACCATGGGGATCTCTTCTATGCCCAGGTAGAACCAGAGGGCAAAAGATACTCCGGCTGACAGCCCATCTAGTCCGTTTGGATAGAGCCAGCGTTGAGGACATGCCGAGGAGTTGCCCTAAATAAATGCTTCATAAAAACGATATACTCTCCCCCACATTCAATATTCAATCATTCAAAATTTCTTTTCTCCGTATTTAATAACTAAGGATACAACCCCATAAAACAAGTATTCTGAAAAGAAACCCAAAAAACTGAATGAAATTAAAGAACACAAAGAATCTTTACAGTGTTTTTTTTTCGTATTGTGCAAGTCCAATTGAAGACTAAAACATGATCGGAACATTCTGTTAATTTCCCAGCAACAAGCTGCTAATGTTCAAAATGGCCTTTCAATTTACGTACTTTTTGTCTTCTATAGGATAATTCTGTTTTTTTTTTCATACCAAGAGACCTACAAAATTGAAGAAGTTTTAGCCCAATATGAAACAATACTCACTGAAAGATCGTCTGAGTCGCAATTTCCGAGCACCCACTGAAATGACACAATTACGGTTCATAGAAAATATGGATCTACATTTGACCGAAATGATCTCTCTGCTTTTAACGGTTCAGCTATTTTTAAACTTTGAGTTAACCGCCTAAAAGGTAAAAGTTTTTGATCAAAATTATCAAAATTAACTTTCATCCAATATTCGGGCAGCGTAAAATTTACACTAGAGATTTTTTGTTTCATGTGTTCAGAAGAGCTTAACGTATTTTAAACTCATAAGTAGAAGCTTGATATATTAACGAAGCTCCGCATCTTTCGAAATCTATTAATCTATTTCTACTACATTATAATTTATATCAAATATTTTTGACTGGTCTCCCTGTAAATAGATCTTCAAGTGACTTCAGTGCCAACATACTTCTGATTTGAGAATGACACGAGGGCAAAAGTTTTCTAAAACTCCAAAAATAGGTTTTTTTTAGATGAAATCTCTGTGATCGCCAATTTGATGATCATTTGGGATTTCAGCGAAATATATTTTAAAAAATTTCAGATGTATTTTCGTGAAAAATTATAAACCACGCTAAAAAATGTTAGATCATCGCACCTTGTCGAAATTGAATTTGGGAATGGCTCCTAGATAGAACACCACGAGCACAGTCACAGAGATGAGGGTGATGGCTAGTTCCACGTGGAAAGAGAACTTGAGTCCGACCACATTCACCAGTGTGAAGAAGAGGACGAAGGCAAGCCACCAGAGGGGTTGCCAAGAGGGATCCGTGTCGGTTATCTGCACCTGAAATAACACCTAATCTTCACCTAATGAACATCTTTGAGTGGGAGCAAAACAGCGGTTCTAATTAAAGGAGAGAACAGACTTGGCTTATTTCAGAAGGAGAGTTGCTTATTTTGCGCTTTAAAATTGAAGCAAAGAATTCTCACAGTCTGTTTCCCATTATAGCCCCCCTCCCCCCGCTCTCAGGCTAAAAGAACCGCTGAGCTTCATACGGGGAGCTGCTGTGGGTCCCCTGATAAGACTTTTTCGTTTTCTAATTTTTAGTTTAATTTTTGTACTGTTACTAGTTACGCTGAAGCAACGAGCACGGATCACTCGAATTGTTATAAAATATTGAAGGAATATTAAGGAGGATGCGCAATTCGTTTAAGAAATCCAATAGCATTTGACCTTTTTTGCAATTTTGGTCAGCTTTTAACTATGTAGTTTAGAGATTTTAAAAGAAGTGTTAAAAATCATCAATACAGGTGAATGAAAGAGCGAGACAATTGGTGGTCGGGGGTGGGGGGGGGGGGGGGTTGATTTTTTATGAGACTGACCATGTACGATCCAATGGCGTATATGCCCACTCCCCCCACTGTGATAACTTTCAGGGCCTCACAAAGCCCACTGAGGAAGCCCAAGTTGGGTCCCAATAGAGCAGAGACATAGGTGTATGGACCCCCTGCGTCTGGTTTGAACGAGGCCAGCTCAGCTATGCACAGGCTAAGCAGCAGGTACAGTACTGTCACCAGTCCCAGAGAGATACACGCACCTGGAAAGGAGGCGCAGAATTGGAAATTTAAGTGACCAGAGATAATTTCAAGGTCAAATCAAGAACAAGAGAATAAAAGAATCAAGTTGATGCAGGGTATAAAACGTCATAAAACTTGTGTTTAAAGCAATCGAAAACGTATTCTAAGAAACCTGCTTTGTTCAAGCTTTCAGCTTGAAAAATTTTACACAAAAAAAATACAATTCGCTTAATAAATAATTTTTTTAGCTTGGTTGTATTGGAAAAAATGCCTTTTTGCCACCTTTTTGGTCAATTATATTTTTAGCGAACTATTACCCAGAAATCCACCGACAAGTGACGACTGCCAGCCAAAGAAGTCGCCGGCAATGACTGCCCCGACTCCCATTGCCCATATATGGTACACCTTCGTCTGATGCAGACCCGGGGCACTCAAGGTAACGTCACCCTGGTTATAATTCATGGCTCCGGAGGGATCCATTTTGGGAGTTCAACTGGTACCTGCAGAGTGCAGGAAACAACAATTTCGCACATTTTAAACGCAAAAAAGCTGACAAAGAATAATGTTTTTCCCCTTTATTCAAAAAAATACAAATACACTCCTAGCAATTTAGGATTTGCACAGGTTTGAAGAAAGGAAAAGATTTCAAGAACTAAATTTGGAAATATGCTTTTGGCCAAACCTAATTAAGCTGTGCATTCTCTGATAAAATGTTACTTTGTTGTAGCTAATTCTAAGTTAAAACTATTAAAAAGAATAAGAATTAAGATGAATTAGTCGGTAAGTTAAAACATTAAACTAGTGAGAGATCATTCTCTCCGCCGGAGAGAATGGCTAATGAAGGTCATAACTAAGTGACCAGTTAATTAAATAAGTATGTTTAGCAATAATTGCAAAACCTGATGTAAAATCACAACATTCCCTTAAGCAGGAAAAAATTTAAATTGCAATATTTTAATGCACAATAACTAACTATGACTGACTCCTTTCTCCCCCTTTAAGGACGAGGAAAGAAAATTAAAGCGCCTTAAGATGAGGTACTAACACTAAGTAAGCTCCACTAGTGTTAAATGACAGCAACAAAGGTTATCCAGATTCCGATGGATAAGGGTTATGTTAAGATGAGATAAAGGCATCACGTTTTGGCACAACGCTGAATTTAGGACCACGTTTTATGAGTGAGGTCATGGTTTATAATGCGCGAGTGAAGAGGATATGATTTAAAGAAATTATGGGAGCAACAGATGATAATTTCTTTTGTAGGGTGAAATTTATCCGAAGGATAAAGTTGTCGAATTTAGCAAACACATTTTGGTAACTGGAAAATTAGCACCGGTTTACAAGGTAACATGCGTAGATAGCACATAATTTTAATGGAGTTGGTCTTGGTTTGTAAAACACAAACTGGAGTGAAGGCGAATTAAAGAATTTAGGAAAACACGTGAAGATGTCTTCTTTTTACTACATGAAATTTTATCCGCAGGGTTAAGTTCTTAAGTTTAGTGAACGGCCGTTAATATCTGAAT
This sequence comes from Symsagittifera roscoffensis, assembly GCF_963678635.1. Classification (NCBI taxonomy): domain Eukaryota; kingdom Metazoa; phylum Xenacoelomorpha; order Acoela; family Convolutidae; genus Symsagittifera; species Symsagittifera roscoffensis. The sequence continues at coordinate 62,369,020 of NC_087066.1, forward strand.
GTTAGCACCGGTTTACTCAGTAATGTGTGTTATTTGGTAAGCCAGAATATCAGATTAAAGTATATCTAAGTGGTTATAAAGTTTTATAGTCTTTTAAAAAGTTTTCGAGTTCAGTGTTGAAAAGTTCACTATCAAGATCGGAGTGGTCGCCGAAATTTGCTATTTCCATTCTCAGTGATTCATCGGTTGATGAGTTTGACATTTGATCTGATGAAGATGATGAATCTGAATCTAGAACAATTAACTCCGCCGGATTCGTCTTGTTGATTGTCTCATGTGGTTCCTCAATCTCTAACACAATAGGCTCGGCCGCCGAACCAGAGGCTTCTTGGACACTCTCTACGGCATCAATAAAGTAACGTTGACCATAAAATTTTGGTGGGCCGACATTTCTACTAGAGCGACGGATAGGAATTTTACCGGGTATTATGGCAGGACTGTTGGATATAGTGCACTCATCCGTTGAGTCACTTATCTCATACACCGGAAAGTCTGTGTTTGAGTCGGTCTCCGTCGGATTATGCTCAACTTGTAAGTCATTTTGTCCAATGGTGTCGTTTTCCCCTCCCTGATTTGCGGTTCTCTGATCCGCCGAGTTAGATGTTCGGCTGGCTGGCACTATACTTATTGGGCACTCATATGATTGATCCATGGGTTGTTCACTGATTGGGAAACTGTCGTTTTCTAAAATCTCAGATTTTATTTCAGGATTGGTTATAGTAGAATTAAAATTATTTCCGATTGAGATGTGAGGTGTAAGTGAATCCGAAATAAAGCGCTCTCTGGCTACGTCTCTACAAGGAAAACCGCCCGCTATCCATTCCCATTCACTAGTATCCGAAATATCCGAAGGAATTAGCATAGATTCATCCGAAGCGAGGTAACCTGGATGAGTTGGTGACTTCTTTGAGCGTCGTGTCTGTCTTCTTGTCGGGATGGATGATGATCCAGAAATGCGTGTCCTAGTTAGGTTATCGGATGATGTCGGGTCTAATTGTCTGGTCCTTCTTTTTGTTGACTTCTTGGGTTTTGGTTTTCTTTTTGAGCCTTCCAGTTTCTGACCTACTTCAACATTAGGGTTAGAAAAGTACGGGAATGAAATGTTTCCTCTAAAAGGTCTGATTTTATTTGAGGTAGAGATAGGAATCGCAATGTCGGATTTTCGTATTATTTTTCCGTCGGATAACTTAACTGTCGAAGTCGAAGAATTTATAATTCTTTTGTTTAGTTCTTTATAAAAACAGTCTCGGTTGATATTACCATTAGTTTTCCGAAGGATTTTACCTTTAAAAGGGCTTTCGATTGGTATTCTGTTTTGAGTCATTTTCGAGGATGAAGCATAGTCTGTATCGTAGCCTTTTTCAGTCGGATTTTGGTTCTTCTTCGCAATCAAATCGTCCTTGTATCCGTCCTCTATTCTATCATCCGCGTTCCAATCCTTAGCTCGATCCTTAGACAATATTGATTTCCCTTTGTCTAAAATTCCAAAGGAAGGTTTACCCGAAGCTAATTGTTTCCAAATAGTATTTGGTTTTCTGTTATAGTGGATCTCGAAAGGTGAGCATTTAATTTTTGATTGGAAAGTAGAACGTAGGTTCCAAATGATTTTTGAAACGGCATTTTGCAGTGTGGTTTTATGATGTTCTTTTGAGATAGCCAGTAGTTTGATTTTTACAGTGTGTACAAGTTTTTCGACTAATCCGTTGGAACGGTGATCGCCTACTGTACAAAAGATTATTTTGATGTTGTTAGAATCGCAGAATGATTTGAAGTCTTGACTTGTAAAGCAAGTAGCATGATCCACCCTTATAGAATAAGGTATCCCGTGTAAGAATATGTAGTCTTGTAAAAATTCTATAACTGTCTTTGAAGAGGTAGATGATGTAATTTTTGCGACGGAAATTTAGAAAATCTGTCAATACAAAGTAAAATGTATTTATTTGACCCCCAATAAGAATCCAAAGGACCCGCGAAATCTAAATTAAGTTCTTCATTTGGTTCTGATAATGGATGAAGTTCACTAATTTGTGAATTAGGAATAACAGATTTTATATTCTTACCCGCCGATGTACACTCTGAGCAATTAATTCCATGAAAGTAGATTTGTCTGTTAATGTGGGGCCACCAAATGTATTGGGCCAAATATTTCATTCCGAATTGACATGGATGTGTTTCGTGGAGGGTCTTCATCATCGCGTTTCGTATGGTAAATGGAATAACGAGTTTGCCGTCCATGTAAAGTAATCCATCGGATTCGTGAAGGTCTCGGGTGAAATGTTTGAAATAAGGAGAATCTGCATTAATCTTCTCCACCTTATTTTGAAGTGCTTTAACAATAGGGCTTAACATGGGATCGTCTTCTGTCAAGAGAGCCACTAACTTGGCGTTAAATAAAATATTTAAATCCAAGGGTCGATCCGGCAACTTCAAGTTTTCACGGTATTTTTTAACAAGATTGATATGATTTGGTAAAAGTTTGAATTCTAAATCTACGGAAATACCGGAAGTGGTGGGATTAATTACAATATTCTTATGATTCATATTAACAGTATCTACAATTTTTTTTATCTACAGGTGAATTAATTAGGCTACAATTAAGAATTAAAAAATAAAGAAATGCGGAATTTGAAATGGAAATAATTAAAGTATTTGTGTTGGAATAATCCGTTGGAATACAATTTGAGGTACAAAATTCTGTTCTTCTGTGATTGAATGAGCAAATTGGAAAAGACGAGTTAATAAGTTTTAGTACTGCTGCTATTAGGTAATTACGTAATAAGACGTAGTCGGAATTTTCCAGATTGAGACCAATGGCTGAGCAAGTAGTTCTTAGTTTCTCCGACGGATTTAATGATTTATTAATCTTATTAATGTTTGCTACTACGAATTCTTCGTCGTAATGTGATGTTGGGAGGGCTTTTCCGGATGGAATTCTAGAAATAAGGTCAGTGAAGCCCATGTCTTTTCCTGCGATATGTTTGATTGAGAAATTAAAAGGTAATAATCTGTCTACCCATCTTGTTAATCTACTGTGGTAGGTTTTATTTCCGTGGTTTGGTGAAAGAGCGGATAATAGGGCCTTGTGATCAGTGATTATTTCGAAATCAGATCCGTAAAGGTAATTTTTATAATGCTCAACATCCCAAACAACCCCTAGAAGTTCGAGTTCGTTAGTAGAGTATTTAGACTCGTGAGGATTTAAAAAACGTGACGCAAATGAGATTGTTTTCCAATCGTTCCCATGGAGTTGTTCCAGCGAGGCTCCAAGTCCATTGTGTGATGCGTCTGTTTTCACTCTAGTTTTTCGTTTTACGTCGAAATGTGTATTCTCTGTTAGGTTTACGATTTCTTCTTTTATTCTTTCAAACGCTTTTGTATGATCATCGTTCCATTGGAATATTGATTTCTTATTTAGGAGCGGTCGGAGTGGGCTTCCTAAGGATGCAAGGTTTGGGACGAATTTAATGTATTGGTTTATAGAACCAAAAAATGATCGTAATTCTTTCAGATTCTTCGGTATAGGTAGGTCTTTTATAGCTTTCGATTTGTCGAATAACGGGGTAATTCCTGATTTAGAGATTTTAAATCCCAACCATTCTATTTCTTTTTGAAAGAATTTACATTTTGACCATTTTACGGCAAAGTTGTATTCGTCGAGGGTCGATAAAATTTTTAATACAATATTCTTGTGGTCTAAGAATGTTCCTTTGGAAGAGATTAAAATGTCGTCCAAGTAACAGTTAGTAAATGGGATTGAACCTAACGTAGAGTCCATTACTCTTTGAAATTCGTTGGGCATATCCCCTAAGCCGTAAAAACCAGTTAAAAATTGGTAAGTACCCGTAATGTCACCGCCCACGATACTGAAGTTACATTGGTTACTAGTAAATTTGTCTAATGCTAATTGACTGTATGCATTTTTTAAGTCTAAGTTAGTAAACCACACTTCTCCAACGGAATCATTAGTAATTTGTGCCGCGACGTTGTCTACAAGTTCGTGGATGTTTGGCATTTGATATTTGTTCTTGTAAATCTGTTTGTTTATGAATTTGGAATCTAATGCCAGTTTGATGGATTTGTCTTTTTTGCAAGTGATGACTATTGGGCTAATAAATCTGTCTTCGTCGCAATTTTCTAATTTTTTAATATGTCCCTCTGCTTTTAATCTATTGAGTTCTGTTTTTACCGCGTCCAGTAAATGGAGGGGAACTCGTCTTCCTTTTAGTTGAATTGGTTTTAATGGTTCGTGAAAATGGGTAATTTTTATTTGATTTTTGATTTTTCCAATCCGAAGGAATAAATTTTTAAATGACTTTGATATATTAAGGATTTCCCTATCTTGGTTTGTTTGGGAAATGGAATTTATTGACTTACACTGCTTGTTGGTCTGGAAATGTGGAAAATGTTTCTGAGAGACTTCTATTCCCACTTTTGGAAGGTTGTCGTTTCCTAAGATATTCCTTTCATGTCCTTCGGTTAGGAAGAATTGACAGTCGTTGTCTGACCAACCATTTGAGAATATCGGAATCTTCACCTTTCCAGTGATGTTTATGGCATTATCCGTGAATCCACAGTAAAGGTCTCTAGTTGTCTTATCCACCGGATAAATTTTCAAGTAGGGATCGCGTAATTTCAATTCGTGAAGTACGTTTTTCTTAAGAAAGCTCACCGGGCTAGCTGAATCCACTTGAATGTTTAAAATTACTTGGTTTTCTTTTCCGAGTCCGATGTTTAATAATTTCTTCAGTTCCTTTCCGTCGTTATCAAAAATTGTAGTTACATTTAGTACAGAGTAATCGTCGTTTTCACTTTGTCCAGATTCCGACCATGCGTTTATGACGCCGCAACATTCTCTATCCGTGTGGTCGTTATTTACATCCGGAAAATCCGACGGATTAAAATCTGTATTATCTACAATTTGAGTATTTACAATGTTTACATTTTTACGTCGAGATCTACAAAGTCTGGTGAAATGACCTTTGAATTTACAAGAAGTACAAGTCGTGTCCTTTGCTGGGCAAACTGCTAAGTGTCCTTTTGAGAATGAACCGCCACACTTCATACAGCTGTTACTTCTTTCGATGTTGAGAGTTGGTTCTCTTTTGACGTTAAAATGGTTGTTTGGTTTATATACAGATGATCCGTTGGATTTAAAATTATTAGTTAACTTCAAGTGATTCAGAATTCCTTTTTCATCGATGAGTGCTACGTTTAGTGCTTCGCGTGGAGGGAGGGTTTCTGTTAATAATTTCCTTTGGATGTCGTAGTTTTTCATATTATTTATGAAAATATCTCTTATCCACTCTTCTTCTCCTGCGGATATGTCGCACTTTTTCGCCATTTCAGCTAAGGCACCCCAAAATTGTTCGAGGGATTCTCTGTCGCGTTGTTTTCTATTTAACAGTTTATGTCGTTCAAATGTGACATTTGATTTTCTTACGAAAGCAATCGCTAAGAACTCCCAGAATTCTTTAAAGGAAATTTGTAAGACTTTCACCTTGGTAGATTTCTGTCCGAAGATCCTTTTTCCTTCATTTCCCAATGCCAGATATAAGACCGAACGTAATTTCTTGTCTGCTTCTTCTATTCGCATTCCGTTAAATTTCTTAGTTTCGGTTTTTATCGAAGCTGTTTCTTCTTCGTCATATCGTCTTTGTTCTTGGGTATTTCTCTCCAATCTCAAGCGTCTTTGGGCGTCTGTTTCACCGTCCGGTGGGTTTTCCAAATTTGGTGGTAGTGGATGTTGTCTCTCCGACGGATTGAGTAGATTTTCTATATCTATGTTTTCTTTAGCAATTATAGCTAATTGAAACAGATCACTCCAATCTTCCCAAGGAATGGGTGGGTCTACCGTATGGTTTTTCCAAAAGGGAGGTATTCCTCTCACGTTGGATTCGTTAGATGACTGCGCCATGATAAAATGTTACTTTGTTGTAGCTAATTCTAAGTTAAAACTATTAAAAAGAATAAGAATTAAGATGAATTAGTCGGTAAGTTAAAACATTAAACTAGTGAGAGATCATTCTCTCCGCCGGAGAGAATGGCCAATGAAGGTCATAACTAAGTGACCAGTTAATTAAATAAGTATGTTTAGCAATAATTGCAAAACCTGATGTAAAATCACAACATTCTCAAAAGATCTTTTTCACAAAAATGAAAGGTTTGGTTTGAAAGTTAGCCTAACAAACAAGGTTCTAGTAGATAGCAATGAATAGAATTGTGAAAATCGAGTCCGCTAGAAGTAACGAAAATTCTAATTTTTTGAGAATCCTCCCGGTTTGGCCTCCATAGACCGATATGCTAATCGTATAATTTACTAAACTAAGCTTATAAAATGCTAGTCAAACAAGTGTCATTCATTTATGCGAAAATGGAAGAATCGAACTTTTAGAGAACACTTTTTTTAATTTTCATTACGAGGCTTAACAGAATGCAAAGAACAAATAACTAAAAAACTGTATTGCTCAAAACCGCTCCAACAGCAGCTTATTTTGAGAGAGTCCGTAATAAAACTTGCAAAACTCCGGAACAGTTCAAAAAATCCAGTGACAAATAATAGTATATATATTTAGCAAAATCCGTAACTGTAAGCGGAAACCGCAGCTTGCAGGCGGTATTTGCAAACTGTAATAGGATTTTTCAAACTGTGAGCGGAATCTGAAGATTGATGCGATCCCAGTAAATTATATGTTACGTTTTTATAGTAAGCCCATTGTTTTTATCAGGCTCAATCAAAAAAGTTTTAGCCGCGGTCAAAAATTCATACGCTGCACTTTTCTCCAGCAGGCAAGATAGTAGATCTTAGCTAAAAAAAAACAAAATTCAGGATCAGATGTAACCGTTGAACTACATTATAAATTTCAGGATTTCGGATAAAAATTATAGTTTAGCTGTTGGGTTTCTGAACTAAGTTTAAGGATATCCGATGAACTGATTAATTTTTATGCCGAGTTTCAGGATACTGGATTAAAAGATTAATATCCACACTGCCCATTAAAATATTAATATCAATATTAAAACCCACAAATGATTAATATCTATGCAGTTTTTCAGGATTTCGGATGACGAGATTAATTACGCATTGAAGCTTTATTTACATACGGAATTAAACATGCATTATACCGTTGCTCCGTTGTATAGTTTCCAACGCTAATCTTTAAAAAAAATGAGCTTTCTGATTTGTGCATTTTCGCAGTTATGATATCTCAATTATGATCTCAAGACAGGTTGCATTAGGGATTCAACCATGATTTTAGTCAACCAGTGTTTTTTGGTTTAAAATGATTGTAGATTCCAGTGACCATAACTGTCCTTGCTTTTAAATTCAACGTTTGCTAAGTGTTAATTCTAGCTCCAGCTATTATTTATTCACGCACAAACCTAGTTCAGTGTGATAAACAAATTTGCGGAATCCACTTACACTTTGAGGAGTCCACTTACATTTTGCGGAATCCGCCTAGCTTTTCCGAATCCCTTTACATTTGCGGATTTTGGAACATCTAGCCATGTTCGCTGGTTGCGGAATCCGCGAAAAACTAGTATGCCGAAAAAAATTTACGTTACACCTTTTTTCACTCGGAATTCAGGAAAATTTAAAAAGGGGAATCCATTTGCTTTTTCAAGGTGTTCAGCAAATTGTCTCTGCATTCCAGAGACCTACAGAAACCACACTGTGCGCCTATTTATTATACAGTTTGGCCTCGTAACTTTGGCATAAAAAAGGATGTATCATTTTTTAAAAAAATGTTGACAAAAAATTGTTAATCGTATAATTTTCATAGATGGAACTCTCATGACTAGTTTTTTTTGATGGCGGCATCAAAAGTTAAGAAACATACATTTCGTTAAACAAGAGTGTCACAATAGAAAGGAAGCAGAAATTGAAATTAGTCCTAAACAAAATTTTTGAATAGTAAAATGCTATAGCTAGAGTTGGGCAAATGAAAAAATCTCACAATAAAAATCAAAAACAGAACACGAAAAAAAGTAACTTGATTTCAATTATAATCTGTAGTCACTTAAAATCCGAATTTCATTCAATAATATCGACACCAACCTTATCTGACAGTTAATTAGAAAAAGGAAATTCATTTATTGTACCCACTCATTTACCAAATAGCAGAAACAAACGAAAAATAGGAAGGACTAGAGCGATACTATGTTCACTCTGCAGAATAAAAAACAGAATTTAGGTAGATTAGACCAAATAGACATCCTCTAAGAACCTGAAGGTACAGAATCGTTCAGGGAGGAGAGTAATAACTTGGTTCTGAGTTTGAAATTTCAACCAATCAGATTCGATTGTTTTATACGCAGCGCATAGAAGCTTCAGTATAAACTGAACGCTGAGGTCAAGGATCCTAACTTGGTCTATTCGGGTTAGGGGGAAGTTACCTACTGGATACTTTTTGCACAGTTTTTTCTCTTTAAGTCTAAAATGTTAAAGCGTGTTCAGTTTTTGGCTATTTTTCTTTGCCGACTTTCACTATCGCAACTGCAACCAAGTTTAAAGTCAAGAAAATTCTTATCAGTTTTTTCGAGCTACTTTTAGGATTTTCAGCTCTCTAACTGATATCTTTTATTGAAAGTCACTGAGAGAAGTTGCAAATTTTTGCAATGTTGTAAGCTATTGAGAGTGTTTAGTACAGTTACGGGACATGAGAATTACAAATTTGTGATTTTAACGAGCAAAAAAACAATTATTCTCTTAACGAGTGCATATATTTAAGATATAGGGATCAAACTTTGACACTTGCTATAGAAAACTATACGAAAGTACCTAAAGGGGCCCTAATTTGAGAAACGTTGTTTAGAAGGCGTGAACTAGCCAGTATCTCATTTTGGAAGTGTTCTTGCCGTGGAAACATCTTTGCAAACAACACAAAGATAATGATTGTAGTTTTTTTAGTTAAGTTGATAAATTGACATACGTATCATGCAGTCGAAAACAACATGCAGCAGAATTGAAAAAATTATTTGGCCGGAGTCAATAATTTAGCGCTGACGATCAAAAAAAGTCACCAAAAAACTGTTGCAGCTATGATGTGCGCAAGCTTTGATCAACCTTCTGGCTCCTAAGAACTTTAACATCTCCCAAGAATTTTAATTTGTCACCAAACTAGAAATGATGGTTTTTCGACAACTGACCAAGTAACTCTTCCAAATCTGTTGTATGTTGTTTTTCGGCGGCATAGGTAGTAAATCAAGTATACCATCTCCCGAAAAAACTAATATGTGCCCATAGATACAATTTCTAACCACGGCAAGAACGACTCTTAAATTAGTTATACTTTTTTACCTACGTTTTTGAAATAATTTTCTCAATTTTAATTCCATTCGAGTGTTTAATTAGAGTTTTATCAAGCAAGCGTCAAAAATTGAACCCTATATGTTCAGTAGGTGTACAGAAAAAAAAACATGAATAAAAATTTCGTTTTTTGCTGGTTGAAATCAAAAAGTTGTGGTTTTTTGTCCCGTGACTTTGATTTTAGTAGCAACTCTTGACGTGGTATGGGTTGGGGGCATTCCCTAAGTGTAATAAATAGTTCAAAAACACTTTGAACGGTGATCTTAGGATGGTGTTACTTCCAGAACGCTGCTAGCCATCGAGTTTGTTTTATAAAATACAAGGAAGGCTGTGGCAAGTACTAAATTTTTTCAGATAAATTAGTTAGAAAAACAAGCTAAGCTAAACATAGAAGGCTAAGACTTTAATCAGTTGTCTTTTATAGCTAGTGAATAATCTTCAATTACATAGCGACCAACGGTGCTGCTATTTTTTCAAACAAGACTGCTCGTATCACGGAAAAATCTTGAAACTTCCGACTCATTTTTTAAGGTCTATGAAGCAGTGTTTACCAAAATAAATCAAAAAAATATATTAGACCTTTATTTTTAAATCATTCTCACACTCGCTATGTAAAATATAAAGTATAGTTGCAAATTATATAGTTGATATATAGCTGCAAATTATAAGTATTAAATAGACCAAATAGCATACTTGAATTCAATTGAGTCGAAATTTGTGTCGAAATTTGAAAAAACTTTTTTTGAGTCGAAATTTGTCTAGAAAATACCACCTGGAACAAAAATTTTCTTTGAATTTTTTTGAACAAGTTTGACACCAGAAATAAAGAATAACGAGAAATAAAAAAAGTGCTCCGGCCAAAAATTACACTCTGCGCAATATTTCCTTCCAATTACTTTCAGTGGATGCAAAACAACACAAAACTAAACACAAGACTGCTCGTAAATTAAGCCATGTTTCTTCCAACAGCACTTAAATGAAAAATTGACAAAATAATTTTAAAAAGTTTTTATTTCATTAATTTGCCACCTACGCTTGTTACAACAACGCAATAAACCGAGCCTTTGTTATGCCAAGTTGGTCAATTAAGTAATTTTCAGAAACCCCATTTCACAAAAAATGATCACAGGCGAAAATATTTTAAGAGGCTAAATTTTTATATTATAATTTTGAGCTCAAGACAACAATATATCTCAGGTACAACAAAAACCGTTTAAAATGCTGAATAGCAAGTCGGAGATTGACTGAATAAAAAAACCATCCCAAGATTGAATATTTCGCACTGTCTAAAAACTCTTTCTTCAAAGCTCAATCAATTTGCACTTTCCTAACTTATTCGAGTCCATTTTTTCTATATGAGGCCAAACTGTACACTGGAGAGGAGCACAAATTAGTGTTTGTAGGTCTGTGGAATCCAGAGACAAGTTTTAAAGCATGTGAAAAAATGAGAGCGCGTTGGATTTCCAAAATTGTCGTGAAATGCGCCTGAAAAACTGTAAGCTAAATTTCATCGGCACATCGGTTTTTTGCTGATTTTGTAACAAGCGAAAATGGCTATTTGTTCTTGATTCCGAAAAAAAGCTCATTCCGAAACAGGTAAAAAAAGAGTCTGCAAAATTTGTAAGCAGAATTCGCAAATGTAAGCAAATTTTGCAAATTGTAGAGATTTTTTAAAAATTTTGTTCATTAAACTGAAATGAACCAGTTCTCGCGTACGAACGATTTCAAGCCAGAACTAGAAATATTATCTAGCAAAAGCGGAATTCATAAGCAAGGACTTAACAGTTGTCAATGAGTTCACGAACAAATCTTGAATTGTTACTTAACTAAGTTCTCCTGGCTATATCCATTATTACAAAAATATTCCAGTCAGCTGTTTTTGGGGTATTTGTTCGGAAACGAATCTTAATATCGAGTATGCAAAATCATCATTTGGGAATAGCGAAGTTGGGTTGTGATTTGGTAATACTTATGTGACTAAAACTCTTAGTTCCGACCAAATTGTTATTGAATAAAATTCTCTAAAAATTTAGGATATCATTTTGAACTAATTTAGGATTAATTGTAAATTCCTATCGCTTAAATCGATTTGTTATTTGGTTTGAAGTTCCGAATAAAATAAAATCTTGCATATAATTAATTTGAAAAGATTACAAGGAAGGCCAAAATAAAAAAATATATTTATAAATAACCCATGAATTTGTTTATTTTAGCTCGTGAAAATTGTTTTGGGGTTTGACAATTAGTTAGTAGATTTTTATCAAATTGAACTGTTGACAGTAAATGAGATTGAGTTGTTGGCATTGACTGAGATTAATTTAACTTGGATTGAATTGTTGTCAGTAAATGAGATTGAGTTTTTTACAGTATTGAGAGTTGACAGTTGGCAGTAATTGAAGTTGAACTGTTAGAAAGTCTCGCTGGTGACCCACAAAAACTATAATTGTTCCGACTTTCGATACGAAAGTAACGGAATAATTGTGCTCGGGATGGGTTTTTTTTTCTTCAGACAAATTTCGACTTTTTAACTAGCCATATTTGACGGAATTTTTTTATATCATTCAAAAGTTATTGTTGTCCTGAGCTTAAACTTGAAAAGATATTTCACCTGTGATCATTTTTCGTAAAGCTATGAGGGTTTAAAGATTGCCATTTTGGCCATTTTGACCAATTTGGGACAATTAACGCGCAATATAATTCGCGCTATTAACGCGTAAGCGAGATTTAATCCGTCTTATAAATCGTTCCAAATTGGTTTAACGAAGCTTATTTGCCAGAATTGATTTGTTACAAGGAATGAAATTTATCTTTTTGTGCTTTATAGGGCGTGTGGGGGGATGATTTTCATTTAAAAAATTCAAATTTTAGAAAAAAAAATTTCATTTTATTTTATTTCATTTAATTTTTTTATGTATTACTGCTGCTCAATAAACCTTAAAAGGCAGTCGGAACATTCAGGGCTTCGCCCTGATACGAGCAGTCTTGTTGTTCCGACTTTCGGTACGAAAGTAACGGAATATTTGTGCTCGGGGTGGGTTTTTTTTTCTTCAGACAAATTTCGACTTTTTAACTAGCCATTTTTGACGGAATTGTTTTTTATCATTCAAAAGGTATTGTTGTCCTGAGCTTAAATTTGAAAAAATATATCACCTGTGATCATTTTTCGTAAAGTTATGAGGGTTTAAAGATTGCCATTTTGACCAATTTGGGACAATTAACGCGCGATATAATTCGCGCTATTAACGCGTAAGCGGAGATTTAATCCGTCTTATAAATCGTTCCAAATTGGTTGAACGAAGTTTATTTGCCATAATTGATTTGTTACAAGGAACGAAATCTATCCTTTTGTACTTTATATGGCGTGTGGGGGGATGATTTTCATAAAAATTTCAAATTAAAAAAAAAAACTCGTTTTATTTTATTTCATTTAATTTTTTAAATGTTATTACTGCTGCTCCATAAACCTTAAAGGCAGTCGGAACATTCAGGGCTTCGCCCTGATACGAGCAGTCTTGTTATATTTGTTTTTGGATTCCTGAAACAAAATGCGAATTAAGCTTACAGTTTGCAGATTCAGATTCTGTTTACAGTTGCTGACTCCGCAAAAGCACAATTTTTCAATGCACAAACAATATGATTTGTGTGCGTGTTCCACAAAATGTTCTGGGTTTCGCAAAGAAGTCTTGTTTTGGAGCAATTTTCAGCAATAGATCGTTTTGATTTTCAATTTTTCACAATTATTTGTGTTTTTCAGAGATTCAAATATATGTTGAGAAAAAAAAAACACTCTGAGTTGGAACAATAAGAAAAATTGTTAATCGAACAACAGGCTCTTTCAACTTCTTTTGTTCGCCTCAAAAAATGAACTCTCTATCGAGTTTTACACTGCTACTCACCGTTAGTATTTCTAACAGCTATTGGCGCGAAACTTTTTCAATAAAAAACCTAATACGATTGAAGTAATCGTCGGTTTTAGGAAATTCTTGCCACATTTTATAAATAACATGTCAGAATTTAACTTGTTTGTTTCATCCAGCAGACAATGAATAAGTTCAATAGAGTAAATGTACAAGTCAAATAGAGCCAAACCGTGGTAACACGTGGTAGCCTAGAGTCAAACCGTAGTAACATTTGTACCTTTCTTCTATCAAACTACAACGGCTAAAATTATATATTGAGTTTCAATGAGAAAGCAATGGTTGAGAGACTAAAGCTATCTTAAGCCATAGCAGTCAGAAAATCTTGAAGCTGAACCTGAATATTCATAATTTAGACCCAGAAAGTGAAGTTGGCTGAAGTGAACTATTGTTTGTTTGCCATCATGATCACATCCAGGGGCGGATCTAAGATTTTGACGACCTTTTTTTTTTTTTTTAGGTCGACCAAATTGATTTTTCGAGCTCTCCCAAAGCACGGTTTTGTCCCTATTTTGGCCGAATTTTTTGCGCCGCAGGCAAAATTTTGAAAAAACAGTCAAAAAAGCCGTTTTTGGGCACTTTTTGAAAAATTTTGACAAAAAAATCGCGTTTTTTTTGGCGCGCGCTCCTCCTCAAAGTTAGTATATATTGGCGCCAAAGGCGCCTATAGAAAATGTTTAGGGTCGGTCGGCCAAAAATGGATTTCTTAAAAAGTATCAAAGGGGGGACCCTTTGGGTCTGCAGGGGGTCGAATCCCTGAGCGGGGAGGGCGTCCGCCCCCCCCCCCCCCCCTAAATCCGCCCCTGATCACATCATCAGCATCATCACTCGCAGTTTGCCTAAATCTTTTCTTGGTGTTCGATTATTTTGTCATAGTTTTTACTTTTTTAAATACGATGAAAATCTCTATCGATAGAAAAGACAGAGATGCCCAATTGTGTGAAAATGGCAAAAAAAATTATCATCACTTAAAATTGGTGGCTTAAAAAGTTTATGAATTTGATGATATTTTTGAAAAAGCCGGAAAAAATTGATTTTTTTTCTCAACTTATTCCTCAACACGATAGTTAAAGTAGGATATGGTTTATTTAACTCCTATCAGTAAACTGAACAGACCAAAAATTGCATCAAACCATTTAGTACATTTTGTAAGCGGGATTCAATCACCGCTTACTCGTTTATGGTATGAAATTCATTTCTCTCCTTAACAATCCAAAGTTGGTAAGTCAGCAAAATTGGCTTTCAAACACCGTGAGTTCAACAAAAACTATCGTGAAGGGTGTATCAAACAAATTCTGATAAGTTTGAAAATTGATAACTTTTGAAAAAACTGTTTTTGAATTTTGAAGTCGACGTTTTTTTTATCATAATATTTCCCCACACGCTATCTTAAATAAAAAGTGACAAAATAGCTTCGACCAGGGGCGGATCTAGGATTTAATCCAAGGGAGGGGGGGGGGGAATTTTCAAAAAAATGTCGACACTTTTTTGTCGACTTTTTTTGGTCGACCAAATTGATTTTCTTGACCACATTTTCTGGGCAAAAAATTTCAAAATTTAGTATATATTGGCGCCCAGGGCGCCTTTGGAAAAATTTTAGGGTCCATTACCAAAAATTGATATCTCAAAATAGTACAAAGGGGGGACCCTTTGGATCGGTAGGGGATCGAATCCCTGAGAAAGGGCGTCCCCCCCCCTCCCTAAATCCTGCGAGTACCCTTGAAGCCACGCACATAACAGTTGCAAATTTTGATTTATGAAACTCTGAAAAACTTTTTGAAAGTTGGTGTAGCAAAAAGGCAGGATATCTTATTCAACTGCAGCTTAGTAAATCAAAAATGTTCACATGCTATTCGAACTGCTATTCCAGATGCTATTCAAATAGAAACAGATGAAAACTTGTACAAACAAAAAGCATACTGATCTCAAGTATTCCGTCAATTTCTTTCAAGGTCGGATCATCAAAATAGCTCGCATCAGGGCTCGGCTTTTAAAATTTCAATTGCATATCAAGTAAATGAGCAATTTTTGACAAAAAAAAATACAATAAATTAAATACAATAATTATTGTTCCGACTTTCGATTTGAAAGTAACGGAATATTTGTACTCGGGGTCGGTTTTTTTTCTTCAGACAAATTTCGACTTTTTAACTAGCCATTTTTGACGACAATTTTGTATATCATTCGAAAGTCATTCGAAAGTTACATTTGAAAAGACATTTCACCTGTGATAATTTTTCGTAAACGGGGGTTTAAAGATTGCCATTTTGGCCAATTTGGGACAATTAACGGGCGATATATTTCGCGCTATTAACGCGTTAGCGGAGAGTTAATCCGTTTGAGAAATCGTTCCAATTTGGTTGAAAGAAGCATTTTTGCCATTATTGATTTGTTACAAGGAGCGGAATCTATCCTTTTGTACTTAATATGGCGTGTGGGCGGATGATTTTCATTAAAAAATTCAAATTTTAGAAAAAAAAATTTTCATTTTGTTTTATTTCATTTACTTTTTTAATGTTATTACTGCTCCTTAAACATTAAAAGACGGTCGGAACAATCAGGGCTTCGCCCTGATACGAGCAGTCTTGTTATATTTTCAAAAATATATATATATTTTTTGAGCTTACGCGCATTTTCAAAGTCAGTGAGCTATTTTGTACCGGATAACGCAAACGGATAACGTAATGAATGGAAAAAAATTAGATTGAGCCAGTTTAAATCAGAATGGTTTGTCGGTCGATCTTATTACCCGCCCATGCTTTATTTCAAACGAATCTAGTGAATCGTGAGCAATAGATATACGAGTTTTGAAAAATGAGCATTTTCAAAACCGTGATAATTTCTCACAAAATAATCACAGAGATAAGCTTATTGTTCCGACTTTCAATACGAAAGTAACGGAATATTTGTGCTCGGGGTCGGTTTTTTTTCTTCAGACAAATTTTGTCTTTTTAACTAGCCATTTCTGACGGTATCTTTTTATATCATTTGAAAGCAATTGTTGTCTTGAGCTTAAATTTAAAAAGATATTTCACCTGAGATTATTTTTTGTAAAGTTATAGGGGTTTAAAGATTGCCATTTTGGCCAATTTGGGACAATTAACGCGCGATAAATTTCGAGCTATTAACGTGTCAGCGAGATTTAATCCGTCTTAGAAATCGTTCCAAATTGGTTCAAGGAAGCTTATATGCCATATTTGATTTGTTAATAGGCGCAAAATTTATCATTTTGTACTTAATATGACGTGTGGGGGATGTTTATACATAAAATCTCAAATTTTTTCAAAAAAATTTTTCATTTTTTTATTATATTGAAATTTTTCATGTTATAAATGCTCCATAGACCTTAAAAGGCAGTCGGAACATTCAGGGCTTCGCCCTGATACGAGCAGTCTTGTTTATAGTTTAAGCTGTAGACGACAATATTGGTTAGCGACGACTCTAAGTTGATGCTTGCATATATATACATACTGCTACATAAAATTGTATAAGCAAATTTTTTAAGATAGAAATGACTAACATCAGCTTGGTATGCATTCGGCTCCCTTTTCGACTTAATTTTTTAGTTTCGGTTTTCTAATTCCTCGTTGTGAGTATAACGCTTAGCATGTCACTCGTCTAGCAAATTCAATTTTTAAATCACCATATTTCGCTCAGCATGCTCGATTTGATTGTTTCAACTTTCGAAAAAAATGACCATGGTGTGGTTTTTTATTTCAAATTTTTAACCGGCTGTTTTTGAACGAAGTTCCAATCTAACATCTGGAAGGTATTGACGCTCTGAGACTAAATTAAAGTAGATGATAGCGTAGTCTGACAAAAATTGAGAAAAAAAAAACTTCCGCAGACATTAATGGACTGCACGAGCACTCGTCGTGATACGAGCAGTCTTGTTTACAAATGATAGAGGGTGTCAATTGCATCAGGCTATCTCAAACATAATTTAAAAACGACAAGGTAATTGTCTAACATAGTTTAATCAATTCAAATTCTAAGTATCAAGAATTTTTCAATAAAACCATAAAAATCGGATATCTCGAAAACTACAAGAATTTGAAAAGTCATATTTTGAGCAGCAACCCTATAACTGATATCTGGTATAAGTTATTCAATGGGTTTGAATTATAATTAGATTTTTTTTGCAACCTGAAAACAACTAATTGAAACTAAATTTGTGAACGAAGCAAGATTCTTCATTTTAAGTTTTTTTGTTTCATTATTGGGGGTAACAAATTCTTATTACTCATCATGTTTATCAATTTTGCACCTCTGCTGGCTAGCGACAGTAATTTGATCTTGTTTTTACAGAAAGGAGTAAAATATGCAGACTGTTTCGATTTTGTGTATTATATGAAAAACGTTTCACCAAATTATTGAAGTGAGAAAATTTCCCAATCATAGAGTTCCTAATCATAAAATTCATGCAGTGTTAAAAATTTGTTATCTAAAAAATATTGCATTATGCTATCATACTTCTTTGTGAAGTAAATCATTCTGATTGTTTTACGATGTGAAATCTTTATTTTAAATAAACAACGAAAACTTTTTCCTGCATAAAAAAAGTAAGCCAAATTGTAATATTGGTTTCATATTTGCCCAAAAATATTTAAGAAGATTCGATGTTGGTAACAAAGTTATGCATTTTTGAAATTACGCCACAATGGCGTTTTAATTTAGTTACAGTTTTTTGAGTGTTCTGGTTAAACGACAACTGTATATCTACAATTACGCCGAGGTGTTTACAAGATACAAGTTATTGCAACATAACCAGTAAGAAATAATCATTAAATCCAGTTAATTTTCGTTGAAACTGACAGTTTCACAGGATAAATTTTTATATTCTGCAAAAAGGAAAACGCAGGGATTCGACACTGCTTGATGCAAGTCATTTATATAAAAACGAAAAATAAGATGGCCAGGAACAGACCCTTGTGGGACACCTGTAGAAAAATTTAACCAATCTGATGTGCAGTTACTGCTTTTTACACATTGATACCTGTCTGTTATATAACTTTCGAGCCATTGATAACAGTTTCTTTCAACGCCAATTTGATCTAAATTTTAAAGAAAAGATTGATAATCAAATGCATCAGAGGCCTTTTTAGATTGAAAAAAAAAACAACAACATTTAATGATTTTACCCAATCCAACTGAAGGCGTTCAGTCATTTTTGCTAAAGCGTCGATTGTGGAACTTTTTTTCTCGAAATCCAAATTGCTTTTTGTACAGTAAGCCAATTTTTTTAGATAGTTGTATAAACTATAACGCATAATTTTTTCATTTATTTTTCTACAGCTACTCAACAGGGAAAAAGGCCGGTAGTTATTACTTTTCAATTTTGAACCACCCTTATATAATCTTAACACTTTTGCATACTTAAGCTTTTGGGGAAACTTCTCACAAAAAAGGAAAGATTTTTCATAAAAGATATATAAGGGGCTATAAGGAAGTCTGATTTTTCAGTAAAAGGTTTTTCTTGCATAAATTCCACTGGTTTGCATCCACTTTAAAATCGCAAAAACGTTTTTAGCCTCACTGATTTTGCAATTGAAAAGATACTTCAATTGACCAGCTTTCCTAACTTCAACAACTGGCTCGGTAGGCTCTATGGTAAGAGCTAACTTAGAGCCTATTGACCATAAAATAGTCATTGAAAGCGTTAGATATTAACCACGGATCCCATAAACTGTTGCCATCAACATTCAGCGAAGCCAAATTCTCAGCTTTTGAGCTTTTCCCAGTTATTTCATTTAGAAGCTTAAATACTTGATTCTCCTATGAATTTTTGAGTTTATGATGAAAACAGTTTTGTTTTAAAATTCTTACAAGCTTTTCAATTTTTCGACGTTGTTTTCTATTTTTAATTTTGTTTACTGGTGATCAATTTATTAGGTTTCTTTGACTTGTTCTTTTAGTAATGGCATTTTTCAAACCTTATGAAACCAAGACGCGTTGTTTTTTAATTTTGGGATAAATTTTTCTGATGGGGTTAACAAATTTAACGAGTCAAGAAAACCAATTTCATATTTATTGTTCGTATCTTTATTGTTCTCATCGTTGACGAGATTCGACAACTCTAATTTCGCTTTCAAAACGAATGAGAAATCGTTCAATTTTTTTTTCTATATAAGAAACGACATATCTCGGTTTGAATAGAGTGATTCTTCAGCTTCTGATATGAAAGATGCAGTCAAAATTACCGGATAGTGATCGGAAATGCATTTATTTTCGAGAAACCTAGATTTGATTTTTCTAAATTGCTTGTCAACAAATTGTCCAACATGATTCAGAAGCTTCAGTAATTCGAGTCACAGACTCGTTTAGAAAATCGAAAGCATTTGATGTTATTATTTCTAGACAACCTCGCTTTAGTTTTTGATTTAGATTTTATCGATATTGAAATCACCTGTTAAAAATTATTGGTATTTTGCTTTGAGCAACATGTTCAAGTTTTTTAATCAGTATTTCGATAAAAAATTGTCTGTCATATCTAGGTGGTACCTATGCTACCAATATTATAGCTTTCTTGCCAAAAAATAGAACAAGAATTGAAACAGATTCAGGTAACTCCGAATCCAACTTATCAGTTAGAATAATTTCATTACCTAGTTGTATCATCGTTCCACCACCACGAGATTTTTTATATATGAAAACCCTTAAACTTAAAAAGGCTGATAACGTCCATTTCATTTAACCAAGTTTCGGTTAGGCAGAGTACATTAAGTGGAGACTCGAGGATACTTAGAAGTGCTTCCAAATCTATGTTTTGTTTTTTAGAGATCGTACATTAGATAACATAACATGAATATTAGCACAATTCATATTTGATTGTGTTTCAATTGATTCATGCTCCTTCTTGTCTATTGAAATTCCGGAAAACACCATTGAAGCAGTTCATCACAATCTCAAAATTGTGATTTAAAAATCTCCACCTTTGCACGGTCCCGTTTTTTTATATACTTTTTAATCACTCTTCCATACCAAAATTTTTGTTCATTCTCTTGTCCATGTTGATTAAATTCTTTCGTAACCCTTCATCATCTGTATGAAATTAATCCTAGCAGTACTCAGATCTTCAAATTTTTTAATATTCCTGAATCTTTTGGTATTTCTCAGGTTCCTTTTGTTTTGTAGCATATGAACCTTTTTCATACGCCTGGCAAATTGAATTATTACCGGTTTCTCTCTTATCGCTCTTGACGGCACTTTAAGTCACTTTTTGAATAAATAGAAAAATTTTCTTAGAAAAATTAGAAAACTTTTACGAAAATCAGAAGCTGATCTAAGGTTCTTTCAAGGGTTAGCGGGTTTTCAAAAAAGTTCCGGTCTTTTTATAGTTCGACGGAAGTAATTATCCGATTTACCGAGCGGTACCAGACCACTATGAAGAATTAGTTTGGACATAACCTTTAAATTAGAAATTTGGCGCCAAAGGCCCCTTTAGTTCCATTTTGGGATTAGACGGCCTTAATCTGTGGCACAAAATATTACCAAATGGGAGATTTTTTGGTTCGTGAGGGGTTCTGAAGGGGGATGGTTGTTGGACAAAAAAATTTGAGCTGATTTTCAACTTTTTCAAAAGGACGAAAGTGTTGTCAAAATAGCTAAAACAAAAGTGCGGAATCCTGAATATTCGAACTGCCTTTTAAGGTCTATGGAGCCGTAGTATTATGAAAAAATTAAACGTAATCTTTAAAAAAACGATTTTTTTTTCTAAATTTTATATATTTTTTTGAAAATTATCCACCCACACGCCATATAAAGTACAAAGTGATAGATTTCGCTCCTAGTACTAAATAAATTATGGCAAATAGCCTGCTTCAACTAATTTGGAACAATTAAATTTCCGCTTCTGCTAAGATGATCGCGCGTTAATTGTCCATAATTGGCCAAAATGGCCAAAATGGCAATCTTTAAACTCTCATAGCTTTACGAAAAATGATCACAGGTGAAATATCTTTTCAAGTTTAAGCTCAGGACAACAATACCTTTTGAATGATATTAAAAAAATTCCGTCAAATATGGCTAGTTAAAAAGTCGAAATTTGTTTGAAGAAAAAAAAAACCCACCCCGAGCACAAATATTCCGTTACTTTCGTACCGAAAGTCGGAACAACAAGACTGATCGTATCAGGGCGAAGCCCTGAATGTTCCGACTGCCTTTTAAGGTTTATTGAGCAGCAGTAATACATAAAAAAATTAAATGAAATAAAATAAAATGAAATTTTTTTTTCTAAAACTTGAAATTTTTTATGAAAACCATCCCCCCACACGCCCTATAAAGCACAAAAAGATAAATTTCGTTCCTTGTAACAAATCAATTATGGCAAATAAGCTTCGTTAAACCAATTTGGAACGATTTATAAGACGGATTAAATCTCGCTTACGCGTTAATAGCGCGAATTATATTGCGCGTTAATTGTCCCAAATTGGTCAAAATGGCCAAAATGGCAAGCTTTAAACCTTCATAACTTTACGAAAAAGGATCACAGGTTAAATATCCCGTCGAATTTAAGCTCAGGACATCAATAACTTTTGAATGATGTAACACAAAATTTTGTCAAAAATGGCTAGTTAAAAAGTCAAAATTTTTCCAAAGAAAAAAAAACCCCGATCACAAATACTCCGTTATTTTCATTACGAAAATCGGAACAAAATGTCACATTTACAAAAGTTTCATCCTTTGATTTTTTTTGTGGACACCACAACTGATATGGAATTGCAAAGAAATTGTTTTTGTATTACAAAGACTATAAACTGAAAATTGTTTCAAACAATCTTTAACCAGCTAAATCAACCATAAATTGCTTAAAAATGAGTTGTTATATATATGATCGGTGTGACTATGGTTTGTTACATATATAATGTTTTGCTTGTAGATTAGAATTTAAGGAAGAGACAGCCGATGTTTTTGTAATCAATTTTCTTGTAACTCGATCAAATGGACAAACACGATCCTAAAAACGTCAAAAGAGCAAACCCAATTTTGATTATGATCGATTTTTTTACGAGATTAGGGACCTTGTCTGACGCACTCTGCCCATTACAAAATGGCGCCAAATGTTTCGTGTCGGCTAATACAATAACCAGGATTTAAAACGACAAGTTGTAGTCCATTTTATATGGTTCAATGATATTTATACTATTAGATCATCAATGAACCGTCCTGAGAAAATGCGGCACAGATGGATTGAAAATAAAACCTTCGCTGGTTGTAATTATGCAAATTTGACAGGCGAATTACTGCTTTCCTAATCGATGATTCGCTCCAATTGCTTTTTTGCGTTCCCTATGCTCCCTAATTAACTTTGAGCTTTGCAATTTTAAGTGTCAAAGGGGGTAGGGATAATCTGATGCTCATCTGTCAATAAAAATGCTGATCTGAACGAGAAATAGTAAACTGAAAAGGATGTTAATTATCATGCTAAATAATAGTTTCCCCGAAGTACTTCTGTAGTCTAGCGAACGTCTCTCTAAATCGTGAAGTTTTTGTTAGAAAACCTTTTTTTTTCAAGATACCATTGAAAAACCACGTCTTTTGTGTTTGAAATTTCGTTTGTTTTTGTTGAAGTTTTCGTGAGATGTTGTTTTTGTTTTCGTTTGTTTTAAGATCTTTATTTGTACTCGCATTGTAGTTTCAATGTGCAATTTCCAATCAAGTTGTTGCAAAATTTCCCTTTTTTCACGATTTGACGGCCCAACAGTTAACCATACTTCATCAAACCTTTTGAAAGCTAAAAAGAGCTGAAAAATCCAGTACAGATTTTAATTTGAACTGAAGTTTGTTGGAGCGTCATATCATAAACTCTATAATTAAGTGTACATCTTTTACTTATACATCATCTCAGACTTCCCTGGTCCAGCTTTCTTAACTGGATAGGTCTCTAAGGAAAAGAAACAATTTTTCTTTCATCAACCTTTCCCCCTGTCCAACACATGTGAACAATTTCGCCCGAGTAAATACGCCCACTTTCACGTATTGCTCGTCCCAACATGGCCGTAAATTAACTTTAAGATCCCTTTATCTTAAATTAACTAGTTGAGGCTGACTCAACAGTAATAAAAGTGAGATCACGTCTTCAAAATGTTTAACATGAGTTAATTTAGTCTGAAAAATACATGCCCAAAAAACATATTATTACGTGAAAATTTGATCCGCCTTATGTTTATCTCAGATCAATTAGGTTTGCGTATTGAAGTGGCTTGTGCAGTCATTAAAAAATACCGAGTTGAGGTTCCCGCACCGAAGTTTCTCGGATAAAAATAGATTATATTGAGAAAATGTTGCCGAAAATATTGCCATTATAATCGATTATGTGTAACCAATTTAAGCAACAATTTCTATTATAATAGAAAGAAAATAGATTATTTTCATCAAGAATATATTGCCTTGTAATTCCACTGAAATGTATTTTTTTCTCCACATAATCTCAATAAAATCTATTTTTTTTTGCCCTGAAATCGCCATGAAATCTCAATAAAATCTATTGTTTTTGCCATAAAATTGCAATAAAATCTATTGTTTTTGCCATAAAAAAACGGCCCCTCTAGCTTCCCCCCCCCCAACTGAAGGGGTAGGGTAAACTGGGGGGGCATAACCGGGGGGATGGGTAAATAAATCGGGGGGGGGGGGATAAAGTGGTAAACTGGGGGGAGGGTAAATAGTGGGAGTGGCGTAAAGTGGGGTGGGGGGGTAGTAAACTGGTGGGGGTAGTGAACTGGGGGCTTAACTGAGGGTGGGGGGGGGGGGTGTTTAAACTGGGGGGGGGGGGGGTGGGTAGCTTGTGGTAGAAAAACAGTAAAATGAAGTGTTAAACTGCGATGAATTTAAAAACAGAGACCAAAAAGTATAGAAATTTTGTTCTGAAATGTAACATTTTATGAAACGTAATACGTAGCAACTGCACTAAACAGGAAATAAGATAATTTTAAATACATTGTAAATTTCATGAATAACCCCTCAAAAAAATCCATTATAATGGATTAAAATCGATTATAATGGATTATATTGACAAAAAAATATTAGGATTATAATCCATTTTTAATGGATTATAATCGATTATTTTGTCATTTTATTGCAAACCATATTATGACAATATAATCGATTATGATCCATGGGCGCTCGGTGCGGGAATCTCTTATAATCTATTATAATTCCAAAATAATTGACATAAAATTAAAGTTTTTTAATGAATTTTTTTCTCCATATAATCGATTTTTCTGTTCTGCGACCACAAAATCACCAGATAATTGATTATTAAAAGAACAATTTTTTGTTCGACCACAAAATCGCCAGATAATAGATAATAATCAGAGAAACTTCGGTGCGGGTTTCATTTGGTTCAAAATCATCTAGAAAGGGTGTTTTAAAATTGTTTGACAAAAGAAAGGCCCTGCTCAAGGATTCGAACCCCTAGCCACCAAACGTATTCCTTTCTTAATATTTTACGACATACCGTTTTTTGCTGGTTGACAGTTTCCTACGCAATGTCCGCGCTCAAACCATCTCTCATTAACTGTTTGGATATTCTTATTTTTTGAAAACAAAAAACAAATTTAAAAGTATCACTTTTTGTTGTTTTAGGAAATATCAATGGTGACAACCAATGAAAAGATATTGCCATCCATGAGACCGATGCCATTCTTAGATCTTTTATAAAGTTTATATGGTAATCAGAAGGTCAAAAGTATCATACTAACCGAGGTTTCAGTCAGGAGTCCCTTCATCACATATTCCAGTCAAAATTCTTGATGTTATGCAACATCAAAAATTTTTCTTCAAGATTATCTTTTCAAGGTTTTCGATGTTATGGAACAGTTACGTATAACGCGCATAGAAGTAAATGAAAGAGTAAAGTATAACATGGATAGGAGTAAAGAGACTAAGATGGTTGGGAATCTAGCCAGCCAGGTTGAGAAAACTAACACCTGTACAGATAAAAACGGAAGTGAAATATACTGAAAAAAATGACCTAATATGAGCTACGGGTCTATCAGATACTTATACTAAGCTGCGCTTCTATTCCCTTGGCTCTATAAATAAAAAAAATGCTTCGAAACAGTTTTATCAATATTAGAGCTGAGTACGCAGGCAGCGTTCGCAACCTGTATTGCGAGGGAGATTCTCCGCTTGAGAAAACAGCCCGCCGTGGGTTTCTCGGTACACGTGCTCAAATTACTACCGAGCGTATTTAGAAACATCTCAGTGCTAGGGCTGGCGGCACCCTAAATTTTAAAAACTATTGGTTGAAAAAAAATGTCCATCCTTGATAAAGTCTCTATATTTTCCAGATTTCCAATTTCCGCCTCGGTTGCCGCCGTTCCTAAGTTACAAACTGAGCCTCCGCTAATTTATTAGGGAGCCCACTAACATTTATTCCACAGAAGCTGCCTACCAACAGCCCATGGGACGAGCTTCAAACCGTCTGGTAGCTTCTGATCTGTCCTTTAAATGTATTGTGGCTCTTAAATAGAAGGAATTTGAGTGGAAGCGAAATTTCGCTTTACCACGGGATTTAAATTTGAAAGCATAGATATTCTTCCTGAACTTTTCAGACAAGATATGCCAAGCAATCCATCTTCCGTAACAGTTTTTCAGCAAACACATCTAAGTTTTTGTACAGTTTTTTGAAGCTAGGCGGAGTCCACTTGCAATTCCAAGTTGCCTATTTGACAATTTAAAGCTTAGATTTTACAAGGTAAGACGTTCAACCATTGCAATCCAAACTTAACCTGGTAAGCATTAAAACTTTTCACACCAGTAGGTTCTAGATTCAAAATAATTTGAGAACTTTTGTTATCAAGAAAGGATTATTTCAATTTTTTTGAATTCCGTTAGCCGGAGCTAGTTCAAAGTTTGTTGAATCAAGCCAAAGACTTAATGCATCTTATATGTTCCAACTTCGTGCTTCAAATCTGAATTTTCCTGTAGAGTACTTTCTGCTCCTACTGAAAAGGCTAAAAAAGCGCCTTTGCTAGTAGGCGAGCGGTAGATACACTCAAGTTACCTTTGGTTTGCGGGAGAACTACTTGCAAAACTAAGCTATCATTCATTTTTACATTTGTTATCTTGCATAAAGAATTTCATAAAATTCAATCGCATCATTCCAAAAAATCACTTTACAAAAAATATATTAACTTTGGCATAATACAATAGTTTTGCTAGAGGTAGAAACCATAATGTTCATCCAGCTTATCAAAAACGTCCAAATTTTTCCAGCTTATATATTTCTCGCATTTTTTTGCAACAAGATTCGACGATATGGAAGCCTACGATTTGTAAGTTCATCTTGGATTTCATTTTTTGGACAAACTTTTCGAAATTGACCTTGAATTGTTTTGTACTGCGTACTTGTGGTCTGTCCTAGAAAACGAGGCTCACGTTTTTTTTCTGTTTTTTTTGTCTTAAGCCAAAGTTTGTTCTCCGATTCAAGTTTGTTTTTGAGGTCTCGGAGCACTATCTTAAGAATGGCGGCTAAGTTCCATCATCCAGATAACAAACGTCTTGTTGGGTTTCACGCATTTCTCCAGTGTGTGTATCGTTTCAACAGATATGGACCATTGGGGGTCCGACTTGGTGATTGAATTTTCCAAGAAAAGTTAACTCGGTTTATCGTAGACGCAATGAGTTTATTTGACCGACTCCGGGCTGTTCAAAAGAACCTGATTCAGCATAGTTTTCTTAATAATAGAATTCAATGCATTTCAAAAACCTGATTTGAGTAAAATTGAGCACTTCCTGTTGTCATCAAGCTCTATCAAACTTCTAAAGGAGTGCCCAGCAACTTCAGCTCCTTGTTTAATACCACATCCTAATTAAAAACTCCCAAATTAATTTTGACTCTCTGCGAAACTCCTGATCCCACGCATTAGACAAAAATTGTCTGAGTGTGTTGCGGAAGGCAACCGGTCGCAAACTTCTATCTATTTTTATGAGGTCGATACGTTTTGTTCCAAAAAAAGTCCTAACCGTTGGGGTTCTTGAAACTCTCCTATAAGGTTTAAGAGCTAAGTGAGCAGTTTTAAGAAAAACACCCCCCTGAATTTCCGCTTGATTTGCTAATATGGACCTACAAATCGCGAAGAATAATCTTGTACAGACTGGCTCCCGGTCCATAGGATAACCTAACTGAAAAATCCTAAAATAATTTTTGTCTCTCTGCAAAACTCTTGTTCCACGCTTTTAGACGCAAATCGTTTGAGCGTGTTGCGCATGGCAGTCGGTCGCAAATTCTCATCTATTTTTATGAGGGCAATAAGTTTTGCTCCAAAAAAGGAAAGTTTTAACCGTTGGGGCTCTTGAAACTCTCTTATCAGGTTTAAGAGCTGAGTGAGCAGTTTCAAGAAAAAGACATTCCCTGAACTTCCGCTTGATTTGCTAATACGGACTTTAAAATCTCGAAGAACAAATCTTGAATGGACCGGCTCCCGACCCATTAGGAAAAGATATAATTTACTTCCAACTCAATTACAAAAAGAACTATTGACGTTTTCCGGATTTGAGGCCTTCATAGCAACTCTTGTTGAGTGCTTAGATACCAACTTCTCAAAGTTAGGAGTCAAATAATTTGCAAAATTGTCATCAGCAGCGCCCATTTTTGCCCTCCCTTAATATTTCTCTCATCGAGTACAGCAGCAAACTCGACGAGAGAAATATTAAAAAAGGATTCATGCTGACCGCCGCAGTTAGCTTTGTTCTCTGCCCAAGGCCTGTCCGGGCAGGCTTAACACTTGGGTAACGGTTTTAGGCAGTGAAACAGTATGGGCTTTTAGTTTTTTGTGTTGTAGATCCCATTGCTGTCGCTCGATTACAATGAATTCTTTTGAGTTGATCTAAGAAAACAAAATAAAGTCAAAAAATAGCCATTTAAAAACATTTTGCATTGTAGAAAGTATCATTCTTTTTATTCAGAAGATAATTGCCGAGGGAACACTTAATTCCATAGATACTATATTGAGTACTCGAATAGTAGAAAAGGCTGTATGTACGTAACCATCTGGCACTAGGTCATTACCAATGTGAGCTTTTTCGGCAGATTTCACATTAACACTCAAGACATTGAAACCATTAGATCTTTTTAGTCTCGCTAAGAGTTACATACTGGAGAGATAAAGTAACTCAACGAAAAAATCCTTTATTTAATTTGAACTTTTACTAAGTTATTTTTCCGAACGCAGTGAACTATTTTCATACGGCGCATGAATTTGCCACAATTTCGCACAAAAAAAAGGAAAAATTGCAAAAACTCCGCCAGTTTCCTTTTCAAATTGCAACCAAGTAATTGGTATGCTACGTTGTGGCCTTTCAATGAAAAAAATTGCTAAGTTTTTTTGATGTTCTACCTCTACTTTTACAAGAATTCCACAGAAGGAAATAGCTACAAGACAAGTTGAGTAATCACAGCGACCAGGAAAACCAAGGGCATTGAACGTCGAATCAGTTTGAAGAGTTGTTAGAGAACACAATGCCGCACACTACAACCGCGCGACAATTTGGATTTAAAGCTCCTATTATTAGAAAAATTTTGCCTCCGGTAGTTCTTCGATGCAGACGACCGCTCCGAGGCCCAAGTCTTTTGCACAGACTTGCTTGAGCGCTGTTTTAGGCAAATCGGAGATATCGTGACTGGAAAAAAGTACTGTTCAGTGACGAGTGTCGCTTCTCACTCTAAACGCAGCTTGTTATGGCAATCAGGTTTTGAGAGCAGAACTACTTCCTTCTTTGCCTGACACGCCGAGAGTTAGGGCATTTCAGCTACAAAAGGCCCCATGCCACTCTACCCGACCTACATAGCAATTTCTAGCAACAAAAATATTCCAGAGTTGCCCTGGCCATCTTGTAGCCCTAATATAAACCCAATTGAGCATGCATGGGATCTCATTAAATAAAAATTTTGAAGAAAAGTCCTCAAAATTGGTATTTTTGGCTCAAGGAAATTTTGCGGCATGGAGCACCTTCAATCCCGAAGTGATGAAAAAATCGAAAAAAACCACGCGGCTAAGGTTGACTAATGCGGCGCAAATAAGGACGCCATACTGGCTTTTAATTGGTAGATTTTTTGTTTTTTTTCTTTGTTTATTGAGCTTTAAATTTCTCTACTTGCTTTTTTCTTTTTTCTCCAGTGTATTTATCTAAATGATATGATGTCAGTTAGAACAAAAATCAAATCTTGTCCAAATTGAAGGTCATGAAGGCTTGAGTATTCTTTGATTTTAAATTCCTTGCTGTTTTTCCTAATCCTGCCGGCGCGTCTCGAAATTTGAAATATGATTGGACACAGGGATATTGAGTTAAACTATAATAACAGGATGTTTATAGATGAAGAAAAATTTTCAAATATTTTTAAAAGAAAAACAAAATTTATAAAACTCGCAGACAATGAACACTCTCACCTGTGCTCAAAAGATCCTGCGGCGCACCACCAGACTCCCCTTCAAGGAACTCCTTCCTCCAGACAAGAGCCTTGCTTGACTGAACTGTTTTTAAAATCGCTAATAGCCCGTTTGACAAACAGGCACGAACATCACTATTTCACATTGATTTAACTTTTAGATGACTTTGAAGCTATGGCGTGAATAAAATCGAAAGGTCAGAGCTCCTAAATCAAAATTGATTATTACACTAGTGGACAAAGTTAGGCGCAATCTCAGGTTTGTACTACCTGAAAAACTTTTTTTAAATGTCGATTTCGGATAAAGTTTCCTTCAAAATATTTTAAAATTTTTGCTTACATCAGAAGCAAATAATCAGAGCTACTCTCTATGCAACTATCCCTGTTCGGCTGCAAAGTTTATCAAAAGTTTTGGATCTGAAAACGCCAGTTTTCGTCATCTGCATGAAGTGTTTCCACCTGCGTGACTTAGTAAGGAACGTATAATTTTAGTAAAATTTTCACATTGATTGTTTTCTTTTTCTCGATGAGAAAATTTAACGCCGCATGAATACTTTTTTGCTCCGTTTTTTAAGAACAAATTTACCACGATGCAAATTTTAGAGCAGATGAAAAAAATGGCATTTTCAGACCCGGAATACAATGATGAAGGGGAACAAGGCAGAAGATGTCGGAAGATGTCGGAAGATGGAACAAGGCAACCCTGAAGCCCAACCCCTTTTTGCGGGAACAATTCAGACACTAGTCAAAGATGTACAGTCAAAGAGTAGCAGCTAATACTTAGATGATGAAAATTTAACCGATGACTACAAGGTAGTACTCTGGAACCTACAAATGTTCTAAAAGTATGACAAACTTATGGCTCAAGGATGAACACTGAAAAATGCAAACTTCGATTTTTGGGACAGACCATAACTACACAGTAGAATTCAATTTAAACTCTATTTCGATAAAAAAATGACCCGGGATAAAAATTTAAAAAAGAGCTTCTCTCCTAGGATCGATCACAAAAAGGCGAACTTTGTCGTAAAGAATTGCTCAACGAACAATTTACGAAGCTTCAAAAAATCTCGGATAATTGACAAACTAGATGCTCATTACGGTTTTTACCTTCTGAAAAGATGCTTTAGAATGCCAAAACTCCTATATTTTTTGCGTACGAGCTCTTGTTTTGAGCTAACTGGATTTTTGGAATGCTCCGACATAATACTAACAAACTCGTTGTGCAAGGTCACTAATAGGGAAACGGATTTTAGCCAGTTTTTACAAACAGTAGAAGGTGTTTTGAATGTTTCTTCCACTCGTCTACTAGCTTCAACCGCTGTCTTAGCCTCGGCACTAAGAAAATGTGGATGGAACCAATAACGATGAGCTTAAATGGTTGTCTGAAATTGAAAAAATTGAAATGGCTTCAGAAAAATAAACACAAAAATGAATGGAAGTGCCAATTTTTGACAGTGAAGCTGCTGCAGTTTGATTTTAGGCCTCAGGTGTCTTTGCAGTTTGATATTAGACTCAGCTGTCTTAGTCTCAGCAGTTGGAGCATGTGGATGGAACCAATAATGATGCGCTAAAACGGTGGTCTGGACTTGAAAAAAAGAAGAAATGGCTCCGGAAAACTCAAACCCAAAAAAATGGAAGAGCAAAATTTTGACAGCTGTTTAAAACTGGAACCAAGGGAAATTAAAAAATTCCATGCATTTCAGGTTAGACTTGGTTCCAATGGTTAAACGTGATCCCATTCAAAAAGTTAAATTTAAAAATATCGATTTAACGACTCAGAATTGCGATAAAACTTCGATCAGGCTCAAAAATTTGATGCGTATGCAGAAAAATTGTTACCGAAGATTGGCATGGCCGAAAAAGCATAGTTTATATATAACTCACACTCCGTCTGATATAGAGCCACGACACCTCTACAGGACCGATTAGAAGCAACCAGACGGTTTGGCGCTCGTTCCATGGGCTGTTGGTTAGCAGCTCCTGTGGGATGTAACTTAAAAGACTCCCCACTTGTTTACTCGGCACTATGCATACTCGGAACTATATGTGACAAAAACAACTTTCGACGAGTTTTTTTTATTTGTAATACAATATATATTTATACATATATACATATATTGAAGAAATTTTTGCTAAAAAGTAAATTTCAAACGTTTTCGCAACTATGTGCATCGTCAGGATTTTTACAATAAACTAATCTAAATGACGATAAAACATCAATTTACAAATGTTATTTACAAAAAATCACATACAATTTGGTTCTAAACCATCATGATAAAAAATTAGCCAATCACAGTTGACCTCTAAATTACTATTAAGATTAAAATACTTTTCACCTCTAAAATTAATTAAACATTTTTAAATTAATTTGTTTGGAAGTTTCTGAGTCATAATTTCGATTTAGACATGTACGTTTTAAATAAAAAACCAAAACTGTTTTGGGACTAAGTTTTCAGTGTTAACTCCCTGCTCCTAAAATCATCGCGCGTGTTCAAGCCCGGTCTCTCTTTCCTGACATGTATTGCCTCTAGTGTTAGCAATTTGTTTGGTTGTTTGACCTATCTATAATTTTCCAACTAAGATCTGCGCTATTTCCCTCGAGTTGGCATTGCTGAAGGTGGAGGCCTACCAGTGAGTCTGCTTTCTTATGTTCCTCAACTCTATTGGTAAAATGTCGAACAGTTTGTCCGACATAGGTGGAAGTGCATCCACTACATGACAGTTTATAAACCACTCTTGACAAAGTATTGGCTCTGGTTCCCTCTATATTGCACCATCAGCATTGGGGGCTTCCCATCCTTTGGTGATTGAACTGACAAACACCCTCGATGATCTTGCACAAGGAGTCTGAAGCCACCTTTGCGGACCAATTTTCAGGGTACTGATTTGTCAGCCATTGCGCCCTATTAGTTTCCATAGCCTTATCAAATTGCTCCCAGCTAGATGTACTCCTAAAAACCCTGTGTACAGTGCCTTGGATAACACTACGCTTATACTGAGTTGGGGCGCAGCTTCTATAGTTCATTATAATCCCTGTATCTGTTGGTTTTTGATACCAACTGCAAGTTACACGCCTACCCTGCGATAAATTTATGTTCAAATCCAGGAACGGCAAATTCGCCTCCGAATTAGTTTTCTCTAGAGTGAACTGCAAATTTGGATGAAGAGAATTGGCGGCATCGAGAAGACAACTCGGCTCCCCTCTGACTGTTCTAACAATGTCATCCACATACCTGAGGAACAATTTCACCTGGGGAGTATCCTTCTCCTTGTTCTTAGCTCGGCAGCAGTTTTCACAGTACCAGACTATCTCGGTTATTGATGCGTCGGTTATTTATACGTCATCGGATATTTTTCCGCATTTTAGATGATACCAGTTTCGGCAACTCTCGCGTTCAACCCCCTTTGATCTATATGTGACTTTCCTGCTGCAACATGGGCACAAGCCCTTTTTGTCATTAATTTGCTGTACCTCCGTTCCCACTGGTATTTCTTGTCTCAGAGCAAACTCGTACTCTTTCAGCCATAAGTTTGCCAGAATTACAGCGAGGAACGCGCCCATTGCTAAACCATCAACTTGTACATACCATGAATCATTACACTTGAAATATACTTTGCTGACCGCCATATTCAAAAGCCTTTTCATGGTTGCTCTTTGAATTTCAGGAGGAGACTCCTGGCTGTACAGCTTCTGTAAAGCAATTTCAATTGCCTCCTTCAGGGGAACGTTGGTGTACAAACTTTTCACATCAAGAGATATTATGGTTTCATCCGGATCTAGAGCAATGTTTTCAATTTTTTCTCTAGCCTCTTTAGTATTGGTTTCTATATTTGTTCTATCGATTTTGTCAAAAAACTTTGCAAGCATTTTGTTAAGATTCTCATACGAGCTGCCTGGAAGTGATAGTACTGGTCCTTACGTTTTTGTTTCTGAAATTATTAATTTATTTCTGATTTTAATAGAACTTTCAGAACTGAATTTTTAGAACCGAATTTTTTCAGACAAGGATTTGACTCAATGTCAGTCCTCCAATCTTTAAAAGATGCAACTTCGGTGAAAGAGAAAGAATGGAGAGAGTTGTTAGAAATGAGCATTGAAAAGTTGGAATCAGAGCTGGAGCAAACCAAAAAAGCTCTTGAAGAAGAGCAGACGCGGTTTCTAGAACTCAAGACAGACTTCAAGCATAACTATGCGCTGTTGCAAGACAAAGAAAGCAAGTGCAATGGACTACAAATGAAATTTGAGCAGATGAAAGAGGCAAACGAAAATTTGAAGAACGACTACAACGACATTTCTGAAACAAATGAAAAGTTACGATCACAAATCGACTATGAAAGGACTTCAATAGAAGAAATTCGGGTATTTTTCAAAGATTCGATTGATAGACAATCTAAAGAACACGAGCGGACGAGAAAGGAACTTGAAAAGTACTACACAGAGGAGATAGAAGTTCTACAGAAAACAAAAACTTCGTTGATGAAAGATTTAGCATTGCTTGAAGAAAATTTCAATTCGCAGAAAGATCAATACATTGCTGAACACGAGGAAAAGTTCTTTGAATTAAGAACTGAAAACGATGAGAAGTTTTCGTCAATGGAGCAAAAGATATTCACTTTAGAACTAGAGAAAGATATGCTGTTTAAGGACATGCAAACTTTGACTGCGGCTGCCAATAGCTTACAGAGAGAGCTAGAAGAAAAAGACGGTTCTAGTAATGAGTTGAAAACAAGCAAGAAGACATTGGAGCTAAAACTGAAAGATTTGCAAAAGGTGCACCAAGCCCATATAAAGCAGTCTCAATATGAACTAGCTGAAATGAACGAAAAGTTTTCTAAACAGGCCAACAATTCGGAATTCAAAATCTCAAATCTTAAAGATACGTTATCGAAAAGTGAAATGGCATGTAAAGAATTGAAAATTGAGACGAATAGTCTAAAACAGCAAGTAAATGACCAGAAAAGATCCCAACTGTCAGAAATGCAAATCAAAGACGAAGAAGTTTCGAGGCTGAAAAGTAGGTTCGAATCAGATTTGATGCAGAAAGACTCGTCGCACGAAAAGTTGTTTGATGAAAAACGTAAATTGCAACAGGAGCTGGAGCTGTGTACTATAGAGAAAGACAGATTGGCAAAAATGTTGAACGAAGAAGGAAAACATTGCCAGGAAAAGTTGGATCGAATGAAATATGACCTGAAAGTCAAAAACGAAGACTTGGAAAGGTACAGAGGTGAGATTGCAGTGAATCTTGAAAATATTCGAGCCTTACAACAAGAAATGGAACAAAAAGATTTAGACTGGAGTAGAAAATGCGAACAGATTGAAGCTTCGAGTTATGAAAAATCAGAAGCGCTCGTCAAAACGCTTTCTGAGCATCGTTCAAAAATGTCTGTTGAGATATCAGAGCTGAAGCGCGCAGTGAATGCAAAAACTCACCTAGTCCATTTACTCAAGAAAGAGAGAGATTGCAGTGTTTTAACGTTAAGAAGGCACAATTTGTCTGTAGATTTTGACATTCCTATCAAGGATTCTCAGGTTGATTTGGATGGTCTAAAGTCAATCGAATTTGAAAGGATGACCGATCAAAACGAAAACTTACGGGAAGTTATCAAAAAAATGAGAGAAGAAATGGTAAATTTCAGTAAAGAAACCGACACCAAGCACCGTCGCGAAGTGCAAAAGCTAACGAACAGAATAACGGATTTGCAACGCGAGGTGGACGAAAAAAGCTCAAAGTTGCAACAAATTCAGTCGAGCAATCGAACTTTTGAAACTGAACTGAATAAACTCAGAAGCAAAATTGAGAGCCAAAGTACTGATGAAAACGTTGACAACTCGATTGCTACAGAGAAGTTCTCAGACATGCAATATGAATTGATGACGCAAAAACGGAAATCAGCCAGTGAGATCAAGAGTTTGAAATCTCAATTGGAATTGGCAGAAGAAAAAATAGAGAAGCTTAACCATGAAAAGGAGAGTTTGTTTCATAGGTTGAGAACAGGGCAGCAAAATTCAACAAGTTTTGGTCAGTCAATGAAAAACCATGAAGCAGAGTATATAGTCCAGCTGAATAATAAGTTGAAGACTGCGGCAAAACACATAAACTATCTGGCCAAGGAGAGGCAGAGGCTCATTGCAGCTTGCAACAAACTCAGAGCTGGTTCTCTAGATGCTCCAACTAAGTCGCCAGAAGCGCAAAAAGGGGTGTTCAAATCGCGTCTGGATGAAATCCAACAGTTGCAGTACGAGCTGGCTCGGAAGCAATTAGCGGAGAATTTTGAAGGCGAGACAGGCGGTGCTGGTAGCTTCAACCAAATTTCGGTTGATGATGAGTCAAATGAGAGACCGAAAAGGATCGACTCTCCTATTTTATCCTCTTCGCGCGGCACTTCACCATCCCAGACATTAGCAAGAATGCAAAGTAATGTGAGGAGAAACATTGGACCAGAAATGCATTCTTCCTCTTCGGCAGTTGAATCAGAGCCAACTCCAGACAGAAGAAGAAAGGTGGACCAAGGTGCGGTTGATGTTATGTCATCAATCGGTGCAGAAGATACGACGCTTCAGAATATAATGAAAATGGTTGACAAGGGTCCCGAGTCATTCACACCTATGATGGCATCCTTGAACTCTTCAGATGGGACTATGTTAAACAGATTCGCATCAGGGAATCAAATCTCGGAAGCACAAGAACACCAAAGGGTTACAGAAGGAAACCATACACCAGGGAGTAAGCCTGGTCAAAACCTGGAAGTTGTTGGGAAGTCAGAATCGATTGCAGCAGAAAAAGATCGTAAACAAGTCACTATGTCACTGAAAGCCCAGGGAAAGTTAGCCGCAGCAGAAACAAGAAAGAGAGTTGTTAGAAATTATAATAACAAATCGGAGGAATAAACTTAGAAAATGCCATAGACCCAAATTTTCAACCGTATTGTATTATAGTGTTTATGATTGTACATATTTTTCTTGCCGATATCTCGTGTTAATTTACTCTTTATTGACGTTTGCTCCCCAGAATTTTTGTTTACTCTTCGAGGTAAGGTTTGAGCCTCATTTAGTATTTGACATGCTACATTTCAATTGTTGCAACGTTCAATTTTTTTTGAAGTCTATGTTAGTTGATCATTTTATAGTTTCCTGTACGAATGCTGGAACAAGTATTTTAACTGAACGCAAAATTGAATGCAAATTTGCAATGTCATCTATGGTTTTCGTCATACATCTGTTGAAGCGCAGATGCCTTAACACTTTTTTGCTACACCAACTTTCAAAAAGTTTTTCAGAGTTTCATAAATCAAAATTTGCAAACGTTATATGCGTGGCTCCAAAGGTACTCGCAGGGGCTCCAAATCTGACCTCTGATTAGAGTTACTGACATTCTCTTAGTTTCCGCGATCTGCCGATTTTCATAATTTTTCTAAAGATTTTTCAAAATTATGCTCAAAACCAAGTTTAAACTCTCAACTTTATGCTTAAGTGCTTACTGGGGTTTAGTTTAGTTTTAATTGAATTAAATGATTTTTTCTGTAAATTCCATTTACATGAAAAAATGTCAGAATAGGAGACAACAGTGCTAAAATGACATTAAAATATTAATGATAAAATGATAAATTGTAGTGGGAGTCAGCTTCTCAACAAAATTTTGTCCCAAATCGTAGAACAGCTTTTTTCAACTCAGAGAACTTTTTCAATTTATTTTGGAATCCTTAATACTACCAAAACTGCTTCAATAAGATACCTTTCTTGTGACCCCCTGCAATCTTTCCTGGAGTTCCTCACAATTGGGTGAAAAAAACGACCCAAATCAAAGCTCCTTCACGCTCTTCGAGAGTGATCAGAACAATCAAATTAAAAAATTTCATTTAAGAGTTAAATGATTATACAAAAAATATAATCTTTTTTGATTTTTTTTGGTAAAGGAAAGTGCAGTTTTATGCTGTCGGTATTTTAGAGTCGAAAATTTAAGTTGAAAATACAAAGATTTGAAACCAGGTAACTTTTGAGTTATGCCAAAGTTAGAGTTCAATTTTAAAAAACTTTGATTTCATAATTTCAGTTCGTTTGAAAGGCCTAATCTTTTGAACTTTGAAACCTTCAAAAAATCTACCTTTTTCTATATTATCTCAAAGTTTTAACTATTCAGTGAGATTTTTAGCACCTCTGCAGCCAAAAATTTAACTGAGTAGGGTTAACCTCAAACTTACTGCAAAATAATAAAGGGTGCTGAAACTAGCCGTAAAATGAATGATTTTTTAAATCGATTTGGACTATCGTTGATCCTTTTAATATATAGTGGCTTGGTGCTTATAACACACTTTTTGCGAAAGGTAGCTATGTTCACCGTGTAGAACGCTATTTTCGCTCTGTGTTTTTAAAAGAAGATCAGAGCTTTTTTCCATGTTAACAACTGTTCTAACAAAATCAGTGAATCATTTTTCAGCTTTTTTTCCTCAGTTGTGTTTGTCAAAAACTAACTAAAATTGAGCATGTTTGCGTTTTAAGAACTCGCTCCTTTTGAAGTCTGATTTTATAGTGGGATGTGTTTTTTTTGCAATTTCATTTGAATAGTTTTAGATCTTTTTTGCTTCATTCAGCTTGAAAGATAAGGGTTTCGGCTTTTTTTTATACCGATTTAGCCGATTCATGCTGCGTCCCATGAAAGAACATTTTTTAAAAATTCGTGTTTGGGTTGTGAGACTTTATTAATAAACTGAAGTTCGAAAATTTCCTGTCGTAAGTTTTTCTTCCAAAGCCAGTTCTTTTTTGCTCAACCGAAGATAGTGAGATAGTAAAACAAGCTCTACCCAGGAGGATGGGGGGCAAAGCTTAACCCAGTTAAGTTTTCGATAAAGAAATGCACCAAAAAAATTATTTCAATTTTTTTTTGCAAACTTAGCCTCATGATATGACTTATGACTCTTCAAGGTCATGTTACATCCTCATCTCAGTAACTTAGTTTCATTGAGATACATGAAAATTACTCAGAATTAATTTTTTTGTAAAAAAACGCATTTTTTTAAGTTCTGTTTTATCAATGTAGTAAGAATCAGCAAAGTCATGTTACATCCTCTGCTAACTCTATAGCTAAATCTTTTTCTATAAATGGCTTAAGCAAGAAAATTGTATTTGAAAAGTTTGCAATTTTTAAGTGTTGCTTTTTCAAGCTCATTAAAATCATTTTACATCAACTGTCCTCTCGAAAATAATCGATTGTCTCAAAATAAGTATAAACATGAAGGTTGCTCAGCTACAAGAATCAAAATTGAAAAATGTGCAGTTTTCAAACTTTGCCTCCTTATTTGTAAAATGACTCAAATCTGATTATCCTTGCGCTTATGATCTCCGTGAGGGCTTTTACTTGATCTATACTCAGTGCAACAATAACAGAAGACATGCGCATGATGACTCATACCAAATAAAATGAAGAAAACCTGAACAATGCGTTTAATTACAAAAAAAATTAATTCTGAGCAACTTTTACCTTTATGCGCTAGGTCGCTCAGAAGTTGCAAAATTGCTCAAAAGATCCTCAGCATCAAAAAAAAAGTTAAAATTCAAAAAAAAACTTTTTACCAATTTTTGCCTCATGATATGCTATATGACTCATCAAAGCATGTTACATCCTCTTATATCTCATCTATTTTTGATTTTTCGACCATAGGCATTAACAAGAAAATTGCTCAGAATTATTTTTTTTTATAGAAAAAGCATTTTTGAAGTTTTGCTTAATTTTTTTGCAGTATGACTCATCGTGGTCATGTTACATCATCTGCTATCTTATTAAATTAACTTTTTTCGACCATAGGCTAAAAGGTGAAATTTGCTCAAAATCAACAAACTTTTTGTAAAAAAAATTGCATTTTTCAAGTTTTGCTTTATCATATGTACTATGAATCATCGAAGTCATGTTACATTCTCTGCTATCTCAAAAAATAATTTTTTTTGACCATTGGCTTAAACAAAAAACAGGTCGGCTTTGAGTTTTATAATTTAAAAATTTGTATTTCTTGAGTTTTGTTTATTCATGCTCATCAAGATCAGTTTTTCATCAACTTTTATCTTGAGAATTTTTGATTGTCTCAGAATAAGTATGAAAACAAAAATTAGTTGATCAGCTAGAAAATTAAAATTGAAAAATATACAGTTTGAAAACTTTGCCTCTTTATTCGTAAAATGACCCAAATCTGATTATTTATCGTTAGGCTTATGATCTCCATTAGGTCTTTAACTTGTTATATACTTAGCGCAACATTAACAAAAGACATGAGGATGATGACTCATACTACATAAATTGGAGCAAAATTTGAACCAAGGGGTTTTCTTTAAACAAATAATTCTGAGCAACTTTCACGTTTATGCCTATGGTCGCTCAGAATTTGCAAAATAATTCTCAGAAGATGCTCAGCATCGAAAAAAAATATGTTAAAAAAACTTGTTTTTTTTTTCAAACTTTGCCTCTTGACATGAAGTATGACTCCTCAAGGTCATGTTACGTCCTCTTAGGTCTCATTAAATTTTGAATTTTTGGCCATAGGCATAAACGTGAAAGTTGCTCAGAATAAAAAAAAACGTTGTAAGAAAATGCATTGTTCAAGTTTTGCTTCCTTTTATATGATATGACTCATCATGGTAATGTTGCACCCTCTGTTATCTCATTGAATAATCATTTTTCGACCATAAGCAAGAACGTGAAATTTGCTCAGAATCAACAATTTTTTTTTGTAATAAAAATGCATTTTTCAAATTTTGCTTTCTCATAAGTCGTGTTACATCCTCTGCTTGCTATCTCAATAAATATATAGTTTTTTTTCTACCATGGACTTAAAGAAGTTGGCCAGCTTTGAAAAATGTTTTTTTTTAAACTTGCATTTTTTGATTTTGCTTAATCATTTTCATCAAAATCATTTTACATCAACTGCCATCTTGGAATTAATAATAAGTATGAACATGAAAGTTGCTTAGCTACAAAATTTAAAATTGAAAAAATATGCAGATTTCAAACTTTGCCTCTTTATTTGTAAAATGACTCAAATCTGATTATCCTAACTCTTATGATCACCATTAGTGCTTTTAATGTTTATATACTAAGCACAACATTTACAGAAGACATGACCATGATGACTCAATTTACACAAAATGAAACAACACTTGAACAATGCGTTTTTCTACAAAAAATTAATTCCCAGCATCTTTCAACTTTATGGCTATGGTCGCTCAGAAATTCCTCAGAAATTGCAAAAAAAGCCCAGAATTTGCTCAGCATCAAAAAAAATTGATTTAAAAATGTTTTTTTTTTCAAACTTTGCCTCATTATATGAATTATGACTCAAAAAGCTAGAGCAATTATCAGTCATAATTTTCTATCCCTTGTTTCCTAACTGTTTTAATGATTTTGATTGGCCTAACTGTTGTAAGAAATTCAATAAATAAACTCAGAGTTTTTTGAGGAAAATTAAAACGAAATTATGAATTCAAACGTGACAGCTCTCAATTCGTAGTTGACTCATTTGAATATTTTCCCCCAGACTTCTGAAACACCAACACCAGATAATGACTCAAAACAACCTTGCTCGGTTTTCAGTACATTAAAAGTAGTAGAAGATCACATTTTTGCAAAAACTGTCAGGGAAATTTTTCAAAGTTCAATAAAACAGATTATTCTAAGACTCCGCTAAATCCTCGGACACCTTGAACCGGCGTATTGGATCAATAATCTATGGTAAGCTACAAATATGAGGTTCTTAAACACGACCCTGCATACGAAGGAATGAAGATCTCGTTGAAAACTGTTTCTGAATCTCAACAGCTCGAGAACTACCATCGACAAGATAATATTCAAATGTTTGCAATCCAAAAGAATTAACGCAAAAAATACTGCAAAAGTATAAAAAAATTAAGTTCAAAATGTTTCACAAAAATTACAACAATTGTAACTTTAAATGATATAACCATTGTTCACAATTTTCCCATCAGAAATTATGGAAAGCGCCCTTTTATCGCTCTTTTTTCTCGAAGCATAGGAAAAACTGAAGTGCTGAAGACGAAAAATTGTTAAAGGCTCGAATAATTCAAGATTTTTTTCGCCCAAGAACTGAATTTTTCAATATTCTTAAATGGGACTCTCGTATAGTGGTTTCATGGATGAGGGAGGGCTCGATACTTTAAGTTTGGAGAAATTACGAGTAAACGTACAGTAGCAAGGCTGTACGAAGGAAAAGTAGATCTGGTATACGCTATTTACAACATTATGAAGTGTTTTAATAAAGACCCCAATTAACCTTTGCTCCCAAAATTTTTGTCATTTTGAAGATAGCTGACTTAAATTACCTTTCTCTAGATAAGAACTACGAAAACTTGGAAACACCCGTTTAGAGATTCGAGCATTTTCCCTGAATAATTTGCTAAACAGAAACGTTGCTAGCTTATACAAAAGATATCTAGCAGGCCTAATAGATTGAGATGAAATCATTTGTCGACAGAAGTTTTTTATCTCAAAAATTTTCATTTGTTTTGAAAACTCACGTCAAATCTGTAAAATTTCGAATGAATTGAGTAGAAAATTTGATTATCAGATCATAATATTTTTACTCAAATCCTATGTATGTTCCGGTCCTAAGTCTCCGTCCGTCTAGCAAAACTGTCAAAGTCTTTACTCAGTTCTCTCGGTAGATTTCCGCACACCAGTAATTCCGTATCAAATAAATTCTTCTTTATTTGTTCAAAGATATCAATAATAAAAGTAGATTGTATAATTTTGAGTTTAGCGAACAAATTATCATCGGGATTGGATCATGTAAATGAACTTCTACTGAATTTGTCAAAACATGTTGCAGGTCGGCCTCAGCTAATTTCATCAATCAATCATTGAAACAAGGAAGTTTTCGTCGCGATCTTTCAAAAACTCAAGTCATACCTTTCAGATGCCAAGGAGGATAAAAACAGGCTCATTTTTCGTCTAATTGTATAGAGTAAAAAACAAAAGGGTTGTTTACAATCGATTGTATATGTAATGTGAAAGTCTACCTTTTTTCCGTTGTAAACTATTTGGTTTCCGCGAGAAACATCAAAGAATAGACGCAATGAAGTCGAATTGGGAAGAAACGAGAAGAATTGGGAATCACAGCGAAAACCGACGGGAAATTATCGACGAAATAACAGAAGAAATGGTAAATTTCAGTCAGAAAACGACACCAAAAACCGTCGTGTTTTGCAAAAACTAACGAACAGAATAACGAATTTACAATAAGGAACAATACAAAAACTCAAATTTGCAACAAAATCAATCGAATAAATGATCTTTCGAAGCAAAAGTGAGAATCAAAAATCTGATGTAAGTGTTCACAATTCGATCGCTAGATAAAAATTCTCAGATATAATGTGTGAATTGATGACACAAAAACCAAAATCAGCCAGTGAGAATAATGTTTGAAACAAATCTCAATTTTGAGTAGCAGAAGAAAAAATAGACAGGCTTAACCATGAAAAAAAGAATTTGTTTCACAGATTGAGAACAGGAGAGATAAATCGATTCTTTCAAAAACTCAAATCATCCCACTCAAAAGCCAAAAATGTTTTTTTTTTAACAGGCAAAATTCTGGTTTTGCAAAGAATTCGATTTCCGCAAGAAACAAGAAAAAGAGAGGCATTCGTTGAGCTAATTGAAAAGTGATGTCCAATAACAAACATGAAACAAGACTGCTCGTATCAGGGCGAAGCCCTGAATGTTCCGACTGCCTTTAAATGAAAAAAAAAAATTTCTAAATTTTTTATGAAA
Source organism: Symsagittifera roscoffensis (assembly GCF_963678635.1). Lineage (NCBI taxonomy): Eukaryota > Metazoa > Xenacoelomorpha > Acoela > Convolutidae > Symsagittifera > Symsagittifera roscoffensis. Next base: position 62,412,409 of record NC_087066.1, read on the forward strand.
ATCATCCCCTCACACGCCATATAAAGTACAAAAAGATAGATTTCGTTCCTTGTAACAAATCAATTATGACAAATAAGCTTCGTTAAACCAATTTGGAAAGATTTATAAGACGGATTAAACCTCCGCTTACGCGTTAATAGCGCGAATTATATCGCGCGTTAATTGTCCCAAATTGGTCAAAATGGCCAAAATGGCAATCTTTAAACCCTCATAACTTTACGAAAAATGATCACAGGTGAAATATCTTTTCAAATTTAAGCTCAAGAAAACAATACCTTTTGAATGATATAAAAAAATTCCGTCAAAAATGGCTAGTTAAAAAATCGAAATTTGTCTGAAGAAAAAAAAACCCACCCCGAGCACAAATATTCCGTTACTTTCGTATCGAAAGTCGGAACAATAACAAGTTTTTTCCTTGATCAAACAAACTTCTATTGACTTTGAGCTGCTCCTAAATTATCTCAAATATATAGTATACTTATGAACTCAAATAGTTAGTTCAGAAGCTACTTGTCAGATTGTTTAAAGTGTTCCAAAATAGTTGATCCTATGTTTGATGACTTAAAAATGAGTTTGGTGTACTGCAGTGGTATAAATGAGGACCAATTTTCTTTTTAACCTACAAACGAACTGCCTCAGCTCAGAGCTGTCAAAACAGGCACTTATGTTTGCTGTTGGCACAAATTTAAAATTATTTGATTTTCGTCTAATTTAAATCAGGAAGAATTACATCGAGTTTCCTGATTAAATGAGGACAAACATAACCTCAACTTGTAAATATCTCTAGGATCTAAGTGTTTTAAACACAGCGCTAATTTATTTGATTTTTTCTTAAATGACAATAGTGCGAAATCGGAGATTTCGTCGTGCTTGTACTTAAGGAATAAAAAAAGTCCATTATTTTTTTACTGTCATCTGGGAAATCAGAAACTTGAAAATGAAAATCATTTCATTAGCGAAACTAAGACTTTTAGTCTCAAGGATACATGTTCTCAAATACTATATTGTACAATCTAGGATTCAGTAATTTTTTTTCACGGAGTCCTCACTTATGGAATTTCTCTACCTTGAAGCCAATTATTTTGCTGCAGAAAAATTTTCAAATTTGCAATTGCAGAAATCAAAGCAATGCATCTGATGACACATTGAGGCAAAAAGATTTTTTTTTCGATAAAACTATTTCATTTATAAAATCTAATTAAATTTGATTTGTGCTCGAAAAACTTGCTTTATTCAGAGTTGGCTTTTTATGACATTTTTTTGTTTAAAATTCTGTGCGGACCACTAGATGTTCTAAAAACAAAACCATCAAAGAACCTTTTTGTATGAGAAATTTTGAAAAACACATCTTGAGGTTTTGATTTAGAGTCGCTCACCATTGGAACTTTTTCAGGCATATCTTTATTTTTTCTGATCATTCAGATTCTATGACTGAAAAAAGATTGAAAATAGATATTACAAAGTTATATGCACAACAACGGCAATCTGATTTGAATGTTTTTTTTTCTTGAAATTGATTTTTGAGTTTGAAAGATTTGAGTTTGAAAAGATTCAAATGTGCTCGAAATTACTGCATTTTACTCTGTTTGTTTTCTCGCTGAGTTATAGGCTTGAGCTATCATCAAACAGCTAAAAATTGCTATCGTGCAATAAGTTTTAGTGTTTTTCTAAAGAAAGTTTTGTTTGCTTGTTTTTGATTTATTCGAGTGTTAATTATTCTTGAATTCGGGTTCCTTGGATGATCCTAGAACTCAAAACGAAATGGCCTGGCGTCGCCCCTATCAAATAGTGAATATCGAAACACTTTGATGCAAAAAAGTATTTTTAGTTTTTTATTCCTAAAAAAGTTGAAAATACATAAAAAATTGTCATGGGGCAAACTATAAAGTAGACATGAGTCCCGTTGTTTGTCCCCCCCCCCAAATGTCGACTCATAAATATGGTGTTATCATAACATTTGCTGTCATTTTTGATGAAGTATATTTTTTTAAAATAATTTGAGGAAAAAAAGAACTATTTTTCTGCTGATTGACAGGCCAAATATGTTCTCCAAAATTAGGAGTTTGAAAATTTTTTCTAAGATCAAGTCTTTTTAAAGAAAATATCAGCCATGTGTCAAACTTTTTGTCCTTTATCTGATGAAGTTGAAAAGAAAAAACCAAAAGCGTGAAAAAATTCAGTTTTTTTGCTCCGTCTTTGAAATTATTTTGCAGGGTCTTAATTTTAAATTTGGAAAATTAAAAGTAAAGTAAATTTTGAAAATTTTTGAAAAGATGTTAAAAAATATAAGTTTGAATGAACTTAACGTGTGTATTGGCTGCCTCGCTTTCTTGATGTTTGATTACCAGATTTATGTTTTTTATATAACGCGTTTGATATTGTTGATCGCAGTTTTGAAATGCTGATATTTATTCTGATTTTGTTTTAGCTGATAATTTTGTCGCATGTTTTTCAATCTTATTTAATTTTTTCTTAAATTTTGAAATTATTGTAAACAAAAATACCTAACATGGATTTTCAAGATTATTGGCTCAAATCTTATCTTTTCTTTTCTCGTTCGCTCCTGGTTTCACTTTGATGTCGCTGCATGCGTTGCTATCCAGCAACCAAGTTTAACTTGTGTGTTTTCAGTTTTATGCTTGTTTTTTCTATATGCAATGAATTTTTTTGCCACCTGCGTGTGCTTTCTTAGGGCTTCAGCGAAGTAGTCTCAGTTGCTCTTCGAATCAAAATAACTCCGCTCTGAAAGCTGTTTGCAGCGCCAGCAATTGAACTAAAAAAACCACAATTTTTCAAACCTTGAAAAAAAAATGCATTTGGCACTACATTTTATCAATTTTGGTGGGAACTCAAAGTTTGTTTTGGGTACATATTTATTCGGTTGATAAGTATTAGTTTACTAGTAGTTTTTTTTTATCGGATTTATTGACTAAACTTTCTGCTGTTTCTCGTGTCAATACCATGTAAGTGAAGATACAAACGAGCTCTTGATTCAAATAAAAGTTTTGAACTATAACTAGATCTAATCTGAATGTTTTCAGGTAAAACAGTCTGGAGTAAAACCTTGTTAGCTTTTTTGCTGCTATCAAGCCCTTTGGTCTAGAACGAGTATGCAAGTTTTGCATCTTTGGCTTTTGTTTGAGATCATATTTTTTGTTTCTCATCTTGGTCAATCAGCCGTAGAATTGGTTGCTGCACTAAAAGCTGGATTTTGTTTGTGTGAATTTGTTTCTTCAGATCTTTTATCGGACTACTGCTTTTGTGCTAAGCAATGGAGCGCGATTTTTTGATGAATAAATCTCAATTTTAACCTTAATAACAGTTCGAAACATCAAGATTTACTCTTTTTGAAATATTTTCCAAAGCAAGCAATATCTTACAAAAAAGGTGAAAAACGATGCACAAAAAAATAAAAGGCATGAAAAGGTCAAAGAGTTTTTTGGAAATTAAAAATTTTCACATCTAAGATTTCAGTTTTTTGATGGCATAGTCTGTCTAAAGAGCTGGCTGGATAATTTTTATTTGTAAACTACCTTCTTTTGTTTGATTCGAGTCTAGCCTCGAGTTATGCTTACTTAAACTTAAAATATAGCATTTGACTTTCATAGTTTTTTACTCTGTCTAAGTTTTGCAATCCTTCAGTTTTGCCTCAATTACTATTACTTTTACAAAGTTTGATCGTTTACTTGCTTGGTTTTGATGGTTCAGATTTTTTTAAGTCTTTAAAAATGGGTTTATTTTAAATTAGTGGACTCTATTACGATTGCATTTTAATTTACTGCTTTAATGAATGGTTTTTGATATTTCAAAATTCTGAAAACTCGCTAGTCGTGGCACTTACTAGCCCGTTCAATAACAAAACTTCAACTTATTGGCCCCGCATTTGCTACCTTCAATACTCTGCCTCATCAACTGGATCCCCCGTAACATCAAAAAAAAATTTGATTGGTGGCTAGATTATCATTAGACACACAACTGAGCCCATGCAACAATAACAAGTGAAAAAATCGAAATGTGTCTCTCTAGTCGAATACAAAGGCTACAAAACCAGAAACTCGAGGAAAAGAAGATCTGCATAGAGCGATAAAATTATCATCGCATTTATATTTTTATTTGCAGTCATCTTTGTCCCATAGACACTTTTAATCGGATGGTCAAAACTCAAGATACACATGAACAAGACATATCATGACAAGTATGTGATGCTCGTTGTATCTTGCTTTTTGGACTGAGTTTTTTAAGGATAATTTCAAGTTTTTCAAATTTTACAAGAAAATTTTAAATCTGTAAAAATTAATCAAGGAAATTTTCGAGTTCAATCAAAACTAAGATCTCCACTTTATATATTTTTTGAGAAGTTAAGTTTTTCACTAAAAATTAGAAATTGCTTTCTGACAAAAAACCTAATAATTTTTTTTTTCAAATCATAAAACGAGGCAATAGAAAACTGCGGCTCGTGTAATCATAAACAAGTTTTCTCTTTGCAAAATTGGTTTAAAATTGTAGCAATATCATACCAGTAGAACTGATTTTGAAAGATTATGGCGTATTTTAGAATTAAAACTACGTTTTCTATGAGGTGTAAATGAAAGTTGGGAATCTAGGGGAATGCGAAAATATGTACGTGGTGAAGCATGTTTGAGTGTTTTTACTCGTCGTAAAATCAAAATTGGAAGCACTTTTATTTGATAATTTCATTTGAACAACCTTGTCCATAATGAGCTGTAAATATTAACATTCAACCAGTTCTTTTTTGCGCAGAGATGCTGATGAAAACGTTCAGGAGAAAAATTTAACTCAGTTGTGTTTGTGTCATCTGCAAAAATTTGAACACCGCAATTAGTGCAAACTTTGTGAGGTCATTGATTTAAGTTCAAAACATGGAAAACTAATTGTGTTTTGTGCTAAGATTCAGATCTGCTTTGTTGCTGTCTTAATATGTAACGGTAACATTCGGGAACTACAAACCTATGCATTGGTATGTGACCTATGATAATACTCTGGCACGACCAAATTAAGACTTAAACGAGCGACATGATGAAATTGAGACTTTTTGATGCGACTTTGAATCGTGGAGCATCTGCAAGTTTTAGCCTAAATTGATATTCCGCTCAAAGTCGTGGACCTCAACATATGCAGGAGACCTATTTGTTCGTTTCTACATTGAGTTGGTCAATTTTTTGAGCTGACTCAATTCAAATATAAAGCTGATCTGAAAGATGTTTTTGTTGTGCGAAGAACATGAACAAATTCCAAAAATATCTCGCAAGAATGTTTACTCTTTCATTGAGAAAAAAGTTGTTCATTTAAATATAGAAACCATCTTTGTATTTTTTTTGAAATTTGGAGAATTTAATTTTAATCAAAGCTAAACAGTCAGGCATTATTAAATTAAAAGCAAAATTTTTCTAATCAATTGTCCTATTTTTGATGTCTTTCTAAATTTTTCGAATTTATGTACTCGATGCTGTGGATGAACATGTAATTAGTCGTCTGAGTCTGTCAGCAAGTGAGCGGGATCTCTGTCGCTCTGGTTTCTCGTCATTAACTGCCGAATTGCGAGTAGCTTTCGGCTTTCTCCGCGGGAGTGTTTCATCAATTGGCTCTGGCTTTGAACTTTTGGTTTTCTGGGGTTCTTTTGGTTGATCAGTTTCGTCAGCTGAGCTAAATTCAAAGTTCATTGGAACGGATTGAACAAACGAGAGCTCTTTTGGGTTTTGAACAATTTCCTCAACATCATCTGTTTCTTCGTCACCCTTTATGGTATGGTCGCTTTTGCGATTATTGTTCGTTATTGTCGATTGAGATTCTGCCGTTTCGTTCTTCGGTTGAATGACCGAAGCTTGCGAATATTGGTAACCGTTACTTTCCACATGATCTATGGGCATCGAGTCCAAAAATGATTTGTTTTTATCGCTATTGAAGTCTTGGTATATAACTGAAGTATTTAGCAGGTAAATTTGATCTTGCTTTGAAAGTCCGAAGTACTGAGAGCGTTTCTTGTGCAGATCTTTCTCAATCTCAGATCTAGGTCGCACTCTCATACCACCCATAGACATCGGTCTGGGTCTCAGACTTCCGTTTCTTTTCAGCTCTTCTATGTGAGCATCTGAGGGCAAAGGAGTTATTGTGTCTCGTCTGTATGGCTTAGGACTGACCCCTTTGATGTAGCGGTGTATTGTTGACGACATAGGACGACCTCGGTTGACCGGGTGCCTCAAGATCACCTCGCCTTCCTGTTCGCTCTCAGAAGCTACTTCATGCGATAAAATGTCTCCTGCTTTTGCATGTGCTGAAAGATGTCTAGCTTTTGCCCTCTCACTTGCTGAAACTTCAATTTGGTCCCGCTTGTTTTTGTCTAATTCTTTTGACAGTTTGTCAATGATGTCTGACAAATCTTCTTTCTTGCTCTCTTCAACTTTTTCATCAGTTGACTCCTTGGGCGTTTCCTTTTCCTTTTGTCCAGTTGATAATTGTTCTGCTTCTTCTTCAAGTGGCTCTGCATCAACTTTTTTCGATTCATTTGAGTCAGGGACTAAATTTGAATCGAATGACTTCTCTTCTTGTTTTGTTGCTTCAGCATCAGCGTCTTTTCTATCCTGATCTGCCTCAGTCGTTTTTTCTATCGCTGTTTGGTCAATTTGACCAGAAACCGACTGCTGGTCTTCAACTTTTCTTTCAGAATCGGGAGACTTTTCAATGTTTTCCTCGCTTTTGACTTCAGCTGTGGCCTCAATTGAAATATCATTCGGAGCTTCATTTGGGGTTTCAGCGACGTTTTCATCGTGTGTTGATTCCGATGCAGCTGCTGGAGGAGTTTCTAGATTGGTCGGCAAACTTGGAGTTGACTCCTTAGCGAGACTGGAACTTAATTCGACTTTGTCTGGTTCGCTCTCAACCTCTTTTTGGTTTTCAAGTGCAACTTCTACTGATTTTTCTGCAACCATACTTTCGTGTTCGGAGAAGCTGAGAGCCGATTCTACTGGTTCCACAGATTTCGCTTCTTGTTTTTCTTCGAACTCCTCTAACGGTTTCTCAATTTCTGGAGCCTTCTCTTGCAAATTCCCACGTTGCTCTTCTGCATCTTCTGGCGCCTCAGAAATTACTGATGCTGACTCGGTTTCTACGTGTTGCTTTTCTTCTTCTGAACAATCAATTTCTTTTTGGGAAACGAAATTTCCACTTGCCTCGGTTTCTTGCCAAGTATTCTCAGGTCTCATCTCTTCTGCAGCTTTCACGTCTTTCTCTTCATTAGTTGCCCTATTGTCGTTTTCATCATCAGTTTTTGCGAAATTTGGTTCAGAAATGCCACTGGCCTCCTCAATCATCTGTTTGTTGACATCAGAATTCGAGGTTGCATCATCGGCAAAGTCTTCAGGAGTTTCATCAGTAACTTGCGATGATAAATTTTTGGTTGAATCGCCTTCATGATCGTTTCCAACATTTGGTTTTTCATCATTGTCAACTGTAACCTGAATGCTGCTATTATCATCATCAGCTATCTCATCATCTTTTTGAACGAAGTCATTGTGTATCGATTGCTCCTCATCATCATTTGCAGAATCTTGTTCCATTGATGGAGCAGATTCTATGACGTGCGATTCCGTTGCTACTACTTCATCGTCAAAATCTTGCCCTTCATAGCTCGGGTCTTCTCTTTGTTCTTCTAGAACTGTCGTACATACTTCTCCTGCTTTACGACCTTCTTCATCGTCTTCTCGTTTATCTGTGAAATTTTCATTTTCGTTGCCGAAGTTGGCATCATTCGGCTCCAGTTCTGGCATTTCGCTAACTTTTGATGCTTCCGTTGGGCTCGGTTTTGTTTCCCAATTCTCCCCGCTGGAGTCATTTTCCTGTTTGGACTGGCTTTCTGCAAGACTCTCTTGTTCTCTCGTATTTTCTGTTTCTGACTCGTTGGTTGTTTCATTTGTCGGCTCATCAGAAGGTTCGTAATTTGTTTCATCTTTCTGCTGCTCTGAGTTTTCAGTTGCAGCATTTACTTCTAGTTGATCATTTTCTGTGTTTTCGTTGCCTTTACGATCCAATTCATCTGAAACGGAATCTTGCCTCTCACTGTATTGATTTGGAGCATAACTTCCCTCTGGTTCGGAGTCTACTTTTGCTTCAGCATTGTTACTATCATATTCGGTTTCGCTATCAGCTTCTTTTAGTTGATTTGGATCATCATCAACTTTGGGCTCAACCTCGGCATCGATTTCAGGATGCAATAATGTTTGTTCATTTTCATCCAATTTTTTGTCCAATTCTGATTTGTTGTCTTCTAGCTTTTCCAATTCTGATTCTGATTTGCTGTCTTCAATTTTTTCGTCCAATTCTGATTTGTTGTCTTCTAATTTTTCGTCCGATGCTGATTCTGATTTGTTGTCTTCTATTTTTTTGTCCGATTCTGATTGATTGTTTTCTAAAGTTTGGAATTCATCATTCACAACTTCATTTTCTGTTGACTCTGGATCTCCGTTTTCTGATTCGATTTTTGTAGTACCCGGTTGCTTCTCCTCTTCGTCTTCTGTGGGATAATCTATTTGATTTGCATAGTTTATAGTAGCGTCTCCATCAGAAGCATCGAGAGTTGGCTCCACCTGAAGCGGTGGTTTCGGATCCAAGGATTCGGAGTCCTGTCTTACATCTTCGACTGGTTGATCTTCTTCCGAATCTTGAAGGGAACCTTCGTTAATTGTTTTCTGCTGCCTATCATCATTAGCTGACGGTTCTGAAGGAGAAGCATCCCCTGTATCATCGTCTGATCTTTCTTCTTCATTCGTGTTTTTCGGAGGTTCTTCAAAATGTGGTTCGTCCACCTCCGAATTTTCATGTGTTGCAGGCTCCACAGATATGGAAGGTGTAGTTTCTAACTCGATATTTGGTTCGTTATCAAGTTTGCTCTCACTGGTTTCCTGTGAGTTTTCTTCTGGAAGCGAAGAGTCCGTATCTTTATCATTATTCTTTACTGGCTCTTCAGAAGCGTTTGCTGAGGGTTCTGCTTCGCTAGGTTTTTCTGAAGTATTATCAAGAGCGTCATTCTCATTTGTTTCAGTTTCGTTTGTTTCCGTCTCTGTTGGTATTTCTTCTGTTGGTTGAAGGTCATTATCGTTTTGGATCATCTCTTGAGATCCGCCTTTTTCATCACTGTTTGCTTTCTCATTTTCGGAGTCGGAATCTTTTGCTGTCGATGTGTCAGTTTGATAACTCTTCCGGTCTACCTCTGTTGTCGGCACTCCAAGTGACTCTGGTTGATCTGGAATAGAACTAGTTTCATTGACGATTTTTCTAACGGGCGTCGTTGTTTCCTGTCTACAACTTAATTTATTATTTTTAATTTCATTATTCTGATCCGGACTTTTAGTTTCCGAATCATATTCAATACCTTCAATTTTTTGATGCCCCTCAGTTTCCAAAGTAGGTCGATCGTTTTGTGGTTCATCTACTCGGTGTCCGTTTTCGTCATCATTGGCGGTAGAAGCCAATTCGTCCTGCTTTTCTGCGACCAGGTCTGCGTTTTCGTCAAAGGTTTCGGACTCACTGGTACCAGCTTGCTCATTATTATCTTCCATTTCTAAATTATGATTAGTAAAATCCCAAGGTGTTCATAATAAAATTTGGTTTTAATATATCAATATTTCATGTTTTCTTGAAAAATTTAACCCGGAGCGTTTGCACTGAACCACTTTCTGTTTATCTGCAAACTTTTGATACAGGTATAAAAATTCTACAATAGTTTTTTTTGGTAAGGTTCTTGTTGAATTAAAGCCCAAAAAAGAGACTTACCACTGGCTGAAGTTTTTGACCCCGAGTCCAGAAGCGACTTTTCTAATTCTGAATCGTGCTGCTAAAATTAAATAAAAATCATGCAAAATAAATAAAGTGGCATATTTGAGTTTATTGAAATCTAAATATCCCAAATAATTAATCAAGGGATGAGAGGTCTGACTTTCGAATGTATAAGAATATTAAGCCAATTGTCCAAATGAATTTGTGTCGCATAAGGTTATAAAACTTGCCGACCAACAGCTATTCTGAACCAGCTGGGCAAAAAAATGCTAGTCATACAGTTGCGATATATTTCATATTCTGAACTTAAGAATATGAAATTTATCGAAATTGTATGACTAGCATTTGATGTCCACCTGTTTCGGAATAACTGTCGAAAAAGTCATAGATTTTTTTCAGGCGGTGGAATGTTTGGGAGTTCAGTCATTCCATTGGATAGCAATCTGTGGATCAATAGCACTCTCCCATTCTTTGTGGGAGAGAGGAGAAGGAGATCGCTCAATAGGCATTGAGACATGTTTATAAGCACCTTGAAAACAGTTTGAAAATTTTGAAATCATGAGCCAGATTCTCCAACGAATATGGATGACTGATTTTTAGAATATCAATTTTCAAAAATAACTTAAGGGCGAACAGAATTAAAACTGATACACAAAAAACCAACTTTTTTATTTCTCAAATGGAAAAAAATGCGCCATTTTCAGTCTCACAGGAAAACAGCATAAATCGAAATGCCCAACAAATTTTAAGATCTCAAGTAGTAGTGCTGATTTAAATTAACCGGATACAGCAAACAACCTTTGAAATTTCAAACTAGTTTTTCCCAAGCTGGGTGAAGATCAAAAAGTAAAGAAGACAAATATTGATTAGATTTTTACCAGAATTAATATGGTGCATATTCCCCCAAACTTCTTAACAAAAATTTTACCCAAAAAAGGGTCATTTGTTTTTTTTTATTTAATCAAAAATTACGTTGAAATTATCCAGCTATTTAAGAAAAAAATCATATAAAAAGCCTCTTACACAGCCCAACAATGTTCTAGATCGTAAAGTTTCCAAAAAAGCGTAAAACGGTTGAAATGGGTTTTTAGGCAAAAATTTTGATTTTTATAAAGTAAAAATAATCAATAAACCTAAAATATATTCTCTTATTTCAGAAGTTTTCAGAAGTTTCATCTTTCTAGAAATTTGTTAGCTGTGTAAGCGGCTTCTTTTGATATAACTTTCTCATCATTTAACTTGATACTTTCTGCGCATTTCTTCATTAATAACAATGCGAGCCAAAATGACCCATTTTTGCAACAAAATTTTGTTGAAGTTCTAAGCAATTTTTTTCTTGATTTTGGGTCTAAGTTTAACCAAATTTGAGAAAAACGCGTTTGAAAATGTAGTATTTTTCGTGTGATAATTTAAATTAACACTTTAATACGACAAAAATAATAGTAGAAAATAATTTGAATGAATGGCGCTAAACACTTTTCTATACACTTTTCATTCACAAAAGTTTTTTTATCCGTTGATTACAAACAAACAATTTTACAGAAATTATTAAAAAACATTCAAAGTGCAAAAATAAACATTCAAAGTGGACTGATGCAAGCGAAAATGACGGTTCGAAGTTCCCTGGCTGGTTACAGAATTGTTTTTGCGAGTAAGTCACAATGAAAATGTTTGAGAAAATTATATAATGTTGACTTGAAAGTTTTAGGTTTTACCTTTAGCATAAGCAAGCTGAAAGCAGTCAAATTGGCTGAAATAAAATTATATTAAAAAGTGAGCCAAAAAAAGTTTGCAAAAAATTATTTTTTCGACGCAACTGCGTAAGTTTTTGTCATTATTCATTTCAATTTCTCAACGAAATTAAGTTCGAGTTTGATTTTAAATTTCTGTGGCAAATAAGTACGTAAACCACAGAATTATTTTAAACTATTTTGGCGAAACGAACTAAAATTGAAGCTTTTTGATCAATTTTTTTTTCAGATTAGGTTGACATAAGAGCATTGGTGAACAAAAAAACATTTGCAGAAAATTTATGAGACCTAACTTTTATAGTTTTGGTGATATTTGGACCATAAACTATGATCAAAACTGGGTCAGTTTTGATTGTTTTTGGTCAATAAATTAAATACGCCAAAACTGTTGAATCATTTGTAAAAACCAGTTGCTGCAAATTGACACTCTAATGTAGCTCATCAAAATATTAAGTAGGAAATTATCATCAAAAATTTGAGCAAAAGATGCAGAAACTTTTTAAATAAAAAAATTTGTATTTTGTGTAGTAAAAAAGTATTTTTTCATTATCATATTTGTTTAAAAATGTTTTCGTTTATGCAAAACTAAGGATATCATGTTTTTTTTTAATTACTGGGCTTCATAAATAGCTC
>NC_087066.1:62424781-62497281 GCF_963678635.1 Symsagittifera roscoffensis
CTTCCACAGGTTTCAAAAACGACGTTTCGACGAGTTTGCAAAGTTGCTAAGGAACCAAATGCTGTACCAAAAAAGCTATCTCAATCTTGTACTACGGTAGTAACAAAAAATTTTAAAAGTAAATTTTGTCAATAAACTATACAAAGTAAAAAATACTTTACAGAACTGAAAAATTTATTTTTGGAAAAAACTTTGTACAGCAACAATTAAAAACCTACAAAAAATCGTTCTCTGACCCCTTATACATTAGAAAGTATCTGAATATAGGCTAGGGTGGGTTTTCACGTGACTTCTATATATATGTTTGTTTATTTATCCGGGTTGACGTCCATACAAGAAAAATGTCTGTCATACATTTTCATATATGGAGTCTATGAAAAAAGTTAAGCAACGTTTTTTTTTTGTAGTGAACAAATAGTGTTAATTGTTTTTATATGCTATGAAACCCCTATAATTGTCAAAATGAAGGCTATTTTTTTCAAATACTGAATTTCTCTAAGTAGAATTTTTAGCGCCGTATTCAGAAAGTTTAGTTTTTTGCAATCCGATCAACAATTTAGGTATCATAAATAATGACAAGCGGTTTTTATACGTTATAATTGCCTGTTAAACTCTAGAGAAACCTTTCTTAGTTAACGTGCTTCGGGCAAAAACACAAAACTTCAGAATAAAAATCAGAAATTGGTTTCAATTTTTCTAATAGAAAGAATGATTGTCATACAATTTCATGATATGGAAAAATGATCATCAAATAATTTCATAAAAAGAAAAATTTGACTGCATGCAATTTTTGTAATTAAAAATTTTGCAAAACGCAGGTTATTTTGTCCAGGTTGACGGAAAAACACGTATTTTAAAAAATTTTTGCACGGCAAAAATGACTGTTTTGCTATTTTCATACTATTTGTTTTTCTTCTACGGAAACGGTTTTGTTTGCATTCCCTGCCAAATTTTTTTGATTGTGGAGATTCTCTGCAAAAACTATTAGTTTGCCGTATGCCTAGCATTAACACTTAATGTATAAACCTGTCTGATGAAAATTTTTGGTTCCTTAGTGCAAATATATTTTTTTGGAACAAGTTTTGGAAGTTTGCTGATAAATTTAAATTTCAATTAAAAGCGTTTTAGTATGATTATCATTCGACACATACAAATTATTATCCTAGGTATTCATTTTTTTCGAAAAAAAAAACACAAACAAGGAAAAAAACCAACCAAAGGCAAAGTTCGTCCTCGTTTTGAATGGTAGTAACAACAAAAAAGCTAGCATCAAATATTAATTCAAGACGCACACGCAACTGTACCCTAGTTTGATTGCTACTTCCTAGTTTTTTTGTAACCAACTTTTGCCCTTTTTTGGTTGATCCATTCCTTGATCAGTATTTCATATTTGATCAAAATTATGCAGCATTTCTTGAACTACACGCTCCATAACATACCGGAAATCTGGCATTGTCAAGGTTTGTATAAAGTAGGACTCACCTGAAACTTTTAGCATAAAACATTGTACTTACAAGCACAAAGAATGAAACACAAAACTTAAATATTATCAAAACCAAAATTAACAAACAAAAATTGTTTAAAAATCAGTTTTTCTGATAGGAAAAAAAAAACACTTCACAGCGATCAGTTAGTGGTTCAACCCGTCCCATCACAAATTAGGTGCGGCTGAACTTAATTTATGTTTTGCGGGGTTTCAATCGCTGGCTGATTGTTTAATTTCGGTTTTGCTAGAAATTCATTATCCAAATTGAAATGATTATGAATTTTCGATTGAACTTCTGAAAGGTAAAAAGTATATCGTAATTAAAATCCGCAATTAAAAATTTCATTAAATACAAAACCCTCACTCAATAAAAAGATGAACGCTTGTAAGTTTTGAAAGCAAACTGCAAACTCAGGAGAAGATTGCACTTCATTGAAATCCTCAAAGAAAACAAGAATGCATTAACCTCGTTGCATGGTGAAACTATCTGGATTGACAGCTGGATTAGTATAAACCCAGCTAGCCTTAAAAATTGAAAACATCAACTTGCTTGAAATTAATTGCTTAAATTGTCGATCTTTTCTGATAAACTAGCCGAATTTATTGCTTATTGAGCTGTCAACCCAAGTTTTTTTTAACTTGCTTCAAACTTAAAGCATTCGTGCTATTTTAAAGGTTTAAAGTAATGCAATTTTTTGAAGTGCAATATTCCCTTGAGTATGCAGTTCGTTTTTTAAGCTAACAAGCTTTCCATTTTTTTTGAGTTAAAAAACTTTTTTTTCAATGATATTTTTAATTACGGAATTTGTGGTTGCGCATCTAAGTTTATGCCTAAGTTATTGCTTATAACGAAATATAGTCAAGATTTTCTGACAGTTATAACTAAAATCAATAGGTTTTGAAAAAAACTATTATCTATTATCATTGTGACAATTTTAGGTGACTATAATCTTTTATATTTCCTAAAAAATCTAGTCATTTATAAATAGTTCTAAATTTTTTTTGCTAAATTGTTTTCACACCAAATATTATAATTAAAATGGTGTCAATAACGACACCTCTAAACATGAGATGCCTTGTCCAGGGGCGGATTTAGGGGGGGGGGGGGGGCGGACGCCCCCTTCTCAGGGATTCGACCCACTGCCGACCCAAAGGGTCCCCCCCCATTGATACTTTTTAAGAAATCCATTTTTGGCCGACCGACCCTAAGAACTTTCTAAAGGCGCCTTCGGCGCCAATATATACTAATTTTGAGGGGGGAGCGCTCGCCGAAAAAACGCAATTTTTCGGTCAAAATTTTCCAAAAAGTGCCTAAAAACGCCTTTTTTGACCTGTTTTTTCAAAACTTTGCCTGCGGCGCAAACAATTTTGCCAAAATAGGGACAAAACCGTGCTTTGGGAGAGCTCGAAAAATCAATTTGGTCGACCTAAAAAAAAGGTCGTCAAAATTTTTGAAAACTTTTTGAAAATCCGCCCCCCCCCGAGAAAATCCTAGATCCGCCCCTGGCCTTGTCTTATGTTGGCTCATCTTAACGTTAATTCTTACCACAAAACCGCTCATTCCAGTTCTTTTTTTTTGTGGTAAAAACTCGAAATATTTGAGTCATTCAGTGTTTTATTTTAGATAAAAATCTGTTTTCCAAATTTTATACAAGCTCACGTCTATGAAAAACATAAATTAAAAGCAGCTTAGGTATGAGGTCACAAATAAAATAGGCAAATAAAAAAGATTGTAATTGGTTTAAAAAATTGGGAGAAAAAGAACCAAGTATCAATTATAGTTCATTAAAGTTGTATCAAAAACAGATGAATCACTGGTTGTAAAACCATTTAAAAATTGAGTTTTTTTTAAAGCTTGAAACTGTACCCGTGGTTTTAAACGCTTCTTTTTCATGCATTAGTTGATGAGCTACGAAGCGACTCCATACAAGTAAGTCTGATACGTTTTCCGAGTTCTTTTTAGCTAGCGTTGTTCTTGAAGGGCGTCGTTTATTAAATTAAAACTACACTTTGGTTTTTTCGGAAAAAACTTACATTTTGAATTATCAATCAATGAAGTTTTTTTACAAAGCTGTTGCAGTTCTGAGAATAAATTTTTAAAACTTGTTTTCCAGAAGTCTTAAGAGTTTTTTGAGGCTTGATAACAACTAATTGGCCAATCTAGGATAAATAATCCGCACTATGTTTCCATTTTTTGTGAATACGTAGAGTAGGTATTGTTCATTTCACTTCGCTATCCCCCACTGAGGTTCAATGGATAAAAATCTATTATAATGGATTTTTATTGACAGTCTCTATAAAATTCAAAAAAAAACGAATTATAATCGATTAAAAGCGGATTAAAACGTTACTTGTTTGATACAATAAAAAAATGAACACTTTAATTGCAAAATGACAATTAATATTTTTATGCAAGTGTTAGTCACCCAAATTTTCTGGGTTATATACTTATTTACAAAATATTTAAATTAATGGTTCGATTTTCAACATCAAATAAACTTAAATTGTTTCCATGTTGTTTTTCCATAGGTTGCCATAGAAGGATCTTCACGAAAAATCGATAGAAAATTTTCCTTAAATTTAAATTTCATAGTCTTGTTCAAGTTAAACTGCAGCTGTTTATGTTTGAATTTGCATTTTGAATTTAGTTCCAAATAAGAACTGATTTTCTAAAAAAAAAATCAATTTTCGACATAATGGCTGCTGAGTCTTGCTTGAAAGTGTAGTTTTTTAGTTTTTTTTGTTTTGTCAATTATGTTGTTCACGTACTTGATTTTTGTGTATGCCGGTAGTAGTTTATTTTTGATTTTCCATAAATGGCAAGATATTTTCCAATCGAGAAACAAGGAAACCGGAAGTACTTTGTATTCCAGCTTAACATCGGATGAAGAATCGAATTTTCTTCTGCCACAGGAGGTCTTTATTGCTCAACTGAGTTGTTTTCAAGGGATATTTTTAGATTGGATGTCAAACTGCTGAATATTATTGCTGGGTAGTGCAGATGGCTTATAACTAAAGCGTTCAATAGTAGTAATCTTTTTTTTGTCAGTGGTTTTTTATCGATTGTAATGTTTCGATATTGCCAGCCATTTTTCTTAATATATTTTTAACTTCTCCCTGAAACGTAAGAAATTGATCTGGAATGACCCCCAAATACTTAACTTCTGGCGTTTTTTCTATTTTGTTATCATCTAATAATATACTGGACTTTGAATTGTGGTTTCTACCTTGATGTTTTTTGCTATATATTATCAACTCAGTATTCTTTGTGTTGAGTTTTAGAGAACAAATTGTGAAGTACAGAGACAAATTCTGACAAAAATTTTGCAATAGCTGTAGAGCATTGATGATGTCAATATCATTACAAAATAGTAGTGTATCATCTGCATATTGAAACACTTTGCAAGATTCAATTAAATTTTTGTTCAAGTCATTTATGTATAGGTTGAAAATTAGGGGTCCCAAAATTGTACCTTGAGAAACGCTATGGTGAAGTGAGATCAAATTGGATTCAGTATTGTTTACTAAAGTTCTATTGTTATGAAGCTATAAATCATTTCAATTGCCGATTCAGAGAAACCCAAATCATACAATTTGTTCTTTAAATGATCGTGGTTGATAGAATCATCGAAAGCTTTTGATGAATCTAATAAAAATACGGCAACCTATTTATTTTCATCCATTGATTTGCGGAAGAACACAGTGCAATAAAGGATGGCGTTCATCGTTGATTATGAGGTTCTAAAACCAAATTGAGTTTTGCTGAGCAGGTTTTAGGTTTTAAGTTTTCATTGAGTTGTTTTTATAGTGATTTCTCGAACAGTTTAGAGAATGCACCTGTTATAGAGATTGGTCTATAGTTTTCTGCTATTTCTGGATCATCTTTTTTGTATATTGGCGTAACAATCGCTCTTTTGAGTCTAGTTCGAAATAAATTGTACTTAATAAATTAATTTATAAGATATGTAAGGTGTGGATATATTTCATCGCACCCATCTTTTAGAGCCCAAGCTGGAAGATCAGAAAGTCCGGGTGGTTTATTCGGGTTTAATTTTTTATTTCTTTTTTTCATTTAATTTCACTTACAAACCGGAAACAAAATTTTTGTTGCAGTTCCTTTTTGTCCTTGTAATTTTCATGGTCGGATCAATTACTTTTTCATTATTTTTTTCCTCAAAACAACTTCCGAGTCTAGAAAACTTGTAATGCAAAACATTTGCCATTTTGAAGTTGTTTAGTATCGCTCACCAAATGAATGTTTTAATAGTGTGATTTTGTTTACTGATTTTTTCGAGTTTCTTGTGTCACTTATTATATTCCATTTCTGTCGCTCAGTTGTTTGAGATTAAACAAATAAATAAAAAATTTCGATGTGAAACTATCGTCTTTCAAGTTTACCTTTGGTTTGTCATTGCGAATGTAGAATGTTATGAGTGGTGCGCGGTTTATCAGACAGCTCACTATATGTAAATTGTGCGCTTAAACGGCACAGTTTTATCAATTCACTTTGTTTTAGGTATCAAAATTGTAGCTAAATGATCAGTTGTTTTGGTGGAGTGAAATTTAAACCTTTTTTCTTCAGTTCGTTTGATTTTAAATCTGTGATAATCCAGTCACTCAGTGTTTTTGAATGAGTTGACGTCGAATTGTATCCAAGGATTCTTTTTCTTTGGCATTCAAATAGTTAAGATTGTAGCCATCCATGATAACAATATTTAAATTATAGGATTCTGCGAAGTCAACTGTCAACTGACAGAGCAAGTTCATCGACAAACTCTGTTGTGTTGGATTTATTTGGATTATAGGAAATACTTAATAGTTTTGATTTTTCAGTTTTGTTCTTTGATGTTTTAAATTCTACCCAGATGCTGTCATACTTTCGATGAATTTTTTTTGTTTAAACTCCTACAGTTCAGGTGGAGAATTTTTATGTTGTTTTTCTAATCGTTTAGTCTCTTCGATATGTCATTGAATTGTACAATTGGACCTGGATTTGGGTTGATGTTGCCGCAGCATAAAAGAAAATTTGATAATGAAATCAATAATAAGAGAAGTTTTAACATTAGTAAAAATGAAATTACTAATGAAAATGTTTAAGGTAAAGTGCGCTGGAGAGGCAATATAGTGATGTTATTAGTGCGCTTGAGAGGCACCCAACTTGACCTAATGGAACAAAAATTGCAACCCCTTGAAATTTGTTACTTTTTTTGAATTTGTTCAATCCCCAAAAAAAGATTATTTTGTTGCAATCGATGAACATAAGCACAAAGAAGCTAATTAAGAAGTTATTTGTTAATATTGGCTATCTTGAAAACTCCAAAACAAACGTACCAGACTTATACCAAATTCTTCTTAACTAGCTTCAGTGATAGTATATTGGCATATAATTGTATGAGGGGTTTGGAGGCATAGCAAGGTTATTGAAATTTCTGTGTGACCGTTGATAAGGACGGACCAATTTACAGAATTGTTTTGCTTCATTGTTTTGTACATTTTTTGGCCGGGCTAGATTGTTAAAATATTGGCATATGAAAGATTTGACGCAGTTGCATAGAAAAGGGACACCGTGCTCGTCATTTAAGTGAATATTGTCCTGGTAGAGAAAGCTCCAGTTGTTGTTGCTTTTTATCATTGTAATCAGTTTCAGCACTTGATAACCAGATTTATGCTACTGCCCCTATATGAATGTGTTATCGTGTCGGTGGCATGTCACGGAGCCGAATACCTGGATAGCCGAAAAAAAAATTGGTTCCCGAATAGCCGAAAAAAAATTTCGTTCCCGGATAGCCGAAAAAAAATCGTTCCCGGATAGCCGGAAAAAGTCAAATCACGCATAGCCTTAAAACAATTGTTCATATTACTCAATTAGATTTTTAGAAAAGGCTATCCGGGAACAAAAAAATTCGTTCCCGGATAGCCGAAAAAAATTAAATCACGCATAGCCTTAAAATAAATGTTCATATTACTCAATTAGATTATTATTACGTCCAATATTACAATTATGGATTATTATGTCGAATATTAAACAAGTTATAACAAAGCAGAAACAACTGAAACACCAGACCAAAAATCCTTTATATTACAATTTCTTTTTTGAAAAGACAGTTTGAGTGCGGTTATTTGGCCATTCACTCTTCTTAGTTTCTTGGATTGTCTCGGTGGGTCTTGACCCGATTTGAACATTTTTATTGCTTCTTTCGCAAAAAATTCTTCAGTTTTCAATTGCTTAATTGTGAGCCAAATCGAACATTTTCTTCCTAATTTTTTGTTCCACCGACTATTCCAGCCCTCACAGCAATTAGTCGTTCGGAAGTTTGGTTCTCTATCAAAAGCATTCCAGAATTTGATCGGAAAAAAATCCAGCCAAATCTTTTCAAAATATTCTGTAAATTTTTGCAATTCTGGATAACGAGTTTTCAAACCTAAAAACTTGGGCAAGTTCACAAAAGTTCGATAACAATTTCAAACTAATGCTACTGGCAAAAACGCGAGGGCGAAAATTTTTCTCATTTGCTTTTTGAACATTTGATTGAATCTGTAGGCAGTTATGAGGCCAAGTGAACGTAACTTTTTGATAAGTGCTTGTTTAAAATTAAAATAGCAGCCAATATGGCGACTTTTTGGAAAAACTTCTGCCACAGCTGCTTTAAATCCACTTTCGTAATCAGACAAAATATTATCTGGTGTGAAAACTTTGTCTATTTTTTCCATTTTTTTAAAAGATTATTAAGCATAACTTTGTAATGGTCGCTTGTCTTCCCAGTAAGAAGAGCAAACACTAATGGAATCTTGCGATTTTCAAAGTCACCAAAAATTGGAAAGTATGGGTCTGGCGCAGTCTTGAATGTACCGTCAAACAAAATAGTCTCACAGGAAGCTAGCCGCTCCATAAATTTTTTCGTCGAATATATTGTCACGCCATTTTTCGTATCATTTGTAAGCAAGAATTGTTTTCCCGAAGAACTTTTCGCCCATTCTGGTGGAATTTGTACAGCCTAAATGCTGTGTGGAATTGCCGGTAAAAGTTGTTTTTGAGCTCGAGAAAGAGATGATCGCAAACTATTGAATGGAACTATTATCTCGTGATTGTATTTTTCGATTGTTTTTTCGTACGCCGTTTTCATTTATTGCGCAGGATTTTTTTTCATTTCTTCAATTAATTTGTCTTTGAATTTCTTTTCTTTTAGTTGCTGATCGGCTGGCTCATAGGAATGATTCGGATACGGTGGCAAAATAATTCGGGTCAAATCTGACTTTAAGGTTACACGGGTTTTGCAAGGTTTTTCTGAACAAATAAAGTAAATGTTTTTATTAGTTGATTTATTTTTCCGGAAAAGAAAGCCGTCGACTACTTAGTTTTGAGGGTTAGGATGTGAGCTAGGTTGAAAATAAAAATTAATATTAGTTATATTGGAAACATTATGATTAGAATTAAAGGTTTTTTTCAGAAATACTGCTCATTATTTTTAATATTATTTGAGCGTTACCGATATCAGTTTGCTTAATGAGTTGATCTGATTTCGTTATCTTGTCTGGTTTAATTTCATGACTTTGTTCTAATTCACTTTAAGTAAATGCTTAACAAACAAAATTACAAAAAATTATGCGTTAAAAAGTAGTCGCACATTTGTAGTCAATTTATTGAATGAGATTAATAGTATCAACCAATCAAATCTCTTTAATTTCTTTGCAGTTTTTGTGGCTACTGGTCTGCAAAAACTGAATGATTTTTATTGGCCAATCAAATTTTGTGACGAATTGCTTTAATTACTATAGCTCAAACCGGAGATATTTAGTTTTTTCGGCTAGCCGGGAATGCGGTTCTGCAGGTACGCACCATCGTGTCGTTGGGCGTGGTTTCTGTTCTGATTCTAGCTGTGATACTAGAACCCAAATCTAAGTTTTTGGTCTCTTCGGGAATTTTGAAGGGCTCAAACTCACGTATAACTGGGGTCCTGGTACTGATGCTTTGGGTGCTTGACTCCTGAATCTATCCTGAAGTTCCACTCGCACTTCCCCCTGTTTGATTAATGATGTTGATAATCTTTCTATAGTCCTCCTTCTGGTTGTACAGATCTGCAAAACTTTGTATATAGTATTTTTATAAGTTTGTCAAACTCCTCAAATGCTAATTTATAGCTAGACATAATAGAGTTGTTTTTGGCTAGAAGTAATCAAGAAGTTTTTTTTTTCAGAAATATCGGATAATTATAAGAGTTAGCTTTCAATATGGTCTTTTCGTTTTTACTAGATAATAGGGCAAAAATTTGACAGAGTTAGAAGGTTAGAAGGTAAGTAATCAGCTGTAATGAGAATGAGTGTAGACCAAATAAATTTTCGAGATTTGTTTATTTTGGATGTGTCAAATAATTATATTAATTTGCTTCAATATGAATTTTCTATTTTATTCGGTAATATGGAAGAAAACTTGAGTTTAATTTTTATTTTCAAAATTTTGATGTTCAAGAAGTTTTTTTTTGTAGAATTTTCAAAGATTTGAGTTGAATTACTTGAGATTTAGGATGTTTTGCTTATTTTATAAATGTTTCTCGTATCAGGAAAAAAATGGCCTAAGCTGGCGTCTCTTAATATTAGAAAGTTTTCATTAAGGTTAAGTCAATATAATTTATTATAATAGATTGTTATTGATTATAAGCAACTGGCTTTTGAATTTTTTTCACTAATTCTAGTTCATTTGTAACCCATTATAAATCAATTAGAATCCATTGTGATTCAACAAACGTCACCACTTCCGTTTGTTTTGTTTTTTGTTTGTTCTTTGTTATTTTTTTTTTCATTTTTTCTCAATTCATTTTTTTAAAGTTTTTTTAAAAAAAACTTCAAAAAAACCTTAAAAATGCCTAAACATGATAATATACAAATCTCTTAACTTTAACTAGGTAGTTTCGTCGCCTCTGTAGGGCACAGGCTGCCTTCTAGCCGATGTAACTTCGACCGAAAAATTAATATTGACATAAGGCCATAAATTGTATAAATTGTTAGAATTATACTGGGTAAGACTCATATTAAAAATACTTTTTACTTTATTTTTTTTCTGCATCAGCTAAAGTCTCCTTTTACTGGGATGGTTCCAGGATAGGATCGGACCTGCTTTTCAGCTTCTCTTAAGTTTTATCTTACTTTAAATGGTCTAGGTTGGCAGTTAGTATGGTAAATGGTTTTCAAGAACAAAGAAAATTTTGTGAAATCACTGGATTTGAGTTTTCCTTTTTTTAGAAGGAATGAATAATGCAAGCTAAAAAACTCTTTTAAATATCTTTTTGTTTCCTAAAACCATTTACCATTTTTACTGCCCATCCCGATCAAGATGTGTTCAACTGCATATCAAATTGTAGAGCCGAGTTTTAGTTTTTACAATCTGTGATCACAAACTGTAATTATAATTGCAATAGTTTTGACCACGAAAACTGTTAATATTCATTTATTATCGATGGAACCTCACTGCGGGATTCTTCTTGATCTAAATTTCGCACTGATAATGTGTAAAAGAAAAAGATTCATAAATTGATATTGTAAAAAAAACGTTCATTCCTACTAATTGATCAATTTAACCGAAAAACTATTTCAGATACTTTTCAGGGATCTAAGAATTATAAAGCCTTGCCAAAATGCATTACATTTTGTCCCGGCTTCAAGATTCTTTGTTCCCTGCAACGTATCTGAAGTAGTTTTTCGTTTAAATGATCTCGATTACATTGAACAATCTGATCCCTGCTATCTTTTACTTGATTTCGGAAGCTCATAATCCTTAGGTCTTCATTTGCACAATGGCTTAGTGAATTGCGCCAATTCTTTTCCTGACTGTTTTTCAATCAAAGGAACCTTTGAATTGTCTCACCAAAAAATTTATGTTTTAACACTAGTCTGGGCACAAAAATGATAACAAAAAAACCAGTCAGGATTGATGCTAAGTGTGTGGTGCAAAGAAACGTTGTAAAACCTTTGCTTCAAATTTAACTTCACTAAGTTCAATTTTTATAGTTTTGTTAATTGAATGTTCCTTTAGTTTTATAAGACTTGGAGCACTCATCTAAAGGAAAAAAAGTAGTCGGGTGTGCTTTCATATATCTTGTTCACGCAAAAAAGGTATTACAGACATCAATTGAGGTAGAGCTATGTATCATAATAAAACCTTTTGAATCTTAAAAATTTTTCAAGAGAAATATAAAAAATTTTCTCAGTGACAAGAAGCTAATTTTGAAAAATAAGTAATGAGAATGTAGAAATAATAGTTTTGGAAACCTAATTTTGACCTCAAATTGAAAAACGAGTAAACAGAGAGTAAAACAATGAAAAAACAGTTCTGGAAACCTCAGTTAGTCTGATTCTAATCATACAGTTTAATTTCAGTTCATGAATGTGATTTAAGTTGGCCGAAGCGAAAATCAAAGTTTTCTTCAAAGCTTTAAACATCTTTTGACAAGCAATTGCTATTGATTGTGTGTGAAATTTTTCGTCTGGTGTACCAAAGATCGAAACGTTTCCCAAATTCTGGATGATTTCTTTCATAAATGATTTGTGCTTTTCTTGCCAATACTTTGTTGTTACGACTTTTATAAGTGGCTTTTAGAAATTATTGTTTTCGTGAGCTCAAATTTGAAACATTTTTACCTGTGATCAATTTTCGTGAAAACAATGATGGTTTGAAGATTGCCAGCTTGGCTTTTTTATGATTCGATTTTAACGGATAAAATGAAATTTAATCCGTCTTAGAAACTGATCCAATTTGAATTGAGGCTTGATATTTTGTCTATACATTAATTTGTTATATGCAAAATGTATCATTTTGAACTTAATAGCATGTGGGAGAATATTTTTCACAAACATTTTGGAATTTCAATCCATAAGAGCTCGCTCAAACCACTGTCGGAGCATTCAAAGTATCGCCCTGATACGAGCAAACTTGCTGTTCAGACTTGCTGAATGTTTATGATTTGGTTGGTTTTTTTATTGAGTCAATTTTTGACTTGATAACTAAGCATTTTCGACGGAAGTTTTATTATATCATCTGAGAAATACTGTTGAGCTCAAACAATTACTTGTAGTTGTTCTTGGTTGGGTTACGGTGGTTTGAAAAACTGCTAATTTGGTCGAGTTGTGATATTTAACGCGTGACATCATGCGTTCTTATAACACACGTAAGTGGCGAGTTATTGCGTTCCAAATTGCAATGAGGCGAGCAATTTAGCCCTCTCAAAACAATAAGAGACGCCTAACACGACCGTTGTATCTTACAAAGCAGTTGAGGGACAAAAAGAAGAAAAAAATGTATATATATATATTTTGTCATTTATTCAACCAAAAAACCTTTTAATTGACCATACAGTGGAGTCGGAACATTCAGAGCCATGCCCTGTTAGGTATACAAACAGTCTTGGTAATTTCATAATAAGCGGTTGACGATTTTTAATGAGGTACGAATTACACATTCTCAAAAAATTCTGGTTTCCAAAAATTTCATCAACCACTGTTGAAGCAGAAGTTTTGCAACTTCCAGTAGTTACTTCGTAATTATTTTTGTCTTGTTTTTTATTCCAGCAACAAAAATTCATTCTCAACCTAAGTCGGCAAAAAATGAAGCATAGAAGTTTTGTAATAATAAAAAGTTTCGCAAAACTAGAATAAAGTATGACAAGCTTTTTCTCCGATTTATTCGGATAGCCTTTATTTCCCTTTGTTGCTACTCACCGATAACAAAGTTCAAATTGGGTGTCGAAGGATTCACCCGCATTTTTGTAGTTGAAGATACTTTCACTCAGTCCAACTGGTAGGCAAAACACAAACACTTAGTATAATTTCTTCAGCATACTATTTACTAACGAGAATTGAGATTGACCAATTGTCTGGCATGGAAATCCATTGAGTTATCAGTTCTCTCCCTAGTGTATTACTTCATAAATTATCTAAATTATAGTGACATATCACTGATTCAATTATGACATAGCTATCTTTGCGAATACAAACCGGGGTATCAGCTGCGAACTCTCAAGATAGGTTACAAATCTTTATCTTTTCTTATCATTAAAATTTGAGACAGAGCTCAAACTCGCAGTTCCACCGAGTTTTTAAGAGGATTGAGACATAAGGGGATAAACGCAAAAAACTGCCACCTCACCTCCATTTTGAATACTGCAAAAAAACTGATTCATTTCTTTGTAAAAACTCGTTTCTACCCTAATTTCCTAATCCTATCAACTAGAGAAAATATTCAAAGCAGTGGGATGGGACTGTAATCTAGGGCAAAGTTTATCCAATCAAGGCAACATATTTGAACTTTTGGTTGTCGCCCGGGCAGAGATAATTCAAAAAAACTGTTTAATATTCGTCGAGCGGAATTTTTCTGAAAATTTTGCGTTTTGAACTCAAATTTGGTAAAAAACGGAATTTCTTTTTCAACAATGAACAATTTTTCACTTACAAACATAAAAAATATTTAATAGGAAGTTTTGGAGGCATACTGTGACTTTATCATCAGTGTTAGCTGTGGTTTTATTATTTCATTTTGAAAATTAAACGTTTTTTTTCTGTGTAGATCGACCAAATAAAAAGTTTTTTGATTAAACTGATACAAATAACACAAATTTAGCTAATACTTATACAAATACAAATACAAAAGCAAATTCCAGTCGTTACTTCGTAACTTTTTTGTGTTTTTTTCCTGTTACAGCAATACAAATTCATTCTCTAACTAAGTGTGCAAAAAGTGAAGCATAAAAATTTTGTAACAATAAAAATTGTCGCAAAACTAGAAAAAATGTAACAACCATTTTCTCCGCTTTATTTCACCGAGTTCTTAAGAGGATTGAGACATAAGAGGATGGGCACAAAAAACTGCCACCTCGCCTCCATTTTGAATACTGCAGAAAAACTGATTCATTTCTTTGTAAAAACTCGTTTCTACCCTTATTTCCTAATCCTATCAACTAGAGAAAATATTCAAAGCAGTGGGATGGGACTGTAATCTAGGGCAAAGTTTATCCAATCAAGGCAACGTATTTGAAATTTTGGTTGTTGCCCGGGCAGAGATAATTCAAAAAAGCTGTTTAATATTCGTCGAGCGGAATTTTCCTAAAACTTTTGCGTTTTGAACTCAAATTTACTAAAAAACGGAATTTCTTTTTCAACAATGAACAATTTTTCACTTACAAACATAAAAAAATATTTAACAGGAAGTTTTGGAGGCATACTGTGACTTTATCATCATTGTTAGCTGTGGTTTTATTATTTCATTTTGAAAATTAAACGTTTTTTTTCTGTGTAGATCGACCAAATAAAAAGTTTTTTGATTAAACTGATAGAAATAACACAAATTTAGCTAATAATTATAAAAATACAAATACAAAAGCAAATTCCAGTCGTTACTTCAAAGTTTTTTGTGTTGTTTTCCTGTTACAGCAATACAAACTCATTCTCTACCTAAGTGTGCAAAAAGTGAAGCATAGAAATTTTGTAAGGAAAATTGTCGCAAAACTAGAAAAAAGTGTAACAACCGTTTTCTCCGCTTCATTCTGATAACCTTCATTTCCATTTTTTACTACTCGCCAGCGGAAAAGCTTGCGATAAAAAAGTTTCAATTGGGTGTCGAGTGGGTTACTCGCATTTTTATAATCGAAGGTATTTCCATTCCGTCCAACTGGCACGCAAAATTTAAACGCTTAGAATATTTTCATCAGAATACTATTTTGTAACGAGAACTGAGATCCACCAACTGTCTGGCATGGAAATCCATCGGACTATCAGCTCTCTCCCTGGTCTATTAATTTAAAATTTTATCTAAACTATTGTGGGATATCACTGAATCAAATCAATTAAGATTTTTTGTCTTTGCGAAAACTAACAGGGGTGTTAGTTGCCAACTCTTAAGATAGTTTACAAATCTTTATCTTTTCATCTCTTCAAAATTTGAGACAGAGTTCGAGCTTGCAGTTCCACCAAGCTCTACCATATTTTGAGACTTAAGGGAATAAACATAAAAAAACCGCTACCTCGCCTCGAACTTTGTACTGCAAAAATTTTAATTCATTGTTTTTGTAAAAACCTGTTTCTACCGTAATTTCTGTGTCCTATCAATTAAAGCGGTGGGATTGAACTATATTCTAGGGCAAAGTTTATCCAACCAAGACAACATGTTTTAAACTTTTCGTTGTCGCCCGGGAAAAGATACTTCAAAAAAGCTATTTAATTTTCGTCAAGCGGAGTTTTTGTATTTTTGCATTTCAGACCCAAATTTTGTAAGAAAAATGGATTTCTTTTTCAACGATGAAGGATTTTTGACTTCCAAACATAAAAAATAAGCAAAATTATAACAAAAGGCAAAGGCCAACTTATATGACCTTGGTTTGAACTTGAAAGAAGAAAAAGTATACATACAAATTATATATTAACCTGCATGGCTGAAGCGGAATTGAAAAGTAATGAAATAAACGAAGAAATCTTGAAATGTATCCTGTTTATAGCCCCAAGTTTAAATTTGTTTGCTTCTGACTTTCTTTCAATCCACTGAACTAAGCTTAAAACTCCCGAGGGAATGAAAGTAAATAAACGGCAAGCACAAGTCCATAGTTTAGGGTACTCGCTCATGGCGCAATGAACAAAAGGCAGAACATTATATCAGCCAATCAGAAGCAGTGATAAATATGTCACAAATCAGTGAAATTTTTGGATTTTAGACTCAAGATTAGTGAAAAATGGATTTCTTTTTCAACGATGAACGATTTTTCACTTACAATTCATTGTCATCAGACTTTATCATCTCATTTCGAAAAAAAAAACACTTTCTTTGCGTAGATTGACCAACTTTTTTTGATATAACTCATACAAATAACACGATAGAAAATTTTTGTAGTTTTAACTTTTGGAAGTTACGGAAGCGTATGTTAAGTATTTATAAAAAACTCAAGAGGGTACCTACTTACCCGGGTCGAGATTGAGTCTTTATTACCAGTCGGTCGTGATCAAATTTTGATTTTTCCAGATATTGCAGGCCAAAGCAGTGTATCCGCGACCGATGCGACCGGAAATTAACCGCGACCACCAGTGCGATCAAAGGAAATCAAGTGCGACCAGCAGCGCGACTGAAGGAAATTGACCGCGAACAGGGCGACCAAAAAAATTACCGCGACCAGTGTTTGCAATTTATGTTTCCTGACTCGAGCCATCTATGACCCAATTCATCCATATTTCAATTATGTTTGACTAGGAAAAACAATCCGTGGTCCGAAGAGTTCAGAGCAGTTTTTCATCAGAAAGAAATTTAGACCGAGAAGAAACGTCTCAATTGAGTTCGATTGGGAAAATCTTTCAACTGCTTTCGATTGAGGGTATTTTTAGAACGAATAGATTTCAACTGACGAATACCTTACAGAACTACCAAAGAGGTTTTAGGTTCAAGCTAAGTACTAAATGTTTGTCGTTTATTGGTTTGATCAAACTATTTTTTGTCTGCTTATGACTTTGTCGCAGCTAGTTTTGCGACCATTGCGCGACTTATTTTTTGACCCCGTTGCAACTAATTTTTTCGCCCATGAGGTGTAACATTCGCCCAAATATCACACAGCGACGGAGCGTAGAAAAAGTACCTATTAACGACTGGCAGGCGTCAGTTACCTTAATTCTACTCGTTTTTCACCGTCTCGACCTTGCCAGTTGATTTTCTGGTCTGTCTAGGGCAAAGCAAAAAGTTACCATTTTTAGGCCATCAGTCAAACGACTTTTGATCAGCTTTCGTTTACATGCGAACACAACCACATAGCTGAGTCTCGGATCCTCAGACTACGTGATTGTCATTAAAAACACGGCTCAAACAACCTATTTTATTATGTTTTTGTGTGACAGTTCTATATTAAATCCATTGGAGATGGATTGACCCTTTCCCTTTCCTAGCTACTCATGCTCTGAAATATTAAATAATAACGGTGTTAATTAAGATCTATGACATTATAGCAGCTATACAGTCAGTCTATACAGTCCCTTCACATAGACAGTCTCTGGGGGACCAAGCCTCCGCTCCCGTAATATTCTTGAGATAACACTCTTATCTCTTATTCTTCGTGTCCCGGGAGGGTTCCGTGGTATATTTCTTCCCCCACTGAAGCCTCCTTCTCCACAAATTTCCGTCGCTAAGGTTCTTATCGTGTGTTATTGCCACGATAAGAGGCTTCGTATTTTTCGTCTCAGATACGACTGTTCTTCACAATTTCTGTCGTTGTTCTGTCTTTCGTCTTTTTTATTCAAAATGGCCGTCTTTTTTCTATTTCTCAGAAATGTTCATTCTTCAATCGAAATTTTAAAAATAAAAATTCTAGAACATTCTGACCCTCCTTCGCAACACTTTTTTGTTCATAAGGCCTTTAGTCGTTCTTTTTTACGTCGCCGGAAGGTTGTGCTGTGTCTGTGTCATCTGGCAGAATGGCACATACTCCCCGGACAAGTCTCCATCAATGTCCCTATTGATCGCATAACACCGGGTTATCGTCAAGTAGTTATCCAGTTTTCTGTAATCAATCTTACAAATTGCATAAGAAAATGAAATTTATCTACTCCACCTCAACTCACTACGTGTTCACAAATGGCATCGTACTACATCTCACTGCCTTTCAACATTTTCACAAAATTTGCACCATGAGGAGTGTCCCAGATAAAATTTCTTTTCTGACTACTTACGTCGTCTTGCCATAAAACTTCTTTTTGCTCTTTTGTGATTAAAAAGTGGGACGTGGCACGGCCACGCACCCGTTAAAATTAACTTAACATTACTCACCAAGTATAATCAGTCATTTATGCGGTCCTTTCAATATTAAAACTAAGAAACTCTGTGGCTAGGAAAGTTCTTGAGTTACCCACCCTTCCAGAGCGAGTTTACTCAAACTTACCATGTCGCCACACAGTGAAGTTATGTCTTACACAGGTTAAAAACTTCAGTCGTGAATAAATAGGTAAATATACTCACCTAGGTTCCTCATATACATACATAAATAGCCATAACTAAAATCAACAATTTCAACAATTTTAACAATTGCAACATTATAGTTTGGTCTGACCAAACTAGATCAAAACAAAAAGTTTCACAAGTTCAATAATCAAAACTTGGTTGATTTGTTCAAGTTTTTACACACAAAGACAATCAAGTTTTCTCTCCTTCTCTTCTCTTCTTTGGTCATCTTCATTCCATCACTTCTCCATCTTGATCTTCGCTGTCTTCCAACACTTTCTCCAGCATGTCCATGGAGTTGCTGGCCGTGCCCCAACTCTCCTGTTCCAACAGCCTCGGTTTGCAGCAAGGTAGCAAGTCCACATTCACCTTCTGCTCCCGGTTCCTGCAAAAGCTGTTGTGAAGACATAGGCTCACGTTTCGTTCTAGGTCAGCTCTTAAGACCTCTTTCTTCTCCTCTTCAGTAACACAAGGCGTTCCAGCTACCCGCTTCACCGCTGTGGTGACCGCGTTTCTGTGCGTCAGGAATGCTCGTTTATAGGCTCCTGGTCCTATATCTAGCTGGAAAGATTGATAGGCTTCCGTGTTCCTTGACATGTGACGCTTCGCGCGTTCATACATCCATGATGTCATCACTGCACGGAACCAAGGCATCAATCTTTGCCTTGACCATATTCTTTCAATGACTTTAGGTATCCTCAGAACCTTGCAGGTGGTTCTGAAAAGATCCAATTCACGACTCATCTTCACGTTGCTCAGCTGCTCAGGAGTCGGCACGGCCGTCTCCTGCTGACTTGTGTCTGCGTTAGCCTCCAGCCATCTCACTGCTAGCATGGCGCTAACCACCACGATTGACACTTGTTGATTCTGATCGGGCAACCCCGTGGAGTAAAACTCCTCCACGTCCCATACTAGCATCAGATTCCCGCGTTTGGGGTACCACAACGTCTGCGCCAAGCAGTGGCAAGGATACTCCCCATGGGTCCTCACTATGTTCCTTCGGGTCCGATACCCTGAGGCTCCCAGCAACGGTTCCACTTCCATCAGGATTCTATGTAAATCGTCTTTCTCTTCTATGGTGGGGAATTCAGTGGGTAACGCTCCACTCGCTTTCTGTTTCTGGAACTCACTCACGTTACCTTCGTTCAGTCTCATGAACTCTTCACCCACAACGTCTTGCAACTCGCCTTCAGATCTTTTCGGGACTGCCCGAAAGATCTTTGCCAACAAGTCATATGACCTTTCTGACATTCTGGCCAACCTCACGCACTTTGGCCAAGAGAAAAGTTGGTCAACCAACACTTGTTGCGTCCTAGCATCCATCACTACCATGTGCGTAGGATACTTGCTATTACAATATGGCGCGGAGCTTGAACCCACCATATATTTTGAACCAGTAGGTCTGTGATAGGCTTCACTATCCTTCAGATTCATTTCGTTTTCTAGAGCTTCTCGCCAGCCTCCAATCTTCTGCTCTGTCTGTAATGCTCCAGGGAATATTTCCACGCTGAGGGACGTCACTAGCTCATGGGCACGCTCCAGGCGCTCGAGTGATTCTATCGAACTCGTCATGCTACAAAATCCCAAAGCTGTGATCAGGTTCACGTCCGTAACCCCATGGCAGTCTGCAACCAACTCTATGGCACTCTTATCTGACATGCTCAATCTTCCGTACAATCGTGCCAGTTGTCGATGCTGCTCGCTCAGCGTAATCAGGCAGTGTCCCAAGTTGCAAACATGCCCTTCCATCCTACTTTGTTGAGCCAAGCATGTGCCTTGCTTCAACCAATCGCTCGATGGACTTTCCTCAGGCAGCTCCGTGGATGGATTGATCTTCCGCTTCGTCGACTTCATGGCCAGCAGATGGTGTATCATGGCCAGATCATGTAAACTCGCATCATCATCTAGGTTTAACGTAATATCCGCCGTCATGTCCCAGATTAAACCGGCATTAGGATGAGGGCACCAAGAAGGCTTCATGAGTTCCCACATCGTCACTAGACTGGTTTTCAGGGGACCGTCCCAAGAACCACAATCAAAACTCACTTGCCCCTTTAGCTCGGGAACCGAGGGTTCGACCACTCGTTCTTCCAAAATAATTCCCAGCTTGGGTTGTTCCACCATCAGCATCCCAGTTTCTTTAATACGTTCGACCCAGAAATTGAGTACCATGACTTGCTCATAGTCGAAGTACGCTTCCCTGGCTTCTCATTCACGAAGGGATTATACGCCATCCCCGGTATGCCAGACACATATTGGAACGACTTCAGTTTCCCTAGTGTTGCAAACTCTTTCTGTCCTCTGACTGCTTCAATCAACTCTCGGCTCACCTTCAATTCTTTGTTTGAATATCTTCTCACCTCTTCCAACTTGCGATAGCTTTCCATATCACTCGACTCCTTGCTTGGCACAGTCAATGGCATGTCCTGATATAGTTCCAGGAGTGCCCTAAGGAAGTTCCTTTCACAATCCACTCCCTTTTGCCGAATGATCTTTATGCATTCTCCCAAAACAGGAGTGGGGATACGATCCACCACGAACCTGACAAAGCAAAGGGCATCCTTACGCTTAGCCCATGCTATCGCAGAATCGTCTTTCGAAATCAACGCTCGCAGAGCTTCCATCAACTCCAGTTCATGTTCCCATGATTTCGAATCATTACTGGCTTCATACTCCGCTTTCCTGATGCCCATCAAGCACCAAGCCAACCGTACTTGCAGATCAGTTCTCACGCAAGGATGAGCCAGGTATGCCGCCACCGTAGCAGGTGCATGCATCACCTCGTCGAAGTATCTCTGGAGGGCCGCCCTCCAGGAGATTTCTAGTAATTTCTCCAATCCGACTTCATTCGCTTCAGAGGACATTACCGTTCCGTATTCTTTTCGATTCAAGTTCGAATTCTCCGTGAGCTCTTTCAGATATTCCTGCATGACTCGCTTCTCGCTCCAAGCCACCAGGTGCCCTCTCGCGGAGTTCCTCGCTTTCAACATCTCCACATAACCCCCTGCCGGATCTCCCATGTGGACCGATTCCGGCACAGTTATTCGACTGTACTCGACCACGTCGAGTTGTCCTTCCAGTTTCAACTTGGCCATGTTGATTCGCGAGGGTCTATAATCTTCAAGTCCTCCAGATCCACATTGACTGAGGATTTCCATTTCTAACTTAGTGTCTGCCAGGGTTCGCGCCGTCTGGTCGGTTATGGTCAGACCTGCCAAGAGCATAGGGGGTATCAGGTTTTCTTTTTCTCCCCCGGCTGGTGTCGCACCATCTCCTTGCCCGCTCTCGCCTGAACGACCCGCACTAATCAGAGAGGTCACCACTGCCTTAGCTTTTGACTTCACCACCCTCTGGTTCACGACTCGACTCCTTGACTTTCCTTTCAGTCTCTTCAGCCCTTTTTTGGCTCGTCTAACAAGTAACTTCTTTGTGCCCTGCTGATCATCGGCACTGTCTTCTGTAACTGACTCGGTCAGAACATCCGACTCCATGGAGTTCACTATTTTCTCCAGGACCTCACGCATGATGGGTTGATTCAATCCCACCTTCATTATGGATTGTGTCCCATATCGTCGTACCACGTCCCATGATTTTTCCATGAAGTTCACTCGGCTCCAGGTTGCTCCTGTCTTGCCTTCCAGTTCCATTTGATATCTTTCCCATTCCTCTTCTGGTAACGTACTGAGGAATGATATCTTCATCGACTCTTCGATTTTCCTCCTCCTCGGTGATTCATGAAGCAGTCTCTGCGGATCCTTGTTTCGGCACTCTCTAGGTTGGCTTATTGGGTCCATCGGAGATAGATCGGCCGACGCCTCCTTTGTAGGGGACATGAAAGACGATGGCGTCATTAGCAGTAGACTCCCATCGACCTCCCCATCGTCGTCTTCACTAAACCGGTATTCTAGCAAGTCCCTCTCCAACGCTCCTAGATCGGTCTCTCCCGGTTTTTCCGTCTTACTTCCGGTCTCGTCATCGTTATCGTCATGATCCATCAATTCATCATCACCTGCATCAGGTTTTGGCCTGGGTCCTGAAGGTCCTTGTCGTGAGCCTATGTCCGAGTCCGGCCGAGCCGGGACGGTCATGTCTCCTGCGTGATAAAACAATTCACCATCCACCAGGAATTCTACTAACTCCTCGCCATGTGGAGCCAGGTCTTCTATCGTTATATATGAGCCTCCTCTGCTCTCCCTTGCCACCTCCAGCATCACTACTTTCGCTTCTCCTGACCACTTCAGTCTCGATAAGTCATCCGCGGAAGAATACACTTCGTTCCAAGTTTCAGCCGAGACCTCTGGTCTCCTGGAGGGTAGTGCCTTGATCTTTTTCCTGCTCCAGGCATCGGGGAATGAGAAGTCAAACGTATGCGCGGCGGCAGCGTTCCAGCTGATGAAGCGCGGCTCCATCCCTCCACTCCACTTCAGCATTCTCTTCTCTGCGTCACGAGCTGCTCCGATGCAAGGGGCAATGATGGGAGATGTGACTCCCAACAACATCCTCCTTATCGGTGGATATCGAGGGCATTGGTCCGGCAGCGGCCTGGACCCAGGAAGCCATGTTTGTTGATTCTCTTTCGCGTGGGTGTAGGCTCCTGGCAATTGAGGTACTCCCACAGCCTCTCCTATATCTTTCACCACTGGTCTCAAATTCCAAAGTTTTGGGTTAAACTGGATGTGGGACAGATCCTCACGGCCCATTCGGCACTTGAAGTGGTTGTTGAAGTCCATCAACACCCAGCCTGGCTCTGCTATTCTTCCGAACAGCATATCGTCGTTAGCCAGCCTTCTCAGTTCACTCTGCTCTACCCAATTCAGCACGGAACAATCCACGACTGAGACCAGGTTGACGTACAACACCGAATTCCTGTACGCTTTAACTTGCACATCCGGGAACGCAAAAGACATCACCGGTCCAGATCAATCCGCATCATGACAGCCAAGTCCGTCAGTAAGGGCATGCCACAATACTGCTTACATTCGCCTGCGTTCGTCGCCACCTTGTCTTCTCCCGTGACGCTTCTGTTCTGTTGCAAGAGGTATTGAAGCAGGAGAGTCCTCCAGTCTTTCATCTTCTTGAGCGAGGCGGTTCCCAACTGTGCATTGAACTCACGACTGGGTCCCTGTAGTTGTTCAGGGTAACGCAACAGCACAAGCAAGTCACCCAGTCGACCGTAGGTCATGGCAATCAGAGTCAGGAGTCCATCCAATCTCAAATCTGCCAACGCTTGGGTAAAGAGGTTTGCCGGTCCTTTCACAAAGTTTTCATGACCAGCCTCTCCTATATCTTTCACCACTGGTCTCAAGTTCCAAAGTTGATGAAGCACATCCCCAGAATCTCATCTAGCACCAGGCCAATCGACAACTTCCTGATGTCCTTGACGAAACTCGCGATCAGGTTCCTAGATGCTTTCGGATAGCACGTCGATAGGAAAGATGGCGTCCATCCCACTCCCATTCCACCCAAGATAGCATCTGATCGTTCATACTGTGCCTTCGTGGCCAGCACGTCAGCTTGGAACTTGTCCAGCGACATCGTGTTTACGTCTTGCATCAGTTTCAACATCTTGCCTCCAGCTAACTCCCGGGCATCAAATAGGTTCTTTAGATACACGTGTATCTCTCTAATTATTGCCGGCGCATGCTCGAACGCGTCCTCACCCAAGGTGCACAGCCTCGGTGACAAATACAACCATACGTTGTTGTGCGGCTTCGTACGCAAAGCCATTGCCATGAGGTCCTCCTCCGCTGACGTCATGTTCTTTCTGATCATCCTTCCCTGCTCATTCTCTGCATGATCCATCTGTCTGAACCAGAGATCATCAGCCACCTGTTGTACTAACAGATGATCGTCATCTACCCCTGGTCTTAACTTCAGTAATCTGGCGAAGTTGGACAGCTCCAACCCCAGAATCTCATCTAGCACCAACCGAGTTGTGCTACAATCGCTGAGCCCCTGTATGGCATTCAAAATGTCAGCCCAAACGGCGGGAAGCTCAGATCGGGATGGGTAGTAATTATCTGGGTCTACTACTCTGTTCGGGGCAGGAATTATCACGTTGAATATCCCCTCTGCTATCGTTGTGACCATTGTGTACACAAATTGAAGGGGTTCTGGCAACGCAGCGTAGCCTGGTGACAATACAAAGATCACCTTCACCACATTCATGGTGAAGCGTTGTCTTGCTGCTGCCTCTACCTCGGCCATCGCCGAGAGCAGTGTCATTATCGCCTCCCCTATAACCTCGTTACTCGGGATCGACCCATCCGTCAGACGTGACAATAAGCCCCTGCTTTGCAGATGATCATTCGAGCCTGCAACCACTATTACCTGTGGCTCCATACCTACCACCCTTCGCACACTTATCATCATGCCGATTGCTTGTCCCCAGTCCAATTTAGGTGCCGTCAAGAAAATCACATCGGGCCAAAAGAGAGAGCGGGGCGTGTAGAGATAATCGGAGCCGGCCACAATCAGATACTTGGCAGCCTTCATATCCAAGGGATCATAAGCTGCAAAAAGGCCATCGCCTATTGGGGCCTTCAGTTTCCCATATCTCTTATCGTCTCCAACCACCGTTGTCGTTAGGGGGTAGTCCCTTGAATACTCGCCAGGCATCTGACCGGGTGGTTTAGCAAACTGCCTGTACAACTTGTGATGCTTGTTATTGGGCTTGTTCTCTGTCTGGAATTTGCCCTTGCGAGCAGGTGGTGTCCTTTCCCGGGTCCTATCTCGAACATCGGTGAGCGACCGGGTGCTCAAAGGTCCAAAGGTATTGTCATGAGGTAATCCATTCAAGTCTACATGTCGGAGTGAGGTCGAGGAGCTGAATTTCTCCTGCTCTGCTAGCAGCCAATCCACGCCCGGTATCCGATAAGGTCGCAATACTGTAGGACTTTCTCCGCCAGTCATTCTCATCACGTCCTCCCGACACGTCAAGGTATTCATGTTCAACTTCGCCGACATGTCCGTCTTATATGACCCCAATGACTAGGATCTGATCTATTCCAAAGCAGCCCGCTGCCTGATTCGATTCCCTCCGCTGGCACGGTACTTGTAGACGGTCCTGCTATCGAAGCAGGATTTGTCGTGGCAGGCGGATCGTTCCTCCTAGACGCGGTCTGGGACTTATTCCTGTTGTTCTGTTCAACTGATCTCCCGAGTCGGCTTCCAATCGATTGCGGCCTGGGAGGAGGAGCAGTCCCTAGCCTGTCTCTCACGTTTGAACTTGGAGCAACGGTTGCGGCTCCAACCGTCTCCGTTGCCAAGGGCCCTAGACGGTTGGCGAGGGATTCGGGCACGGTTGCCCTTATTCTACTCCCTCCGGTCGAATTGGTCCGAGCCAAAGAACCGGTCGCCCTCGACTCTTGCTCCGCTTCCCTCAATTGCGTCTGAAACACATCATTAATCCAATGCCTCCCTCGTTGGGTATTGAAGTGCACTCCATCTTTAGTGAGCGCGATGTGGTCAGTCATGCGCAGCATATTTTCGAGATCCAGGAGTCGCAACTCGCCAGGGTTGTTCCTCACCAGACTGCGGGTCATTTCATTCCACCGCGTCACGTTGCCATTCATGAAATCTGCAGCTAGGGTGCCCACCAAAGGATTTGGTGGTATCGTGCACAAGATCACGAGCTTGGGTCTGTACTTTTCTTTCAATTCGTTCAAGAGACACACCAATAGAGGTTCCCACTTGTTCTCCGGAGTCACGGGGGCTCTCGAGACGTCATTGGTCCCCAGCATTATTATTAATGTATCCAGATGATCCTCGCTCTGGAATTCCATCATTTTGATGACCTGAGCCACTGAGGCTCCTCCAAAGGACAGAATGGTAGTCTGACCATAGACGAAGATCTCATTCAGATCTCTCACCAAACTGTCTCCAATGATCAAATGGCGACTCCCTGGGGGAATTACCTGGTCGTTCGTGGCGGGGTTCCAGCTCATGTCATTCAGACAGGCTCGAGGATGCTCGGCTGGCACTTGCGTGAACTGATGACGTGCCATCAGATTCTTCCTGATGTCTACCACGCGAGACTTCTCAAAGACTCCACCAGGCGCAGAACACGCTATCGTGCGGGTTGTTCGCTCCGAGCTATTTGATGAATGATCACGACGTTGGGAAGGAACGATCCTAACCAGTGTCCGCTCAGTGCCTCTGTTGATCTCATCCATCGCGGCTCTGGCCACTTGGTTAAATGATTCCTGGAATTGAGGAGCTAGATAGGTGTCAGAAGGGTCTGGTATCGTGAACCTCTGACTCGAAGCAGACGGTCGTGTCTGCTGAGGAGCCTCGGGCCCCCTTGATGCACGCAAATCCAGAACCTCAGGTCCTCTCGATGCGCATAGCTCCTGCGCTGTTGTCCTGGGGCGTGTGTCGTTGGATCCCTCCGAGGATCTCATGCTCGCCAGGACTTCCGGTGACACCTGGCTCACCTTCGCCATATACAGCTCCTTCAGGTGCTTTATCTCATCCTCCTTGTAGGCCACCTGCAGATCTTCAAATTTCTTTTTCCATTCGTCTCTCTCTAGAGCTATCGCCCTGTACTCCTGAAGTTTGGCACACAGCTCGCTCTGATCTCTCTCCCTCTTCTCCAGTGTCTCAATCGTCTCCGACGTCTGGATCTCTATCTCGCTGACTCTCACTCTCTTCGGGGGAGGAGCAGCTGTTGGAGAGTCGACCGAGTGTGACGGGCCTGGCCCATCACGTTGTCTCTTCGCTCCGATGAGTGGCTGCGCAGGTTGGACGGGTAAGGGCATCTCACCTAGCCGGTGGTCCCTTTGCTCACCTAGTCCTGGCTCACGAGCCAGGTCGTGGCCAGACATTTCTCCACGCCTCCATCTCATCAATCGGTTTCGGCCTCTCTCGGCGGTCCCGGACTCACCGAAGGCCAACATCAACAAGACTTCTGTAGGGCGATTCCCTCGACCCTCTCGTCCTAGTGCATTGAGGAGTGCGACCACAAACATCGCCAACCCCGGGTCTTCTCGTGTGAAATCACAATCGATCAGCCGCTGATAGATCTCGTCTAGAGTCGCTCCTAGACTCGCTGAGAGAAATTCCACGAGTTCGTTCGTGTCACCCATTTCTTATCGTCTTGATTCTTGTTGTCGTGTCGTGTAATTCCTTTCTGTCTCGTCTGATTCAGTGTTCAGTAAACAATTTTTGATCAATCAAGATCTAAAAAACAAGTCACGACTTAGAACCATCATTTTTGGATACAACATCGTTCAATTCTTTAAAACTCTCCATTGAAATTCTTTTCAAAATTCTGATTTAAAATTTTAGCACCAAGGTGGATTGTCCACCTTTGCCTCTGTCAGAGTAGCACGAATGTGCGCTGTCACCTTGATGACCTGGAGTACTCCGGGTCCTTTATGACATAAAACATAAAACATAATCATAACAATAACATAACATAAACACATAAACATCACACACCTACACTATCACAAAGAAACATAGTCCCTAATACTGTACCTAAAACCTAACCTAACCTAAACTTGACTCTAATTCCTGTCGAATAACTTAATAAAAACCACTTATCGCCGATAGCAATTCTTAGCATATACTCAGATAGTATTTTTTATGTAAGTAAACTTCTATGTCAGTCTCTGAAAATATCACATGCACAAGAGCGTACAACTCTCTCGGGTGTAGCTTCCCTCTATTGGGATCATAAACTGGTAACGAGAGAGAGGTCACACCTCTCTCAACCAGGAAATCCCTAAGTCGAGTCAAGGCCAATACCAAGCTCTCCCGATTCACGTGTTGCCTATCAGTAGCTTTCGTAACCAAAAAACACAAATATTTCCCTGGTATCTGTGATGCAACAGGGGGCAGCGCTATCATCCCTCCCACACCAGGCCTCTGTTTCCACAAAAGCTCGATATTTTTATACTCTCTCTTGAAGTCAGCCGCTAGTGCTGTTTTGAAGCTTACGTCCGCGGTTATCGCTATGGCGCACGTGCGTTCCGTGAGTATGAAATCGGTGTCTGTTATGACTATATTGTTCGAATAATGGTTCGGTAGATTAAAATACGATTCAAAGATTCGTCCAAAAGGTGGTTTTTTAGCATTCTCGCCCTCTGTCTCTAGTTCTCCGGTTTCTCTTGCCGATTTCAATTTTTTTATTATCAGATTTTCGGTGTGGGTGAGTCCTACCCCCACTCCCCGGACAAAAATATCCATCGACGTCCCCGTCGATCGCCCAAAGTCTAGGAGACCGAGGTTGGATTGTTGAACACGTAGAGGACCATCTGGGGCGACCCAGTTGGACTCAGTATTGTCATGACTGATGTATTTGACGCCGTCTCTATCGACGTCCTGAATCGTCAGGATCGTCTCTTTTGGATCTGTCGGCAGATCATGGAGCCATTCGAGCACGCGCAAGTTAGTTAGTTCTTGCTCATGAGTCTGTTCCGCTTCTGGTTCGAACTCCACTTCTGGTTCTGATCGATCGTCGATCCAATCTTGATCCATATCGTTCACAAGGTCGATTTCTTCTAGCATCGCCACTTCGTCCAGTCCCACCAGCGAGTCTATGACATCACTCACTACTATCCTGTCTACAACGAAGTCCTCGCCGTACGGATTGTATTTCTTCTGGTTTTTTCCTCTCTTGCTTTGGCGTGTTTCCATAGTGAGAGGAAAGTCAGGCTGTATTCCTTTGTCAATTTCGGTTTGTTCCGGGCAGTCCCAGTCTTCTTCGGCATAAGGTAGAGTTTCATCGTCCACCTCTACTCGCTCGGTCAACTCGAGATCCAGTGGTAGATCGCAATCGTCCACCACCTCATTCCCGTCGTTCTTGTCGCGAGTACCCCTTTCATTCACTTCACAAGCAGGATCCACTATCAAATAGTCTCCCTCTTGCATGTCCGCTGGGATGCACCAATCCTCTGACGAGGCATTGTGTGGTTTGATGTTCTCGTAATGAGCTGCTCTTCCAGTGCTCAATCGATAAAAACGACCTCCTTGGTGCACCTCTGTTATCTGAAATGGACCACGCCATTTCTTTAACAGTTTCTTGGTTCCTTTTGGTGGAATCACTTCCTGGAACACCCAGACGTAATCGCCAACTGAGTAGGCTTTCGCATCAGCTGTCCTTTTATCAAACCTCCTTTTTTGTCTAATTTGCGCCTGTTGCGTATTCCTCCTGCATAAGTCATTGAGATCCTGCTGTCTTCTAATAACATCCCGCACGTACGTTTGCGGTGCTGTCATCTTCCCCTCATATTCAGGGTAGAAAAACGTCAACGGGAGCGCTTTTTCATGACCCGTTAACATCATGTGCGGACTTATTCCCGTGGTGGAATGCTCCGTGCTGTTGTAAGCACCCATCATTTGTGGCAAGTGCTTGTCCCAGTCATCCATGTAGCGTGAGCAGTAGACTCTCAACATGGATACCAGTGTGCGATTCTGCCTCTCGACTAGGCCATTCGTTTGCGGGTGATAAGTGGTCGAGTGGGCCTGCGCTACCTGCGACCTT
Source organism: Symsagittifera roscoffensis (assembly GCF_963678635.1). Taxonomy (NCBI): domain Eukaryota; kingdom Metazoa; phylum Xenacoelomorpha; order Acoela; family Convolutidae; genus Symsagittifera; species Symsagittifera roscoffensis. Next base: position 62,454,707 of record NC_087066.1, read on the forward strand.
TTCATTAACTCTTTTGTGAGATCACCTACGAATGCTTTGCCATTGTCCGATTGGAACGTGATGGGGCAGCCATGCCTTGCTATCCACACATTTATCAAATGATCGCATGTTTCTTCTGCCGATGCTTCGTAAAATGATCGATCATTACCAGCACCTGATTATAGCCCGTTGCTGTCATACAGATTTTCTGATGATCAATTTGCACCACTTCGTTGAAACCTGACGACTCTATTGACTGTAGGGGGAACCTTAGCTTCCTGGGATCCTTCGCTTGCTGACATTACAGGCATTCTGCGATCCACTTCTCACAAGCCTTCTTCAATCCCGGCCATTCAAATCGTTTCTGTATCCTGTTGTACACTTTGTCCACGCCTTGATGACCCATCTGATCATGTGAACGAAAGAGCAATTCGGTCTGGTACAACTGTGGTAACACTATTGAATTGCGATTATAAAGGACCTTGTCCTCCTCCTTGCGCTTACAGGCTACGATTCCGTCCTTATTCAGGTACAACAAGTCGTTTCGCTTCAGGTAGAATTGCTTCAGGATTTTGTAGCTGTCTTCTTCCAAGTCTCCCTTGTCAGGTGCTCCATTCTCGATCCATCTCTTGAGACTGCTCGTCATTCTATCATTTCGTTGAGCCCTTAGGAGATCCGACAGTCTGTACCTGGCTTTCAAATACGTCTTCACCACGTTCATTTGCCCACTCATTATCTCCGGAGCATGAGCATCGTCCATCAACTTGACACACCATATCTTTTTCAAAGGCGTCGCTTCCTGCACAGATGGTTCCAGATTGGTACGGACGACCGTACCATGTGGCAGCAATCTGGTTGGGCGTTTCGAAACTGCTATCAGCTCGAGCTCGTCTGCGGCATTATCTACCACAGTGCCCTCTTCATCTGAGGTGTATCTGTCCCTGTCTGGATCCTGATGTAATTCTCGGTCCAGCCCACGCTGCTTCCAGTCTACCAATAAGGAGTGGATTGCGATCTCTGACATATCGGAATTGGAAGCTGTTTCAGACGTGTTGTCCCAGGACTGGGGTCTCGAGTCAACACTTGAGTCGACTGATTCCCCAACATCATATTCCAAGTTGTCTGAGATGTTTCTTGACTCCCTGGACAAAACTCTGTCCATCGGTCGCTTCGAACCCGACTCCCCGGACAAAATTCTGCCCCTAGGTGGTCTAGTCAACCTCTCCCCGGACAAGTCGTCCTGCACGGGCTCAAAGGTGTCTGACTCCTCAGACGAGTCGTCCTTGACTGGCTCGAAGGTGTCAGACTCCCCGGACATTGTCTCGTCCACGGACGAACAATCTGGGCTTGGCTCGTATTCCTCTTTTGCATCCGTGAAGTGCACTCTCCTCGTGAAGCTAGATTTCGACCTGATCCTGACTTCCTCAGTAGTTTGGTTCTGATTCAATGTTCCATATTCAGTGAACGAAGTTCTCAACAAGGATTCTTTCGGCATCGAGCTCACCAGCTGGTTGACGATCGACCTGCAATCCCGTTCAACGCCTCGGCTGCGAATGGACACTGGCCTCTTCTCTGTTATCTCGCTGACAGTCAACCGCTGCTTTGTCTCCATCCATTCACGATCATGCCTATCCACTTCCTTGTCCAACAAGTCACGGAGTTTTCCCATGACGTTCGGCGCCACGTTCACCGTCCTGTTCAATAGAGCCATGCTGTTTATACCCAGCCTGGTTAGTTCTTGCTGTACCAAATTGGATCGGACTAGCAGATCCAGCGGAACGGGCTCGCCTCTAGCTAAAAGCTTTATCTCCGCGGCCGTCTCCACTGGAAGGTCAGGGTGTCCAGGTATAGGATTTCCTGATTTGTCTAACCACCTAGTAAGTGGCAGCTTGTCGTAGGTTTCTTTGTCCAGAAAGGAAAACCCGTCTTTGATCTCTGATTGGTTAGCCTGCTTCTCCTCGAGGCGCTCATAAAATTCTGTCTTTTTACTGAGGCTATCTGCGTTCTGGTGCTTGTCACGGGTACGGTGCTCTATGATTATGTGGTATCCATCCAGGCGCACAATCCAACGACCAATATAGCTTTGGTCCATCGAATAGGTTTTCAGCCAGGCAAGGGCACGATTATCCACACGTAACTTGAAGGGAGCACTCCCCAAGTAGGCCCTATATTTTTCCACGAAAGTGATCACCGCAAACATCTCCGCTTTTGGTGCGCCGTACTTCATCTCAGTATCACTCAGGACTTTACTCCCGTAGGCTATCGGACGAAGAACCGTTCTCCCGTTCCACTCCTGCTCCTGGTGAAGTATGCCCGATATCGCAACCACTGATGCATCCGTGTCCAGCACGAACATCCCCTTCTCCGTTGGCATGCCGAGGACCGGTGCCTCGCAAAGTTCACGTTTGATGTTTTTAAATGAGACTTGTGCCTCATCAGTCCAGGTGAACTTTTTGCCCTTGTTTCTCATCAACCTCTGCATGGGGTATATTTTGTCAGCACACCCCTTGATGAACTCTCGATAATAATTTGCGAATCCCAGAAAACTCATCAGCTGTGTGTCTGTTTTAGGTGCCTTCCAGGTCAGCACCGCTTCAACCGCTTCGGGATCTGGTCTCACTCCATGTTTGTCAACCAGGCGGCCCAGATATTTTATGGAATCCCTGAGGATTTCACACTTAGAGGGTTTGCATTTCAGACCCGCCTGCTTCATGCAAGAAAACACCTCCTCCAACCTCTCTATGTGGTCTTCTAAGGTTGGTGTTGCAATCACGACATCATCGACATAACACATGATGAGATTCCCGTATTTCTTAGTGACGCTCGTGAGTGCCTGGGCCATCAGTCGCTGGAATGTGGCCGTCGCGTTGCACAATCCGAATGGCATCCTCTTCCACTGGAACAGTACCAGCTCACACGCGAAACCTGTTTTCTCTCGATCTTGCTTTCTGAGTGGCATTTGCCAGAATGCGGAGCCCAAATCCAACGTCGTGAAGAACTTAGCGTCTCCCAGCTTGGATAGGCTCTCATCGATGCGGGGAATCGGGTATGCGTCCTTTATAGTCACTGCGTTCAGATAACGGAAATCACAACAAAATCTGAGTTGTCCCCCTTTCTTTTTCGCCATGACCACGCCACAAGCCCATGGGGACTTCGACGGCTCGATCATGTCGTACTCCATTAACATCTCGATTTCCTTCCTACACGCTTCTGACTTGTTTGGGGTCATTCTTCTCGCCCCTTCCCTATGAGGTACCGAGCCCTCTTCTATCTCAATCTCGTGCTCTACAAAATTGCAACAACCTATGTCGGCCTTATGCTTTGAAAAAACGTCTGCGTTCCGATTTAGCACCGCTCTGAGCGAATCTAATTCCTTATCTGATATTTTACCCTTCAGGTGTTCTATCTCAGGTAGGACAGGCTTATTCGCTGCTAACTCTGCTTCCGTCGGCCTCTCAGGAAAGTTGGAACAACTAGACAGCCCATCATCTGTTTCCGACTTCATTGAAAACAATTTCCTAGAAGATTTCAATTCATTTACTCTTTTCATTATACATTCTTGGTTCGCATGCAATGGACATTTAGTTACATCAAACTTCTTCAAGTTCTCCACACTCAGAAAGTCTGTGTTCAGAGGCAAAGCGTAGCCAATATTCTTTCCCCTCTGTATTGTCACTGTTATTGCTTCTGTGTTCAATAACACACTCACACACAGTCCGCTCTGAGTGAGTGAGAAGCTTCTTCCTAAAATAGCCGAGCTTTTACTGTTTGGATTTGGTACCAGACACACCTGTCTGTCATTGCTGAGTTCATTCAAGTTCCTCATCCTAAACGTCGCTACTACGGCTTGGTTCGGTTTTAATCTAACTTTTCGATCCAGAAAAATCGGCACCTTGGCCTGATTAATTAAGATCTTATTATAGGGTCTTTTCTCATACTTTCTCTCAGCATCCTTGATCCTAATCAATCCGTCATTGAGATCGATCGTGACGTCAAAGTTGCGAACGAAATCCCTTCCTAGGATGAACTGGTCGGATTCGTCCAAATTCTCTACTACTAGGAAGCTCATCCAGAGATGTCTTCCTCCGAGCTGCAGTGAGATGATCGGGGTTCGTCCGGCGACATAGATCGCTCCCTGATTGGCAGCTGCCAACCTGATGTTTGTCGGTATGAGATCCGACCTTCCGAAACCCATGTCGGTCCAAGTTTTGACTGGCATGACACTAACCACTGCTCCCGTGTCTAGCAGTCCCTTTACTGAAAGTTGTCTGCCTTGCACGTCCAGAACGTGTGCGGCCAGATTGGCCTCGCAACCAATATGCACCACATCTTGTTCGAGCATCGCGTTGTGTCCGATTCGTCTGACCTTCAGCTTCTCTTGACCAATGTATATCCGGCCAACCTGATCGTTCGCATCAGTTATGTGAGCTTTCGTGTAGATATTGATGCCATCCACATTCATCAGGATCGGGTAAGGGCCATGGACATCGATATAATGTCCGTCCACTTTCATCAGCCTCGGACCTCCCGTTGTGAGCAGCGCTCGCACTGCCCTGGAGTCCAGTTTGGGATCCTTTTCCTTCAGGTAGTCGGCATAGATGTCCAGGTGGACTAGTGTAATCTCGGATGGCTCACTCAAGTTCTTGACCACCTGGTGCCCTGCGACTGAGATGATGGACATTATTTTGGTCCCCGCCTTCGTCATGCCGAAAGTCTTACCAGATATAACGTTCAGTTTTAGTCCCTGTTTCTTGGGTTCCTCTTTGTCTTCTGCTTCTGTCGTTTTACCCAGGACATTAAGACTTTCCCGAAGATCTGTGCTCTCCAGCTCCGACCTTACCCATTGCTCCACTTCTTTCGTGGCTAGGTCCTGTTTGACATTCTGCAGCGCTGTCCTTGCCACCAGGCCGTAATCCACCTTGAGTGGGCTAGACGACTCTGCTTCGAGGTTCGAGGCTACCACCTCGTCAGGCCATGTCTTAACCTTTTTGGTCGTGAGGGTGCTCGGTGTCGTCTCCTTTCTCCGAGATTCAGCCTCGTTCATCAGACGTGCTCGACTGGCCTTGACACCCGAAAGCGCCTCTTCGTGGCGGGGATGCTTCGCGTCCGCTACTGCGTCCCAAAATTGAGTACAATCCGACTTGAAGTGTCCCTCCAGATTACAGAAGAAACACCTCGGACCATATTTCATGATGAGCCCTCTGACGTACTCCTCATGATCCTCGTCGGTCGCGTCGGCGTCCTCGAGAAAGTAGCCTATGGCCTTCATGTTCTGTTTGTATGCAGAACACGCAGAGACGTGATGGTCCATCGAACCACAATTTGCGCACGACCTCCTCTTGTCCATGTCATCGCGAGGTTTGTACCAACTGGAATTCGCACCAGTGTTTGTCCCGCTATAGCTGCCATAATTGCTGTAACGGTTTTGCGCCCTCGATTTTATGAGTAAATACTCGCGTGACTTCATACGCAAGTCGTCAGGCGTGGGTACCTGGTCAAGCGACAGGGTGAAGTGAGTGGCCAACATCGTCTTCAACTCCTCACTCCTTACTCCATCCATGAACTTCGAAGCAATCGCCAAGTTTCGCTCGGATATTCTCTCATCCGGGTTGCTTCTCCTCCTGAGCAATTCAAGGTCGTCCAAGAATCTATCTATTGATTCTTCATCTCTCTGACGCCTCTTCTCGAACTTAACCATAGCCTGGTGCCCTTGTACTCCAGAGCCGAAACGATTCAGCAGGATGTCGAATATCTTGCGAGCGCTGTCTCTCTCATTGGCTCTTTTCGCCATTACACAATTTAATGCAGTACCCTCTAGGTTGCTCGTCAGCGCGCTGCACTCTTGTTTCTTGGAGAGATTCTCTTCCTCAAAGTGTAACTTCATCACCTCTATCCAAGTATCAATGCAGCCGTCTGACTCGTCTTTATATGACTTTGGCTTTTTCAGTGTCCTTCTTGACCTCTCTCCTCTCTCGGTTGACTTCGAGAGCTTGGTGATGAATGTTTCGAGAGATCTGTTCAGAGGCTCAAACATCGAGGCATACATCGTTGTGTCCTGTGAGACTATAGTCAGATCTGGTACTGAACTGACTTGTGGCACGGTTGGCAATCTTGTCTCCGGGGTGGCATCTGCCTCCGGTGGGACTGGATTCGTCCAGCCAGGCCTCTGCGGGGCTGCCTTTGGCCGCTCCTTGTTTCTATGTTTGTAGTTCGTTCTCGAGCCTTGATGGGCTCTGGCACTGTTGCCCGTACCATTTCCAACATTCGCATGGCGTGAGCGCTCCCTTGAGTTGGAATGCTCCTGCCAACTACTCCCATTCAGGATCGCGTCAAGCTTCCGCATCATCAAGTCAGATTTGGCGTCCAACCTCCTTTCCAGGCCAGTCATCGTTTGGGCGTAGGTATTATCATGATCATTCAACAATCGCTCGATCTCTCTTGTCATCCTAGCCTCTCTTTCCTCTGACTCTTTGTTTGCCTGTGCCAGGCTCTCGGCCAGGCATTGATTGGTGTTACGAATCAATTGAGCCTGATCAAACCTCGCCTGCGACTTCACGTGCGTTAGCTCATCTTTCAAACTGTCTCGACCATGGTGAGCTCTCTCGTCAACTTGATCTATCCTCTTAGTCATGTCCCGCCTCAATTCATCCAGGCCATTCATCACACCCGCGAACATATCACTTATGTCACCAGCTGCCCCCAATGGCGGGGTTAGCCCCAGAGAAGACGAGGTCAACTGTGGCTGTAATCTAGTACTCGATGACGCACCGCCCTTTTGCTTGTGCATTGACGTCATCAGTCTGTCAAACGTTGATGATGCTCCCATCGTTATCCCATCTGACATAGGCCTGGTCGGCGAGGCAGAAGACGCCTCCCTGCTCATGTCGTTCCTTGGGCACGGTGTGAAGTTCACATCCGGATGGGTTATTTCCGGTTGGTCGTAACTAGAGGATAGACCTCCGGCTTGTAGCGACGTCACGCGCTCATCTTACAAAGACTTCCAACTTTTCTTTGCCTTCGAAAACGTCTGCTCTTCACCCGGACTCATACTCGACATCATCGCGTTGTTGCTCTGTTTGGCCAAAGATGAGTGTGCACTTGTCAGATGTGAAGGTTCCTTTCTCCATTTATAGCTCTTAGTCTCTGATTTGGACATTCCCCTGTACAACACTTCCTCCCGAGGTTCGACCTCGGGACGCTCCGAGGTCTCCTCTGTCCTCTCGGCTTCCTCCCGTTCGAGGACCTCATCTGGCTCAAAGTCGGGTCGAATGAGCGTTCGCTCCCCTTCGTCAAAGGGATCCACCAGCGTTTCGCTCGCAGGCTCGGCCTCGGCGCTCCGCCTTTGATTGCCATCGAGGTTTTTCTCGCTCCTTAGTTTCATTTCGCTCACTGAAAGATCAGGTTGACCTTTAGTCGATTCGTCTTCAGCAAACGCGTCGGAAGCGCTGCTAAACGAGGTTTGGCTACGCCTAGTTCTAAACTTCCGCGTGCTTCCCTTGCTTAGCCTGGGAATTTTAGTAGTCGATCCTAGCGAGTCCCTGCGCTGCATAGTTTTTAACAAAATGGAAGTATTCGTAATTTGATGGCAATGCAAACGTACCACAAACAAGATTTAGTTAAATCACTTAACGCTGCCTACTCGATTCCGTCAGTATCAAAATGTCTCTTAGATCTCTCACGACTAAACTAGTGACTCAGCTAAAGTTACACACAGGGTCTACCCAGTATTGATATAATGCTAACTCAACCCGGTTGTATAGTATAACAGTGTCACTAAGTTTCCACAAGATATAATCGACACACAAAACACAATCGATAATCAGATAAGAATATCCTACAGGTGACAGCGACCTTTTGTCAGTATCAATTTATCGCCACACAATTTATCAAGTCACTGCTTTGTTAAAATTAAACAATCTTTGATAAAAAGCAGTGATGATTCAGAAATAGATAAATAAAACTTAGTCTTAAAGAAAAAGACTTCCCCCAATCGGAACGATCCGAAAGAACGAAGCCCAGGACACAGTCTTCTCAAGTGGGTGTGTATCTGCCTAATACACCCACCGAGGTCTTCTTTTGGGTGTCCTGCGATTGCCCGAGCTGTCCTACTAAGTAGCTCAAGGCAACCTCTGATCGAAAATTCGTCAAATCTATGAAAAAGCTCTCCCACACTCGGACTGCTCCAAGTGCACGAGAGTAGGGAACAAATGTTCTTCTCAAGTGGGTGTGTATTTGCCTAATACACCCACCGAGGTCTTCCTTTATTTGTTCCCGGATTGCCCGAACTTTCCTATTAAGTAGCTCAAGGCAACCACACAACCAAAATCACAATCAAAAAAAATTTTGTTCGGGTACTTCTAATACACCCAATGTAGAATCCAAAGTTGATCACGAATTTCCGGGTCAAAATGGGTTCTTATGATCCTGATAAGTACGCCTAATATCCTAATATGATCCTAATTAAATGGATATTTTCCGTTGCCCAAATTGCCACAGAAAGTTTACTCAAGTCTCTAACAAGGAAGATCGTTAGAAGGTTTAAGACGCTCCGGAGGGTTACCTCGGAGGGTACCTTGATCACCCAAGTTACTTCGGAGGGTACCCTAATCACCCAAGTTACCTCGGAGGGTCCCCCTAAATTTACTAAGGAGGGTCAATAAGATGCTTAATATGCTCCGGAGGGTTACTTCGGAGGGTACCTCCAAAATTTTCAAATTTTTTGATCTCGCTTAGAAGATTCTCCCCCTAGCTTCAAAAAGCGTCAAAACAAGCTAGGAGCTCTTAGGGGAGCTGTTTTAACTTCTTAGGGTGATCTCATGGAAATTTTCAACTAAGGAGGGTTGCTAAAGGGTTTAGCTGACTCCGGAGGGTCACTTCGGAGGGTCCCCCCAAAATCAAGAAAAAAGGTTATCTCACCGCAGTAAAGCCTCTGAAAGCGGTCTACCTGACTTAAAACTAGGTTGGCTGACACGGTCAACCTTCCCAGTTGAATAAAAAGATGTTTTGATAAAAATTTTCTGCCGCTCGGAGGGTTGCCCGTGATTTGGACCCTCCGAACCAACAAATCCTAAAAAATTTTTCTTTTCCGAAATAATCAACCCAAAAACGGTTATGATTCGAAAAAGTGGTCAAAAACGTCGACTTATGGTACCAAAATTATCCCGATCGGATAACTAGTCTTTGAGAAATCGCCAAAAACGCGTTCGTCAAAATGGCCTTTTTTCACCACCTATATAGGTTCTGAAAGTCTTTTTCCGCAATTCCGGTCGAAAGCGCCTAAAAATACTTGAAATGAGCGTAGCAGCCCTGTACAGCACTGGAATAATGCAAAAAACCGGACCAAAATTGGTTTAGAAGCAAAAATTTGGCCAAAAACTATCAAATTTGGACCCTCCGATTCCTTCCTTTTCCAAACCTTAAAACGTTAGCTCTATCCACGGAGCTACTCGGAGGGTTAATCAAAAATTTCTCTAGTGACCGAGCACGTTGTGCTAGCACGCTCCTAACGCAAAAAATTTTATTGCTCTAACTCTAAAAACTCAAAAACTCGATCCCCAAAACAGATTGACAAAATACAGAAAATTATCAAAATTTTGATCGAAAAATTTTCGTTTTCCTTACTTCTACTGAGTCTTTGCTCACGCGGTTTCTTTAGTGAAGGGGATCGAACTACGTAGCTACTCTCTATATAAAAGCTTTTTGCCTATCGGAAAAGCTCGGATATCCGAAAATTTGGGGGTCTACGGTTTGGTCGAAAATTGGTAATTTTCTACAAAAAATGGGTGTTTCTTGGGTCTAAATAGGAGATAAGTAATATATAATAAGGATAATAATCTATTAATAGTCGTTAATGAATAGTACTATACCCTCCTTTGCACCAAAATATCCGAATTAAGACCCTTAACTCGGAAATTTGTAATCGATGGAGGGTACAATCGGACCGCGCCAATCGTGCCCCCCACCACTTAAGTTTTAAAGATATAGTACCCGAACGATACTAAAATTGCTTCAACGATACCCAACATTCGTTGCGGATGTTGTCCTTGATGTCCCTGTTGAGTGTGGAACACGTTGATTAGCTTGCCACTCTACCCTCCGGCCACCGGCAAAATTACCATTAACGTGCTTAAACACTCAAATTACACTCGAGGGAGGGTATCCAACCCTTCACCAAAACACACAATCTTTCTATCAGAAACGATATAAATCAATCTGAAACAACAACAAATAGGAAGGTCAGATCACATCTCGTCCGGAAATAACATATAAACTGTCACTTTATGTTTTTTTACCGTTTTTGGTCTTTTTTGGATTTTTTACTGTTTTTTGTACTTTTTTGTTTTTAAATAAATTTGTTTTTGGCTTTTTGTTGGTTATACACTATTTTTGTTTGGTTTTACGCTTTCTCTTTAGTTGTTTTTGGTCCCGGGACCTCGGGACAAGCGGGTTCATGACTTCCCACCTAACCCTCCGGCCCCCGGAATTTTCGGTGTTAACTGAGTTAAAAAGCTAAATTGTACTAGACGGAGGGTACGCACCTTCCCCCTAGTACAACAACGGTCATTAAGACCTCTGACTCGGGCATACGCCCGGAGCGGAGGGTTCGTCGCTGAAACGCTTGCTGATCATGATGGTTTCATGCCTTTAACAGGCCCACCCAGGAGCGCCATAAAAACGTCTATGTAACATTCGCCCAAATATCACACAGCGACGGAGCGTAGAAAAAGTACCTATTAACGACTGGCAGGCGTCAGTTACCTTAATTCTACTCGTTTTTCACCGTCTCGACCTTGTCAGTTGATTTTCTGGTCTGTCTAGGGCAAAGCAAAAAGTTACCATTTTTAGGCCATCAGTCAAACGACTTTTGATCAGCTTTCGTTTACATGCGAACACAACCACATAGCTGAGTCTCGGATCCTCAGACTACGTGATTGTCATTAAAAACACGGCTCAAGCAACCTATTTTATTATGTTTTTGTGTGACAGTTCTATATTAAATCCATTGGAGATGGATTGACCCTTTCCCTTTCCTAGCTACTCATGCTCTGAAATATTAAATAATAACGGTGTTAATTAAGATCTATGACATTATAGCAGCTATACAGTCAGTCTATACAGTCCCTTCACATAGACAGTCTCTGGGGGACCAAGCCTCCGCTCCCGTAATATTCTTGAGATAACACTCTTATCTCTTATTCTTCGTGTCCCGGGAGGGTTCCGTGGTATATTTCTTCCCCCACTGAAGCCTCCTTCTCCACAAATTTCCGTCGCTCAGGTTCTTATCGTGTGTTATTGCCACGATAAGAGGCTTCGTATTTTTCGTCTCAGATACGACTGTTCTTCACAATTTCTGTCGTTGTTCTGTCTTTCGTCTTTTTTATTCAAAATGGCCGTCTTTTTTCTATTTCTCAGAAATGTTCATTCTTCAATCGAAATTTTAAAAATAAAAATTCTAGAACATTCTGACCCTCCTTCGCAACACTTTTTTGTTCATAAGGCCTTTAGTCGTTCTTTTTTACGTCGCCGGAAGGTTGTGCTGTGTCATCTGGCAGAATGGCACAAGGCTACTAATGTTTCGACCGTAGCGCGACTTAAACTTCAAAATTGGCGCAATTTATTCTGCAACCATGTCCGGAATTTTTTGTACCATGCCGCGACTATTTAATAGCCTTATCGAGACTTAAATTATGGCCATGCCTCATCTTATTTTCGGACCATTTCGAGAATATATTTTTAGACCCTGTTGTGACCATTTTTAAAAAAATGCAGCGACATTTTTTTTTACCATCCCGCGACTATTTTTTGATCACCCCGTGGCTAGTTTTCGAGCACGCCACGATTTATTTTTCAACCATGCCGCAAATACTTTTTTTACTATGCCACGATTAACTTTTTGACGATGTTGCAATTAAATTTTAGAACATGTCGCGACCTTTTTCGACCGTGCCATGACGAATTTTTAGACTATGTCTTGTATAATTTTCAGACCGAAGAATCATTATCTTCAACTGCTACTGCTTAACAGGTTGAACTAAGAACTAAGTAGATCGTACAAAATCCAATATATCAGAAAAAAAAGTTAAAATGGCTAGCATGGTAGGTTTGGAAACTGTAGCCACAAATTTGGCTGCCCAAAAGTCTTAACACGGGTTGTTTTCAGAATATCCCAACTAATTTTTTGACCATGTCGCCACTATTTTTTTTACCAGGCCTCACTTATTCTTTTGACCATGACGCGACTTATTTTCCGACCACGCAGCGAATAATTTTTTAGTCATGCCGCGAGTATTTTCCAATCATGCCGCGATTAATTTTTCGTCTATGCCGCGGCTAATTTCCAGGCCGTAAAAATGTCATATCCCACTGTTACCGCAAAACATATTGAACTAAAGAGTACAAAATCCAAAATATCAGAATCAAGAAGTATGATGGCTAGCATGTTAGGTTTGGAGACTGTAGGCACTTGTTCGACTGCCCGAAAATTCTTAACGCTGGTTGTTTCCAGAATATCGCGACTAATTTTTCGACCAGATGTCGCGACTATTTTTTGACAAAGCCGCGACTAATTTTTCGACCATCACAAACGTGACACGCTATTTCCAGACTTTTGTCGCAACTTAAAACCCTGTCTAAACTAATGAACTTCGGTCACGAAATTGGCATCGGCAGCGTGACAGATGAAGCCGAAAAAATTAGTCGCGGACCAAGAACCGGGTACAAACTCAAACTGTCAAAAGCAAAGTCAACGTGTAATTTCAAATAATCATTTCGACATCTTGACAAGTCTTTATTGACTAATTTTTGAAAAATCCCGTTGTATGAAAATTACACTAACTAATTTGCTATGTACATTTATTTGATATGCTAATTTAGTCTAATTTAATAGTTGCGAAGTATTTTTTAGTTTAAATGCAGCTCTCTTATTGGTTCGCCTTTGAACAAACTTCAATGGAAATATCTGCAAATCCACTGCTGGTCTCCGCAAATGATGTTTTCTCTGAACCAAAGAAAAGTCAGCTGGTTTTTGATCTGACTGGCCCGGAATAAGTGTATCGTGTTGCTCCTATTGAATGGAAATATGAACAAAAACCCAGCTCGCGCTCCTTTTATAATGACGGGTCCCTGACCAAAAGCGACTCTCACAATGACGTTGGCACATATGGATGGTTCATACCGGACCTGAAGCGTTCAAAAACATTTGTCTAGAAAATAATAAAAACAATTTCTTTCGTTTTTTAAAAATTTATAATATTCATTTACTGGGTCGATTTTCTCAAAAAAGTTCCTGTTAATGTCCATGATTGAAATGCGGTAAAGCTTTTCAAATCACGCTATACAAATATTCTACTGTTTATTAGTTGAAACGTGTAACTTCATATGGATCTCGAAGTGGAGTAGTTCAGAAATTTCATTTGCCTCGGAGCCCGAAAATGTTGGTTTGATTCGCGCGTCATTAAAAGTCATGAAAAGGCAAGGAAATAGTGCACATTTAGTTGTTCATTGGTTTTAAAATTGCAAAAAACAGGCATTATAAGTCTAATTTTCAGTTAGTATTGACAAAATATTTAGAAGATGTGATGGAGACAAGTCGAAATTGAATTTTAAAATTTTTTTCATCGAGACATCTATTTTTTATAGATCTGGCTGCAAAAATATCAGAAATTCAGATTGCGTGGAGAATACTGAACCCACTGTCACCAAAAAAAACTTAGCCAACAAATAGAAAACTACATGGAAAGAATTTTGATTCTGGCAAATGAATATTAATGTAAAATCTTGCAGCTTAAACAGGTCATTTAGCGATAATATAGTTCTCTCCTTTTGTAGCAACGGTGATTCAAAAACCAAATCAGCCATAAAACCATACAAGACTGCTCGTATCAAGGCGAAGCCCTGAATGTTCCGACTGCCTTTTAAGGTTTATGGAGCAGTAATAACATAAAAAAACTAAATGTTATAAAATAAAGTGACATTTTTTTTTCTAAAGTTTGAAATTTTTTTTTAAATTAAAAATACACACGCCATATAAAGTACAAAAGGATAGATTTCGCTCCTTGTAACAAAGCAATTATGGCAGATTAGCTTCTTTCAACCAATTTGGAACGATTTCTAAGACAGATTAAATCTCCGCTTACGCGTTATTAGCGCAAAATATATCGCGCGTTATTTGTTCCAAATTGGCCAAAATGGCAATCTTTAAACCCCGATAACTTTACGAAAAAATGATCACAGGTGAAATACCTTTTCAAATTTGAGCTCAAGACAGCAATACCTTTCGAATGATATAAAAAAATTCCGTCAAAAATGGCTAGTTAAAAAGTCGAAATTTGTCTGAAGAAAAAACCCACCCCGAGCACAAATATTCCGTTACTTTCGTATCGAAAGTCGGAACAATAAGATAGAACAGAATTTAGAGTTTGCTTAAATAATTGCTGTTTTACGTCTTGAAAAAAGTCATGTGACGAGGTAACGAGCTCAGTGAAGATGAAATAAGATATGATGATTCCAATAAGCTTTCATAAAACTGCAGATCCCGCACTGGAGTTTCATGAAAAATAATCAATTACATCTGACTTTCGTTGTCGGTCTCCCGTAAAAAACATATAATCGAATATAATAGATTGAAAACTTGGTAATAATGTTTTTTTATCAAATCAATGAAATCATTTTTAGTCAATTATATCGATTATAGGTTGTTGCCCTTGCAATAAGCAAGGGTATTGCAATCCGGTACTAGACTTTTTTCTCATTTAATTTTGTTCACAGGGATCATCTCTTGGACTCATTTATTTACTTTTTTAAATTTTAATTTCAGTTTCAATCTATCATCCTGTCCATCTGGCCTTTAGGTAACACACCTGATTGAAAGGTCAAAAGCTTGAAATTTGAACCCAGTCGGTACCTGTTTTCTTGCTAATTAAGTTGCGTGCTTTTTTGGACAGTCATCCGTCTGTTTATTTTTGCCGGCTCAGTTCAAGTAGAAATGATTTTTTGGAAACTCGTCTTGTTCCTAGCTTTCCGATAACTCTTCGAAAAATTGCTAATGTTACAAATAAACTTGTTCCAAATAATATTGGCTTCTTTGCCTTTTTTACACATTTTTTATGACAAAAAAGGTTTTTAAAGTTTTTTTTCAATGTTTCTTTTTCTTTTCATCTGATTGTAATCTTAATTATTCAGTTTGTTCCGCAAGTTGTGCGAAGCTCAGCTTCACCTTCCATGTTATTTTTTTTATTTTTCTAAAACTTGGCTGAAATTTTCCAACACAGTGCAGTGTATTCAAAACTTGAATATTGATCTTTGGCTAAACACTTAATGGATTAGAAAAATGCAAAGTTGAGGTTTACTTCAAGAAAACTTGTTTCTTGTTGTCTTTTTTTTCTTCCTGTATTTCTGTACGTTTTTTAAGCCACCCATCTCACCTTTATGGTGGGAGAGAGAGTTACAGGTAATTAAATGTAATCCTCCTTAAATTTCTCTCCCAAAGTTTGGGGGGGGGGGGGCGGTAAACTGGCCGAGAGGACAAATGTGGGGGTTAGGGGTGTCGGAACTGAGGTTCTGGGGTATTTTTTTGGGGGGGGGGGGGGAGAAACGGACATATTAGGGAAGGGTCGGTAAATTGGGAGTAACAGGAAAAGTTGTAAACGTGGGAATGGGCCATGGGTTCGGCTGATTGTGTCTTTTTTCACTTAACTTTTTCTTCTTTTTGAAGGGAGCGGAGGAGAGGGTGTGGGATGGGGCGTGAATGGGGGTGTGGGCATAAGAAAAGTGGGATGGATATCGAGCATTGGAGGGGGGTGTTAAACTTTAATGAGCATATTGGGTTGGGTGCTTTTTTTGTAGAGCGCTACAAAAAGTAGAGTAAACATTATACAGTTACAAACATAGACCGATTTTCTTGATTTTTATGAACAAACATTACTCGACTTTGATGGGTTTTGTAAGGTTAAAAAAATAGATAAAAATCCTCTAAAAATCTATTCTTTTGGTTAAATTGATGATATCGCTCAAAATTTTAGCCGATAGAATCCATTAGACTGAATTATTTCCCAGAAAACTTTAGCGCGGGATAGTTTACTCAAAGTTAAGTTTTCTGTAAAAAGTAAATAACATGTTCCCTACCTTAAGCCTTAAAATAAGCTGTAAAGTCAATAACCTATTGCTCTGACTTCGGAAGAAATTGACGGAATATTTGTTTTCGGTTTGATTTTTTTCTCTAGACAATTTTTACGGAGTATTTTTTATCCTTGTTGTCCCGAGCATAATTTTTTTTTCAAAAAAATTCAAACTAATTCGTTTGGAAAGTTCTATGTTGTTTAAAATTGTTGGCCAATTTGGAACAATTAACGATTGAAATTTTTCGCTTTAATACCGCGTAAGCGGAGAATCAACCGGTCATTTAAAATCGCTCCAATTTGAATTAATGTATGCTATCCGCCTTTTTTTAACACTTTAATTTTTGCAAATTTTGTAATACTACTTTGTAATTTACATAGCGTGTGGGGGTTCGATTTCAAAAAATACTCAACTTTTTCAATTACGTTTTCAAAATTTCAATAATTATTGTAAAGCAAACACACCTCCATTGACCTTAAAATGCATTCGAAATATCCAGGGTTTTGCTCTGATACGAATATTTCTGCTATATCAATTAGTTTCAATTGACAAAAGCTTTGGGCTATTATCTTGGGTTTCACGCCGAGTAAAAGAAAAAGCAATCAGAAGACTTGCCGACTTTGGAAAAATCTGGATTTTCTTATACAGTTATAACAATGTTGTTTTATGCTTTTGCTTCACATTTTTCAGCAACAACTTCTTTCGGCCACCCTTCTCACGTTCATGGTAGGAGAGGGGGTTGCATGTTACTGAACGTAACACTCACAACGTTTTTCCCCAAAAAGCGGGGGCTGTAAATTGGCAGACAGGATGAGTTTTATGGAATAGGTTCATAACATCTGTACTGTCCAAAGCTTTAAAACAAGCTTTAAAGTCAAATTAGTTTTTGCTTCGATTTTTGAAGAAAATGACGAAATATTTGTTTTCGGATCGGTTTTTTCTCTAGATATTTTTGACGGAACTTCCAGATCTTTGGTGTCCGGAGCTCAAATTTTAGAAAAAATTAATCTGTAATTGTTTTGGGAAAGGTCTGTGGATTGTTCAAAACCTTTGGCCACTTTGGGATAAATTATTCTCGACATTTTTCACTTTATTAACGCGTAGCGGAGATTCATCCGTTTTCGGAAATCTCTCCAGTTTGAAGCGAGGTGTGCTATTTGGTCTATTTAAACTTTTGATTTATGCGAAGCTGATAAAACTATTTTGTTATTAACATAACGCGTGGAGGTTTGCTTTCAAAAATAATCAGACTTTTTTAAATTATCTTTTCTTTAAAGCAAACATTTTATTTTTTTAAAGCGAACACATCTTCATTGAAAAAAAAGCAGTCGGAATATTCAGAGTTTTAACCTGATATGAAAAATTTTTGCTAATTCAATTGTTTTTGATTGATAAAAGCTGTGGGCTATTATCTTGGGTTTCACACCAAGTAGAAGAAAAAGCAATCAAAAAAGCTGCCGACTTTCGAAAAGTCTGGATTTTTTGCTTTCAATTATAAGAATGAATAATGTTTTTTTTTAAATTTACTGTGAGATGTTAGTTATCGGGCGTTTAAAAATATGTAGGTTTTTAGGTATGTTTATAATAATACATTTTCCCCCAATTTTAGAGGTGGTAGAAAATTGTATCAAAAACAATGAGAGCTACTTTTTACTTTCTGTTTATTATCCAGCTTTTTGAGCCCATCAGATTAACAAATTTTCCAATTAGTTTAATTGGTTTGAAAAACAAAATGCACTAAGCATGAATGAACTTTCTAGTTAGTCAATAAATGAGACATTAAGTTAACAAACTGTAATATTAAGGAAACTTTTTTTAAGCTCTATTACAAAATTCTTTTTTCTAGCACCTATTTTAATCGTACGTTAACGACAACCAAAAAATTTTTTAACGATATGCTCTGCTGCTGAACATGTTACTGTCGTTGACTTGCGGTTAGAACAACTGTGGATTGTCAAAGATTCAAATAAATAAGCCCAATAAATAATTAGGACTAGTTTATTTTAATTTGAGCTCTTCAATTTTTAAAAATATAAAAAAAATCATGTCATTCCCAATTTTTTTTTTTTTGGGGGGGGGGGGAAGGGGAATGAACAATTTAGTCTAGATAATTTTCTACTTAATTTTTTGTCTAGGCCATGGGTGGATCTAAAGTTTGTTCGAGGGCGGGGAGGATTTGAAAAAAATTTTTAAAAATTTTGTCGACCTTTTTTTGTAAGATAAATTGATTTTCCGAGCACTCCCAGAACACTTTAAACACATTTTTTGGAGAAAATTTTTGCGCCACCAAAAAGCCTGTTTTTGAAATAGTTTTGACCTAAAAATGCATCTTTTCGGCGCTCGCCCACTTCAAAATTAATATGTATGGCTTAATATATGTAACTTTGAATTCTAAGTCATAAGACTTTCCTTAATATTTGTTGACGTTTTTTTAACATTGAACACAGAGACGATGTGTAATGCATAATTTTTATTGTTTCCTCGCATTTTCTTGGCGTTTATTTACACGTGAATCAAGCCAGATTTTCGGGCTCTTTTACTAGGCCAAAGTATGCACTGGATAGGCGCACAATTTTGTGTCTGGTTGTTCCTGGATTCCAGAGACAAGTCTTCAAATAGTTCAAACATGTAAATGGATTCCACTTACAAATTCCGGTAGCTTAAGTTTTATCGGCAGATTAGTTTTGATGCGGATTTTCCACAACGAGCGAATATAGTTAGTTATTTCGGATTACGCAAATGTAAGCAAATTCTGCAATCTAAAGTGGTTTCCACCAGGTTATGCGGATTTCGTTTAGAATTTACAGGTGCGGATTCCACTTACAGGTGCGGATTGCACGTCAGCCTATGATTACTAAACACATATAATATTAATTGCTAATGGGTTCTCTAAACTTTTCCGGATTCCGCAGGTTTATAGATCAAAAAGAAGACCAAGGAAAATTAAATTTGCTGCGGATTCTGAAAAAATTCTGTTATTGGCTTGTTGAGCAATCTGCTTAAAATTTACAAAATGCACAATTTGGCTTCGTAATGGCAAAATCGACTTAATTTTTGGAATGGAAAGCAAATTTTTCAAGAATCCTGCATGAAAAAAAATCAAAAATGATGTATTTAAAAAGAATTCGTGCAATACAAGAACACGGGAATCAATAAGACGTAGAAGGCCCAGAAATTGACAAGTATTTTGCAGGTTTACTTCAACAGAAAACTTGCAGAAAAAAAACAAATTTTCAAATAAAAGAAATTCCGATAAAGGTGAGGTGTTTGTGCCTGTTGTGGAAGTCTGTGACGGCTAGGAAGTACTGGAGAGGAGTTAATCCTACCATCTGGCCGTAGAGTATATAAGTCTGCAACTGGAACTCACAACAACCATCTGAAAAATATTTATTAAATCTTATAAACATCTGATTGGCGCAGTGCACTTAGCTAAATATTTCGAAAGGCAAAAAAGTGTTAACGGTTACCCGAAAATGGATGGAGGGAGAGGGGGAAAGGGATAGCTGCTAAGTAGATCTTTGAACTTCTTCATTGTACGTTAGCAAACAAAAGTTTATCAGGTGCAAAAGCGGTATTGAGAATTTTTGAGAGTTTTCTCGGCCTATTTTCACTGCAATTTTCTGTGACACGAGTGTTCGCTTTTTTAGCTGTAAAACTTGGGCTACGTTATGGCTAGTCGACTATTCGGAATAGATGCTAAGCGAATTCCCTTTTTAAGCGTATAATGATTGGTCGTCAATGCATTAGCCTTTAATTGATTTTTTTTGAAGAAGAGAAAATTCATTATGTGCTCTTACTTCGAGCTGTTCCAGAATTTGCGAAAAAAAACATATTTTTCTACAAGCGTTTTGACTGAAGTTTATAATTGAACCGTTAATACAAAATCCTTTTTGGGGAAGAAACAAAATATCACGCAGAACGAATACTAAAATGCTGTTAAACGAAGTCAAAATGGCAGAGCGGGCAGAAACAATCGAAGCCTTACACGAGGCAAATAAAGTTTTGCATTATCCTATTAAAATTCATTTCTTAGTGGTTAACAATGTTAAAGGTGATTTTGCTACAGTAATTCTGAAATATTGATGTTTTGATGTGACAAGAAAGTCAAACAAGACTTCGTATCAGGGTGAAGCCCTGAATGTTCCGACTGCCTTTTAAGGTTTTATGGAGCAGTAATAACAATAAAAAAATTAAATGTAATTAAATAAAACAAGACTGCTCGTATCAGGGCAAAGCCCTGAACGTTCTGACTGCCTTTTAAGGCTCATGGAGCAGTAATAACATTTAAAAATTTAAATGAAATAAAACAAAATGAAAAAAAAATTTTCTAAAATTTGAAGTTTTTTTAATGAAAATCACCCCCCACACGCCATATAAAGTACAAAAGGATAGAATTCGCTCCTTGTAACAAATCAATTATGGCAAATAAGCTTCTTTCAACCAATTTGGAACGATTTCTCAGAGGGATTAAATTTCCGCTTACGCGTTAATAGTGCGAAATATATTGCGAGTTAATTGTCCCAAATTGGCCAAAATGGCAATCTTTAAACCCCCGTAACTTTACGAAAAATGGTCACAGGTAAAATATCTATTCAAATTTGAGCTCAGGACAACAATACCTTTCGAATGATA
Source organism: Symsagittifera roscoffensis (assembly GCF_963678635.1). Classification (NCBI taxonomy): domain Eukaryota; kingdom Metazoa; phylum Xenacoelomorpha; order Acoela; family Convolutidae; genus Symsagittifera; species Symsagittifera roscoffensis. The sequence continues at coordinate 62,475,434 of NC_087066.1, forward strand.
TAAAAAAAATTCCGTCAAAAATGGCTAGTCAAAATATCGAAATTTGTCTGAAGAAAAAAAACCCACCCCGAGCACAAATATTCCGTTACTTTCGTATCGAAAGTCGGAACAACAAAAAGAAATTGAAAGTTTTACTCCAATTTTCTATAAAGTAATAAAAATTGACACCTTAAAGATTGGTGGGAGCAATCATCATATTGCCTGAATCATCACAGGCACGCAGTCATGCATCAATTAACATTGGGTGCGCGGAAGAAGTAATAACAACGAAAAACTTTAAAAATTTGCCTACTTTTTTTTTCAAAACTCGCTGAAAACCCGCCGGAGGAACCTTGATTTTTTTTAGAAATTAACGTGAGCGACTTTATTTGAAAATTATTGCGTTACTACTTGCTAATTATATTCTCACTTTGCCTTACGTATCGCACAAGAAAGAATGTTTCGAGGTTATTTTTTATTTCAATTTTGAAAAATTCGTCAAACTCTTGAAAACAAAAAGTTGTTTATAGGCATTAAGAACAGGCAAAATATTCAGGGTTTTGCCCTTATGTAAGCACTTGAGCCATTAGTGCAACATCAAAATTTCAGCTCTTTCTTTCGAAAGATTGCTTCCATATATATATATCTTTTTGAAATGTTTTAAGTATCGTTCGAAACTTATTTTGCGTGGCAGTGAGACAAAGATTTTACCAAAGATTTTACTGACGTTGCGAAAAATGACGTTTCAAAAACATGTATGTCGAAAAACTTGGTCCGCAGGCACCAGTGGATTTAGGGGGGAGGGCGAGCAGGGGACAGGCAGGAGGCGGACGCATACGCCCTTTCTAATCCCCTCGCCTCAGGGATTCTATTCCCTTCCGACCCAAAGGGTCCCCCTTTGTACTATTTTAAGATCTCAGTTTTTGCTGACGGACCCTAAATTTTTTCTAAAGGCGCCTTTGGCGCCAATGTATACTAAATTTGAGGGGAAGAGCGCCCCAAAAAAACTCAATTTTTTAAATCAAATTCCCAAATTGCGCCCAAAAATCCTATTTTGGCCTGTTTTTTTCTAAAATTTTGCCAGAAAATTTGGTCAAAATAGGGTCTTTATAAAGATTTGTGAGATTTGTCTTTATAGAGATAGAGTGTTTATAGAGATTCGAAATTTTTTTTCGAAAGTTTAATTCCCCTTCCTAGAAAATCCTAGATCCGCCCCTGTCCACAGGCAATAATACAGGCTAAAAATGCAAATTTTTGGCAACTTTGGAAAATTTTTTTGGGCTTTTCCTTCTCTCGATTCCTATTTTTGTTGCTAATGGGATCGAGTAATCGGATCGGGGAACAGCAGATATGTGCGTTTCAGTGCCTGGCAAATATAATTCATACTAGACAATGGAATGTATTTTTGATAAACTGGATACCAGAGTCTTTGTCGTAGTAGGAGAACCAGTTGAATCTGTGGTAGACCATTCTGGCCAGTTCCCGAAACTCCTCCTCGTCTGTGGACTCTGCTGCTCTCTCTGATTTCACTCTGGTTGTCCAATATCCACTCAGACAGAAATCACTAGTGCACAAAAAGAAAGAAGTATAACGCAAACCGGTATGATTCATCCTGTTTAAGTCGACCATGGTTTTTAGCGTGGGGGAGAGATGGATTTCAAAAACTTCAAGTAGAACCCCGAAGGTAATTTTTTCAAGTAGAACCCCGAATCGATTAAAATTGGCATTTCAGCTCCGTATGGGAACAGTTTTTAGAATAAGATACAATTTGGCACAGGAATTTCAGACCTTAATTTTTATTCAGATCCGAAAAAAATCCAATTCAACTTGAAAACGAATTCCATTTTCATCGCAGATGTGAGTAGATTTTTTTTGTATTGGATAGAAATTTACTAAATGTTTTGACACATAAATACACTATGTCGAAAAAAAAGTTGTTGCATTCATGCAGGGGGGCAGATATAGGATTTTCTCGAGGGGGGGGGGGTGCGGATTTTCAAAAAAATGTTGAAAATTTTGTCGACTTTTTTTAGTTACAAAAAGTTAGCACTCCCAGAACAGTATAAAAACCGAACTTTGACCAAACATTTTGCGCCGCTGGCAAATTTTTGAAAAAAACAGGCCAAAAGTGCACTTTGAGTACTTTTTGGGAATTTCTGGCCAAAAATTCCGTTTTTCCGGCGCGCCTTCACCTTCAAAATTAGAATACATTGGCGCCGAAGGCGCCATATGAAGACTTTATGATTGTTCAGCCAAAAATGGATGTCATACAATAGTACCTATGGGGGGACCATTTGGTTAGTGAGGGGTTGAAATCCCTGAGAGAAGAAGCTTCCCCCCTGAATCCGCCCCTGAAATCTTGTGGGAAGCGTAAAATTTTATTTTTCATGACGGCATGATAATATCCCAAAACGTTCAACGAAAACACCAAATTGCTCAACAAATGCTATTGTGAGAATCAGTTGAGGATTTAGTCTGTTAAAGTGTTTTCGAAGAATTCAGAAAAAAAGTCGATTAAAATTTCGTATTTTTTAACTATCTCCACCTCTTCTCCTCCCCCCCATCAAAAATTCTAGATCCGCCCTTGGTGAGGTTGATTAAAGGGGTACCTCGAACTAATCTTGATTTGAGGCACTGGCGGCCATAATCGTCCTTGTGATCTGGAATTTGGAACAGGAGACTGTCATTGTCTCGGTTGTTTATTAGATATGACTCAACATTACCAATCACTGCAAACAGAAATTCATGATGATAAGGAAAGATTCAGTGTTGATTGAATTTTAGTTTCAAAGATAATTTGACACGACAGACGTGTTTTAATCAGACTATTAGTATGCGGAGGGGGGGGGCACTTCGGTGATAAATAAATCAGTAGAAATATAAACCAACCGGAGTGTAAGCCAGCAAAAAATACGCAGTTATTATGCAACAATTAATTATATTTTACCAATTTCAAGCAAATTCATGATTATGACGTAAAAGTTAGGCTGCTACTGCTTCGGCTGGTTTAATGTGGCCGTTTCTCCAAAGTTTTTCCTCAAGTATAATTTAACGACATCAAGTTTTGTATGCCCACACCAAAAATATGAACAAATGCCAGTACTGCGGAACCTTTGCATGCAGGTTTTTCCAGTTCCTTGCGAGATCTTTGAAAATTGAGCTAACAAAAGTTGAAATTCAAATCAGGTAAATCCCCTTTGCAATTTTGGAAAAGTTTTAAAATTGGTCGACCAAAAATGAACAGGATGTCATACTCTAGAGTTTCTCGGGGAGTCGTCTCCTTTAAGCACACTTTCAGTCTTTTTAACGGCCGTAGAGTTTCTCCCCTTTAGACCGTCTAATGGCGAGGAACACTAAGACTCGACATTATCCACAATCCCGATAGGGTGATGTTGGTGGTCAGACTAAATCGGCCGATCAAAAGATTACGCAACTTCTGCCTTTGCTTATGCTCTTCGATTAAAATTGGCATTTCAGCTCTGCATGAGAACAGTTTTCAGAATAAGATACAATTTGGCACAGGAATTTCAGACCTCAATTTTTATTCAGATCCGAAAAAAATCCAATTCAACTTGAAAACGAATTCCATTTTCATCGCAGATGTGGGTAGACTTTTTCGTGTTGGATAGAAATTTACTAAATGCTCTGACATAGAAATAAACGATGTCGAAAAAAAGTTTTTGTATTCAAGCAGAGGCGGATGTAGGGTTTTCTCGAGGGGGGGGGGTGGATTTTCAAAAAAAAATGATGAAATTTTGCCGACCTTTTTTTAGTAAAAAAAATAAGCGCTCCCAGAACAGCATAAAAGCCTAATTTTGACCAAAAATTTTGCGCCGCTGGCAAAATTTTGAAAAAAAAGCAGGCCAAAAAAGCACTTTGGGTATTTTTGGCCAAAAATTCTGTTTTTCCGGCGCACCTTCACCTTCAAAATTAGAATACATTGGCGCCGAAGGCGCCATATGACAATTTTAGGGCTGTTCAGCCAAAAATGGATGTCATAAAATAGTACCTATGGGGGGACCATTTGGTTAGTGAAGGGTTGAAATCCCTGAGAGAAGAAGCGTCCCCCCTAAATCCGCCACTGAAATCTTGTGGGGAATTTTATTTTTCATGGCGGCATGATAATATCCCAAAACGTTCAACGAAAACACCAAAATGCTCAACAAATGCTATAGTGAGAATCAGTAGAGGATGTAGTCCGTTAAATTGTTTTCGAAGAAGTCAGAAAAAAAGTCGATTAAAACTTCGAATTTTGTAACTATCTCCACCTCTTCTCGGCCTCCCCAACCCCCATCAAAAATTCTAGATCCGCCCTTGGTGATGTTGAAAAAAGGGGGTAGCTCGAACTAATCTTGATTTGAGGCACTGGCGGCCATAATCGGGCTTGTGCTCTGGAATTTGGAACAGGAGACTGTCATTGTCTCGGTTGTTTATTAGATATGACTCAACATTACCAATCACTGCAAACAGAAATTCATGATGATAAGGAATGATTCAGTGTTGATTGAATTTTAGTTTCAAAGATAATTTGACACGACAGACGTGTTTTAATCAGACTATTAGTATGCGGAGGGGGGCACTTCGGTGATAAATAAATCAGTAGAAATATAAACCAACCGGAGTGTAAGCCAGCAAAAAATACGCAGTTATTATGCAACAATTAATTATCTTTTACCAATTTCAAGCAAATTCATGATTATGACGTAAAAGTTAGGCTGCTACTGCTTCGGCTGGTTTAATGTGGGCGTTTCTCCAAAGTTTTTCCTCAAGTAGAATTTAACGACATCAAGTTTTGTATGCCCACACCAAAAATATGAACAAATGCCAGTACTGCGGAACCTTTGCATGCAGGTTTATCCAGTTCCTTGCGAGATCTTTGAAAATTGAGCTAACAAAAGTTGAAATTCAAATCAGGTAAATCCCCTTTGCAATTTTGGAAAAGTTTTAAAATTGGTCGACTAAAAATGAACAGGATGTCATACTCTAGAGTTTCTCGGGGAGTCGTCTCTTTTAAGCACACTTTCAGTCTTTTTAACGGCCGCAGAGTTTCTCCCCTTTAGACCATCTAATGGCGAGGAACACTAAGACTCGACATTATCCACAATCCCGATAGGGTGATGTTGGTGGTCAGACTAAATCGGCCGATCAAAAAATTACTCAACTTCTGCCTTTGCTTATGCTCTTTTCGGCTCTCCTCAGCAAATCGTGGGCACAAAAAACAAATTCTAGTTCATTGAGAAATGAAAATCAATTTACAATGCCTTAATGAGCTAACAACTTTTTAACAACTTCTATAACGAAGCCCGCGTTTCGTTCCGTTCATCACTTCATTAAATCTATCGTCAAATCTCACTTGACGCAATTCCAATTTCGTCTACTCCAGCAGCGCAACTCGCTTCAAATCTAATTCAACCCGTTACTAAACCTGTTTCAAGGAAAAATCGCTCACTCAAATAATTCAACCCGGTACGAAACTTGGTTTCAAATTGGCTAGACTAATTACTAACAACTGTGGGTCATATCTAGCCTCGCTTCAAGCCATATGGCACTCACGGACTTATTATTCTTCTCGGCTTGCTCAATCGTTATATCTCTAACTGAGAAGCAAAAATTCGCTCTCTTAGCGTAAGGGCTCTAACTTTTCGATACCCTCGCCGATACCCTCCAGTTCTTTATATTTATTTAAGCCTTGTTTTGGTTAAATCACGCCGTTCCCGTCAATCTTGGTATCCGCTTAAGTCTTTTGATCACCAATGTTTTATGACTACGTCCATTCCCCTGTCAATACTGCCACGTGTCAAATTCGGTTTCTTTTATCAATTTCTCACGCTTGTTAGATACCTGGTATGAAGTAGGTGTCACAATTAGAAGAAAGCAAACAAAAATTCATACAATCCTAATCAATTGTTTCTTGACCTCCGTGAACTTCAGCCCTCGAGTTCAACTTCACCTCGAAACCATGCTATATTTACCTAGTGACCCTCCCAGTGTTTTTTTTTAATTGGGTCTGAGGTGTCTCATTTTTTGAATGCCAGGGTCAAATCTCTAGTACCGTTTCTGCGAGTCTCATAACATTAGCTTTCTTAGTTTTCAATTGGGGGAGGGATTCGTCAATTTTTTTCCCATTTTCTGGCATAGCAGGTACTTTATTGTTTTATTGATCTTTTTTTAAGTCGACCCTTTGTTTTAGTAGTTAACTTAATGACGGCCCGCCAGCTCAATTTTTCACGCTTGTTAGATACCTGGTATCAAGTAGGTGTCACAATTAGAAGAAAGCAAACAAAACTTCATACAATGCTAATCAATTATTTCTTGACCTCCGTGAACTTCAGCCCTCGAGTTCAACTTCACCTCGAAACCATGCAATATTTACCCAGTGACCCTCCCAGTGTTTTTTATTTAATTGGGTCTGAGGTGTCTCTTTTTTTTGTATGCCAGGGTCAAATCTCTAGTACCGCTTCTGCGAGTCTCATAACATTAGCTTCCTTAGTTTTCATTTTGGGGAGAGATTCGCCAATTTTTTCCCATTTTCTGGCAGGTACTTTATTGTTCAATTGATCTATTTTTAAGTCGACCTTTTGTTTACTGTAGTAGTTAACTTAATGACAAATCAATCTGACGCTTATGCTACTATGGCATGCAAAACGGTAGAATCGCCAATTCTACAGTGTTCCCTTCTCGTCTATTATCTTCCGAATAAGGCTAACACAAAGTTTAAGCTTATCATTCTGAGGTATTGTTCCCTATAGACCCAGCATAGCATACATACCCAATCGTACACGAGTTGTGCCGCAGCGAACCGTGGGATTCAGTTTCTGTAGACTCTTACAGAACCAATTTCTCTGTTTAGTTTTCAAGGTCGCCTCATTGAGTGAAGCAACCAAGAGTCTAAGAAAGATATTTAAGGCGTGGTGAAATGCTTCCACCATTCTATTAAAACAGTCACCATGAATTTCGATCAGTTTCTATCCGTCTTACTGATGGAGATTTTTCTAATGCACCTATAATTGTCTTAGATGAGGTTAGAAAGAGAGAAAGAGTCAGAGAGAGAGAGAGAGAGAGAGGGAGAACGATTTTAAAGTTTTAATCAATGCAATCCAGCAACTTCACACTTCTTACCTCTCATTTCAAGTCCCCGACTTTTCTTCTTCTGACATTTCCATCTGTCCACATGCTGCCTGCAGACCTGCTGCGGCACCAGCCAGTCATTTCTTCCGTCTTGAACCGTCACTTGATCATCGGGTGGACACTAACACTGCTTCAGGACCTCTCAATCAGATGCAACCCAGCCCCAGTCAACTTCTGCTTCCCCGAATGACTCCACACTTTTCAATCGATCAATTAAATTGTGGAAGTAGGCATTCTTTCAATTTTTAGGCCCCAATAACCTTTTTTGGCCGAATCCACCTCGTTCTGCAGCTTTGTCGATGTATTTTATACTGTTCTCCATTCCATTTGGGACTCGAAGCCTCGTCCTCCCAAGACAACGAACCTAAGTCCAAATGAAATGTTGCACTTCGCCCCAGGTTTTAACATCTCACTGTTCATGCTTAAAACGAAACCTGCATTCTGCTTGTACCAAAGGAGTCCAAGTGTTAGAATTTCATCTCTGCCATCAACCACCAAGACTTCTGTCTATTTTTGAAATTGTCCCAGCTCAAAAACGAGCGAAGTTTTTCCCGCTACAATAAAGGGACTCCCGCTTTTGTCTCAAGGATTTCCTAGGCTTGCCTTAAGAGCGCTTCTGATCCAATAAACCGGTAAACTTTGTTGATTAACAGAGTCCTTTCGAGTTCCGGAACCAGTTAAACTTTGGCTTTCCTGTCGCTGACATAACCATCTGCAAATAGGCGACATGGCATCCAGTAATTGTCGATTTGTTCCACGACCTTTTTATTGTTGTCCGTTGTTGCCTCACAGCAATATTCTTCTCCCTTGTAAGCTTTGATCTGCTTTTTTGCTCCTTCTTCCTGCCCAGCTACCAACTGCATTGGCGATAATTCAAAAAAAAAACTCTTTTTTTTTGAGGTCGGGAAGCTGGTTCGCATTCAAACGACACAGCTGAGTTCAGATCGGCATTCGTGAAAAAATTTTGTTCTTCTTCATCTTGGAAGCTTCCCAGACCCTCTTTTATCCAAATCGTAGTCAGGTCCATATCCGAGGTTAACTCATAGCTCTGCATCACAATGACTGGCATCACTCCTCGCTGGGTATCCAAATTGAGCTGGAATGTAGTTTAACCCAAAACAGCGTCTTCTCGGAAATGTTCTTCTGATGTCTCTAGTAGCGTTCCAATAAAAGGGAGAGTTGGCGGTCGTCGCTGCAGCGTCTCGAAGGCATCCAGTCGCAGCAGGTTGCAGACTAGTTCGTCATCTATTTCTGTGTCCATGTAAACCCCGTTTGCGAAAGTATTCACAAATTTTCTCCGAGGTTCCTCCGAGCCTATACTTCCAGGTGCATCTACCACAATCCCTCCTAAGACCTCCAGTTCAAACTCACTGAGCGTGGAAATCAAAAACTTGGTTTCTTCGTTTACGGTACACCCTTTTCTGCTGTCCGTTAGTCCCTGTTCCGAAAAGTCAGTCTCAACAGCTTCCCTAATGGTACGACCACTCTGTCCATGGAGTCCGTCGTCATTGTATATCTCTGCCTACACGCATATAACTTGGAGCCTCAAGTTCACTGCTCTCACCCCACACATTTTCAAAATTATGTTGCATCGGTTCTTCATAGGCTTCAAAGATCACCTCAACCATCCCATCACTTCCAGTCCTTAACACTCCTTTTGGACGTTTGAAAAGCATCCCACATCGTTCTTCTAGTTTGTTCAGGCTCAAGACCACGTCGACTACTATTTCAGTTGGCGTCACCACCACAACATCCATCCAATCCGTGAATATCCCAATCAACACATCCACTTATGCCTGCCCATAAACAGCTACATCACTAACCTGGTCGTCTCACCACTCCTTGAGTTTGCCACTGAACGCTCCAAGTGGAGGAGAATTTTCCAGAATCATGAAAGCACAGATGATCATCAAGTGAACCCAAACTGTCTAAACTAGTTCCATACGGACTAGAAGGCTGTCTATAAACCAATCAATGAAGTGATTCTCCGGATACACCTCGCACGATCTGTCGGCCAATTCTAGTAGACCAAGTTTGACCGTTCGATCTTTATCTTCGTCAAGACTCCTATCACTGGCTATCGACAGCTCGTTGTGAACCGTCGTGGTCCATTAGTTGACCAAACTCGTATATGGCGTCTAGTATTCTACGGTCTAGAGTTGCGAAGCACTGAGGACCACATCGGAGTCAAGGTCGCTGTTGCCGACAACGATCATTGTGAACATTTCCTTGAAGCTTCCAATCTCGAACATCGCCTTGATGTATCCAATTGCGTTTGATTTTCGTTTTTTTTCCTGCGAAGGTTCCTTTGAAATTGCATTGAGCCTCTGGACAGCGGCAACATACCTCAGGAGCTCAAGCAATCTTTCAGATATCAAAATGCAATCGGTCGTATCATTTGATATCCATTAATTTGTCGCAAAATTTGCCCTACACGAAAGCTTGCATTGTGTCCGCATGTTGGAATCTAGGTACAGTTTTTCCTCTTTCCGGCTTTCTGCGATCATGGGAAAGGGCCACACTCTGCCACAGCCTGCTTTCGTCCACAGGAGGGCCATTCTTTTTCAGTAATGGCACCGAGCTACCATCCGCATGAATACAGCGCCGTTGATAGCCGCCTGATTTTCTTTCCACTGTGCTGAGACTAATCAACATTGGTCTGGACAAATTCTCGCCAACTTTCCCAATTATAACACATATCTCCAGCTTCATGAATAACAGCACCTTCTTGTCTTAGACCACAGAAGTTCCTCAGTTTTTTCTTTGGGTGCATTATTCTGACCTCCACCTAGTTGATCCTGTTCCAACTGCCAACTATTCCTAGTTTGGCTCCCAGCAAAAGGACATCGTCTTTATGAATAACCCAATCCATTTTCTGGGTCGTTATTTGACCAATTCCCCTAACACAGTTCGTTGCCGAATCCAAAGATTGTTGTTCGCTCGACCCAGAAAGCTCACATGGGAGCTTCATTAAAGAAATTCTCGATAAGTCATCTCATTCAAAAATGCTTTCACTCTTCTTAACGGCCGCAGAGTTTCTTCTTAACGGCTTTCCCTCTATACCGTGTAATAGCAGGGGACACTAAGACACGATCTTATCTACAATCACGAAAGGTTTAGTTTCGTGGTCAGATTAAATCGGCCCTCAATGTATTACGCAACTTCTCTCTTCTTTTATGCTCTTTTCGGCCCTCTTCATGCATTTCTAGCTATTTCAACAAATCGTGGGCACAATAAAAAAAATCTGCATCACAACGAAATTAAAAGCAACCTACAATCCTTTTAATGAGCTACTATTTTTTAGTAACTTCTATAACGAATTCCACGTTTCGTTCCATTCATCACTTCGTTAACTCTATCGTCGTCAACCCTCACTTGACGCAACCCCAGACTCGCCTACTCCAGCAGCGCAACTCGCTCACAAAGTTATTTCATTTCGTTACTCAACCCGTTTCAGGCGAAACTCGCTCACACAAATATGTGAACCTGGTACCAAACTCTGGTTCAAATCATATAGACTAATCACTGACAACTGTGGTACACATTTAGCCTCGGTCCAAACCACAGTGTTGTCCACGGACCAAATATTCTTCTCGGCTTGCTCAAATGTTCACTCTGTAACTGAGAATGAACCGTTCGCTCTCTTAGCGTAAGTGTTCTAACTCTCGAAGGCTCTCCGGTACCATCCAGTTCCTTATCTTTTATTACACTAAGTTTTAGTTAAGTCGCGCCATTCTATCATTCCTGGTATCCGCTTAATTCTTCTTAATTCTTAAGCATTCCAAATGTTTTATGACCATGCTCGTCCCCTTCTCAACACTGCCATGTGCCAAGTTCGCATTCTTTTATCAATCTTTTCACGCTTATTAGATATCCGGTATGCAGTAGGTTTCACAATTCGAACAAGCAAACTTAGTTTTTATTATCCTTCTCAACTAATTCTTGACCTCCGTGAAGTTCAGCCCTCGAGCTCAACACAACCTCCCAACCATGCTATGTTTACTCAGTGACCCTGCCAATGTCTTCTTTTAATTATCCCGTTAACCCAATAATTATCCCGTTGTGTTCTCCTTTTTCAGAACCTTTTTCATGAGTACCTAAATCATTTCAAATTAAGCCAACAAGTCACCCTCTTGGAGCCAAGTAAAATTTCCGTATGTTGGTGTTAATTAAAAACTGAATTATTACGACGCAGTCCTACTATTGCCAATTTTCTCTGGGATTATTTTTCTTCAATCTAATTGAATTGCTAATAATAGTTTATTCGCCAACTTATGCTGAACCCAATATTTACCAGGTCAACTTTGAATTATTTCTGCTACCCAAGGTTGCTATATCTATCAACTTCTGCTTTAGTTCCCAATTCATAAATTCCCTCCTAATTATTAGTAGGGTGACTATTTCTCATTTCCAAAAAGTTGGGGCTGAGGAATAGGAGATTTTGCAACTTTGAGGGCATAACGCCCAAAGGTCAACAAACCAAAGGGCACCCAGGGTTCACCCGGGAACAAATTTCCTCGGGCAGGTTCAGGGTCTCATAGGAGTCCTAATTACCAAGTTCCACCCATATTCCATCAATGTTTTCTAAGTTATCTCATTTCTGAGGTCCATTATCATTCTTCCCGGAAAAAGGCTACCATTACCGGCAGGGGCAGCTGGAGGAGTTTTAGTCACTTGGGTTCATTTTCCAGCGGCGGGGACTAGTAACTTTTGCCGCTATAAAATAAGTATGCCCTCGTCCATTATTTTGCCTAAATGGCCTCTTTCCTGTCTAAGGGTGTGTTTTTTCAATTGCTAATAGCTTCCGATCCAACCGTTGAAAATGGTTCACTGTATAACACAAGATATATCTTGCCATTACATATCATCCTTCCAAATTGCGTTTATTGGGGTCCGATAAACGACTTCCAGATGTTAGGGGTGGGTTTGTTCATTTCGAGCATAAAATTGGTTGGTGTTCTGGTGGTCTGGGATTCTAAACTTAAGCTTCCCTGAACTAGGCCTGCAACATAACAGAATTTAATCCTGATACTGCCGCTAGATGCCGAATTCCGATACGATGATTTACACTTCCGGGGCCGTTATCACTTGCCCCCTTGGGTCTGAGGGGTGTCTTTTTTGTATGCCCGGGTCAAATCTTCTCTTGTACCGCCTCTCTGAGTTTCATAACATTAGCTTCCGTAGTTCCCATTTGGGGGTGGGGATCATCGATTTTGTTGTTTTTCAAGTTTCTGGAATAGGAGGTACTATATCTTCGAACATTGAACTATTTTCGACTCGACCTTTTGTTTGCTGTACTACTTAACTTGAATGACTAATCAATCTCAGGCTCAGGTTACTATGGTATGCAAAAACACTAGAATTGACAATTCTGCACATGCAGTAGAATAAAAAATGGGACCTCTTGGACTATCAGGGCGTCGATATCCTGATGGGGATGATGGGGCAAACACAACCACGCCATTCCCCCTGAATTCCTTTATCCAACCCTGATAATCCCTTGTAATATGCTCCCAAGACTCTTTACATTCCTTGAAAACTATAAAAATTGACAGGGTGAAAAAATTTTCAGCAACAGTTTTTTCCTTAAGTAGAATTTATAAAATAAAATTTATTGTACTTACTGAAAGAACAAAGCAAAACAAAAAACAGTGTCTTCATATTGAGAGTGCTTCTGTTTTCTATTGAATTTTCACCAAAAGAAGAGATGTGTCAACTGTTTTGAACTTCTATTTTGACAAGATTAAACTCAGGTTTGCACAATTTGCCGTTGTCGAATCAATTCGAGCTGTAGTTGCTTTTCAGGTCAAATATTGATTGGAATAAATCAAATTGACTCAAAGTTCTGAAACAGTCTAAAATTGAAAAACTGAACGGCAGTTTTTTGAGCCAAAAATAACGCCCACTTAATATATTGTACAAAATAAACAACATTTGGCTTAAATTCTATACTTTTGGTATACCGAAAAGATCAAGTTGACCCTGAAACGATCATATCGACACCCACAAAATCTTCAAGGTTCAATTCGCAGTAGTCAATTTGGAAACGTATCAAAAGCTGAGAGCAATTTTTTCTCCTGTCATTGGAAGCAGGGACGGTCTCCTTTTTTAGGTTGATCAAACTGATTTTCCGAGCTCTCAAAAATCGTTATAAAGACCCTAATTTGACCAATGTTTTTGCGGAGCAGGCGAAATTTTGAAAAAAAAACATATTAGAAAAGTTTTAATAATTTTTTGAAAATGTTTGCCCAAATCGCGTTTTTTGGGCTCGCACACTCCCCTCAAATTTAGTATATACTGGCGCCAAAGGCGCCTTTGAAAAAATTTTAGGGTCAGTCAGCCAACAATGGAGATAGTACAGGGGAGGGAATATAGGTCGGCAGTACAAAATAGGTAGCCAGGGGGTCGAAAAGAAGCTCCGCCCTCCCCCCCCCCCTGAATCCCCTCCTGCCCCCTGAATCCGCCGATGATTGGAAGGGAACTTATCAAAAAGCAACTGACTTTGTTTCAAAAGGACGATGAAAATTGTTCAATCGAGTAGTCAATAAGCTCGGTTGTTCATTTGAAGAACATATTTAAAAGCGGACACACCAGCTGAGAGAAGTTTGGGTCCATGGTTATTTCTAAGTACAGTCATTTGGTCTTTTTAGCTTTCAAGCGATGAAGTGAACGAAACTACTTAGACGATTCTTCCGTTTTCTCTGCAAATAATGAGATTCACGATTGAAATTTCGACACATGATGGTTGAGGCTGTTTCCCAGAAGAGAGCGAGCTGATAAGAAACTTGCCATTTAAGTAGCGGGTGACAGAGATATGTTCTTAGTGCCAAAAAATCCTCTTAAACAGCAGAATTTAGGGTTAAATTTTTTCGTTAAGGACTTCGAGGACCTCATTTGGATTTTACATTTCATAAAACCGAGCACAAAAAAATGAATCAGCTACAAAATTAATTTAAGCCAACTTCTGTCTAAGAGCTTCACAAATGTTTAAGTTCGTTTTTAGCTCAAGAAAATTGTAGAAGGGTCTAGCCTAGATCCTTAGTTTTCCAACTAAAAACTATTAAATCCAAGTTTTTCAAACTGCCTCTGATGTTCACTGAGATTTATTTGGCACTGAAAACACTTTTCTGACGCCCTCAGTACAGTCATTTCGAAAAACATACTAGAAAAGGCGTTTTAGGCATTTTTTGAAGATTTTGCCCAAAAAAATGACCAAACCACGCCTGCAAACAACTTTTACCGTTTTTTTATCCGGCTTAGCTTCTGAAAAACAGTTTCATCCATCATACGTCAACTGTAAACTGTGATTTTTTTATTGCAGAAAAAATAGAAAAAACTTTAAAACTTTTGGGTTCATTTTCTTGCTTTACAACTAAAAGCATGCTTCTAAATCCCGCGACTGCAAAACAAAAGCTTGCAAATTGACTGCTCGCTGAAGAAAAAAATATATAAGATTCATTTATCATACAAGAATGTTTTAAGAAAAAGAACTGTGACATTTCAAAAAAAAATAAAAAGAGAAGTTGATTTGATTTTTTGTTGCTTTTTGTACTTCAGTAATTTTTTATGTTTACTGATAGACTAGTCAGACATTTATTAAAGTTTTACACCACATATTGCTGAAAAAGTTTTGCTCAAGACTAGAAAAATTTTTGGAGACTGCTTAAGCGTATCAATTTAAAGGATTTTTTTACGTTATTGAAGAGCCTTAGAAAAACCAAAGTGTCTGGATTAGATTTGACTGCAGAAAAAAACTATTTGTGCAACCAATCTGATTTACTTTCTGCTAATTGAGCTAGATCAATTAAAATTGATTGAAGAAAGTCAAATTTAAAGTATCAGATAATCGCAGGATTAGCATACCTTATACATCTTTGTTAAGTGTTAAGAGATTTTGGATTCCAAGCTACAAAAACATATTCTTTCAAGAAAGTAGCCAGAACTTGAAAGATACTGAGTTACGAGCTGCAACTCAAAATGTTCGAAATGTTCATTTCTTATAGGATACCAACTAGACTTCAAGTTCTTCCTGAGAATATGCGAGAATTTTGTAGGACTGCGATTTCTTGCAAGATTCGAAACTATACAACAAACTGAAGTTCATCTATATCCGGGAAGGGATCAATGTGAGAATCTACCACAGCGTGTTTACAGATCTAAATTGCCGACTTTCACTTTGCAAAAGCGGGGGACACCAATACTGGGTGTTCTACAATCCCAAAAGAATTATGTTATTGGTCAGACTAAATCTGCCGATCAAAGGATTACGCTACTTCCTCCTTTGTTGATGCTCTCTTCGGCTTTATCTTGAATTCCTAGCTCAGCAAAACGTGGGTACAATAAGTAAGTTCTTTTTCATTCCGCAAAATAAACAGAAGCAAAAGTAATTTACAATGCCCTTAATGAGCTAACTGATATTAAATACTTCTAAAAAGAAGCCCGCGTTTCGCTCTGTCCAATCTCTTCGTTAACTCACTCGTCGATGATATCTTGATTCAAAACTCGCCAAATCTAACAGCAAAACTCACTGACGCAACTAAGTGAAACCTGTTATAAACTCCGATTCAATTAATTAAACTCATTAGCTAACAATTGTTACCTCCAAAACTATTCCAATTGCAATTACTCGAAACCTAGCCATATTTCAGCTCAGTTCACTATCTCGCTAAATCAGTCACTGAGACACAGAGTCACTCAGCCTGGCACTTTTCCTCCAGCCTTCGGAGATTCAATTTGAGAATCCACGTTACAGCTCATTAATAAATCCTGTTTTCTTACTGATGAGAACCAACCGTTCGCTCTCATAGCACAATAATTTTTCCCATGGGTTAGGCTCTTTGTCGATATTTCTGCTATGTTTGTCTTGTTAAGGTTCGATTATCCCTACAAGCCTTTTCATTTACTTCGGTAAAGTGACCCCTTTCTTAAAGTCTTAATTGAATGATTTCAATGACGGCACTAGTTCTGAGTTCGAAATTCAGTTTAGATATCTGTAATCATGTTGAGCAAACTTAAAGTCCAATTTCATCTATAAATCAAGTTAAGTTTAATTATACAATCTCGAGATTGGTCATTTATTTGCTTTTCCACTGATCGTATTGATTTGTTAATGGTAAGCTGCAAACTTTTCATTCAACTTTGCAATACTGCATGCATTTATTAAGGTAAAAATGTTAAAGGAAGTCTGATTGTGGCAGTAAAAATTGTTAGGTTCACCGATCCTGCAGACTTCAAGTCTATTGTTCTCCTTCAAGTCTATTGTTCTCCAGAATAATTTTTTGGCTTTTCTTTAACCATTGAATTATCTTAAGTGATTGGTAGCTTGAGCCCTAAAATTCAAATCGTGAATTCCTTTCTATCGAGTAACATATCAGTCGCTACCCCTTCAGATGGAATACAGACCGCAATATTCACGCCTAAGTTGAACTACCGTGTTCTAACCCTTTAGCTACCTATCCCTTTACCGATTCTATGTTTTATATGGTTGCAATGCGCGGGTTTTATTTACCCTAGACTCCCGCATAAGTAATCTATCAAACATAGCTCCAGAGAATACTTTCTCAGAAGCAACCAAAAGTCTAGAGAATTATTCTAAAAAATCGTGAAAAGCCCAATTCTTTTTCAGATTTGCAGAGATCCTTTTTTGATCGTTAAATCACTACTCAACTATGATAATTTCTAATCCAATGATGAGTAGTAATGATCAGACTAGAAAAGATTTTTTTTTAAAGTTTCACTCACTGAACGGTGGCTTTTTACTAACTTTCCGACCTCTCACCTCAAGTCCCTTACATCGCTCCTCCTGTCATCTGTCTGCAGTTGCCGGTACTCATGCTGTGGTATCATCCAGTCATCCGACTCCCCCGAAACATCTGGTGGACGCCCATAAAAATCATGGATGTAGACGGCCTTAGCAACTCTGAGCCATTTTTTTCTATTGTCAAGGACATCTCGTTTTTTGAACTCGGTGGGTCTTTTCGACAATCTTGAAGACTTGTCAAATCTTTCATTTTTTGGCTTGTTTCCGCATTTACCGAATCGCGCATAGGTAGACGACCTTCCGATATTTCTTTCTTTTTATTCGTGGGGTTGTATCCAAGTAGAGTCCGTCCCCCATAAAACACTGCAGTCATTGATCTGATGTGTTTCAATTACCACTCTGTCTTCTCTCAGGCAGCTTTCTGCAGGGTGGGAGTAAGCTGCTGGCTCATTGTCGGTGTCTGATTCTCCGTCGTAAATTTTGCCCAGCAAGCCCGTTTCATCATCAGCAGATTAAATCGCACGAGTTGCTTCATCATGCTTCTTACATCCAGTCAGCGCGATCATACCACGGATGTCAAATCGAGGTGAGAGCAAGGATACCATTAATCGACTAAAAACTGGAACGAAATCAAGTTTGGTTTCCTCTTCCGAACAAGGCGGGTAATCGCCTGCGGCTTCGTTACATTCGCCGCAGTATTCCGTAACCGTATTGCCGGATCGGCCAGCTTGCGTTGATCTCTCAATCAATTCTAAACTTCGAAAGTCAACTTCATCCGACGCTGATTCACGAGGTCGTTCGTCCGTCGTTGAGATCGCATCAAGTTCGCACTTGCCGAGGCAGGCACTTCATTATCGTGGATTTCTGGTTCACAATTTAGCGATTCCGCTGCTTCATGGTCATCTGCCCTCTCTTACTTGTCTCCTTTCCGCTACGAACTTGAAGACCCGGTCTCGCTCGACGTTTAACTTCAACTCTTGATGAACTATTGCACTCTGCATCCGGCTTCAGGGTCTCTTCCCTCGTATCAAGAACAAAACTTTTGTTACGTTCATAGCAAATGAGTCCAAGTGTTAGATCAACATCCTGTGCCTTAACCATCAAAATATCAGTCCGTCTGCGAAACTTAACGAGCTGAAGAACCACTGAAGTTTTCCCAGCCGCCACCAAAATATTTCCTGTCTGCTTTTCCACAATTTCTTCGTGATCTTCCAAGGGTGCATCCGATCTGACTAAATGATAGTTCTCGTCGCTTATCAGAGTCAATTGATTATTCAGATCCACTTTTGCATTCACAGCCTTGTTGTTCACATAGCCATTTGTGAATTGTCTGATGGGCATATAGTACCTATCGTCTGTCTCTACGGGAGTCGCTACTGTCACTTCATTTCTAGCTTTTTCGAGGACCAAAACCAATGGTTCCTCATTTTTGCGTACGGCCATCGGCTCGTCATCTTCTCCGTTTTTCTGAACAACTGACTGTTCTTGAGCCTCCTCTGCATGTTCGATTTTAGTCGAATCCCCTTTGAATGAAACTGCCGAGCTTGGAACTCGTGAAAAACTTTTTCGGTTTTCCATCATAGAAACTTCCCAAGCATTCCTTCATCCATCGATTACTTAGAACCATGTCCGCACATCTCGCACATTTCTGCAATACAGACTAACGTTGCTGCAACGTCTGGGAAGCATCCAGCCGCATCAAATTACCAGCAACTTGTCGTCAATTTCTGTGTCCATGTACATGCCATTCGCAAACGCGTTCACCAATTTCCAGCGAGTTTCGACTGGACTTGTTCTTCGTTCATTGTTCGAATCGTCTTCTGTTGCGACCGCATCCTTACCCTTGCTGGGTATAGAGTCGGAAAATTTCGTTTTGTTGCGGACAGTAAGATCTGTTTCATCGCCACTGGGTCGCAGCGTGAAGGCGTCTCTTCCAACAGTTGCGTTCATTACACCAAAAACTTTCACTGACCAATGAGGCTGACTGGTGTTCGTCTTTGTCTTTGATTGCAGCGCTTGAGGCCTCTCTCTTTCTGCTCTCCTCAAGCTAGTTTTTGAAGCGGTGTAGCATCGATACTTCAAAGACTTTGGTGATCACCTCTACCGTTACTTCCCTTCCAGTCCGCAGCATACCTCTAGAACGACCGAGAAGCTTTCCATGTCGTCCATTCAGTTGCCTGAGGCTCAGCGCCACGTTGACATCTCAGTGGCCAACACCACATCAACATCCAGTCGCTCAGAGAATATCCCAATCTGCCTATTCAATGCCGGTGGATCATCCCGTTGAGCGCCTCAAGCTGAATCGAAGTTTCTAGGATCATGGACACGCAGATTTTCGTCGACTTGACTGCAGATATCACTTCCAGCTCCATCCAAAAATTAAGAATGTCGACAAACTCATCGAGCAAGGGCTTCTTCATATAATCCGCGGTTGATCCTTCGACCACTTCCAGCAGCACCCCACTACCTATTGAGTTGTCGTTAAAATCTCGTCTCAAATAATTCGCAGCTTTGATATGGCGTTCGATTGTCTAGGTCTGTTTGTTGACCATACTCGTACTCGGCTTCTTCGATTCTTCCGCAGTTTGAATCGATATCTTCTTTTCATCCCAACCGTTAGTTCCTCCGGCACGATCGTCAATACGCTCGCTAATTTCACATAGCATCAGTCTCGTGGAAGATTGATGTTTTCTTATCGACCACAAGTAGACCATAATATTGTTTGAGTTCCTGAGTAACAAGGACCACCACATCAGAGTCAAGCACGTAGTTGCGACAACGGTTATTCTGAACACCTCCTCGAACCTTCAAAACCCGACATTCGCCTTGATGTATCCAACTGCGTCATTTTTTCTATATTTTCAGTTGAAGGTTCTTTTCATTTTCAATTGAATTTCCGGAAAGTGGCAACGTACACGAGGAGCTTAACCAAACCTTCGGATATCGAGTTGATTTTCCCCAAACGAAGTCACACCTCTAGTCAGCCCATTGAAATCTTGGTGGACCAACTTCTTCTGCCGTCACTCGTGATCCTCGGAATGAGCCATACTCTGCCACGTTCTGCTTTCATTCAAAAGAGGACCGGTCTATTCCAGCAATGGCACCGAACTAACATCTGAATGAATACAACACTTTGATAATCTACTCTGATTTCTGATTTTCTCTTCAGCGAGCTGAGACTAGTTAACATGTGTCTGAACAATTTCTCGAAGACGATAACTGCTACTTCCTCGGTTATATCGCTATATCCAACTTCATGAACGTCCAGCCATGAATGACTGCACCAAGTTGGTTCTCCAGTTCTTTCCTCGGATGCTTCGTTTCGAAAAACCTCACACTTCCTTGTTCAGCTCCTAGCAGAATCACATCGTCAGTTCTTGTTTTGAAGAACCCTTCTGTTGATGCTAGGATGAAGCAATCATTGTCGTGGTTTTTGTGATTTTTTACTCCAACACCCGTTGTTGCTGAGTCTAAATAACGTTAATCGCACGATAAGGAAAGCCAACCCAGGAGAGCCAATGTGAATTTTCACTTTACAAATGCGGGGGACTTTAATACTACTAAAGTAGTTCACAAAAGTTGCTCAGATTGGTGAAGTTTGTGGGCTGCAAGCTGCACGTTAATGGTGTAGTTGAGGTTATTCGTGAAACCAAATGTCTGAAAAGCTTCCACAAGATTGCAAATGAAAAATGAAATTTCATAAAAGGTTGATTAAATTGTGTCGAAGGCGTGGAGAGTTGCTGTAGTCTGTTGATGTAGTGGTTGACACTTATGCCTGGCCTTCCAGATCGTAGTTCTAGTTCGTGAAAAGCAGTTGCACACATATGGCTGTTGCATTAAAATCAGGCGATAGCTTGATGCTACTTTTCGGCGTCGTAGTTTGGTTGACTGTGAGCTTGTCCAGTCTGATCTTTAGTAGTCGTGATGTCTGAGTAATTGTTGAAGATGAAACAAGAGCGTTTTAGGCTACTGTGATGATGTGAGTCTGAGGCGTGAAATTGGTCAGAGGAAACGGTAATGCAGCAAAACTAATCGATGGCAGAATAGCTGTTGCATGTTGCTGTTGATTGTTTGGCAAAATGTGATTGTTGTCGATTGATGTAGACATTTGCCTGCTGAAAATGAAGGTTGTTGCTTTTCTGTCCAGGTTCGTCGAGTTAGCGTGAAAGCGTTAAGCGCGCTTCGACTACTAGAAGCAATTTGAAGATTGGGTGCTTTTTATCGTTGGGTTGGGCGCTATTGTTTGCTACAGAAGTTGTCTAGGTTGCAATGCTGTTTCATAGGGGTAGTCTTCTGAACTCGCTGACGAGGTCATCTAATTTGTCTTCAAATCCAGTGAGTGTTGATATGGTGTCAACACTGGCTGTGAGTCCCCTTTCGGATGGTGGATGAGACCAGATGCTTCAGAAGTGAAGAAGTTTCTGTTCGAATTCTGCTGATTCAAAGTCCGTTTCTTTTTATGCAATGGATTTTGCGATTCGGCTGAGGGGTCGTTCCAGTCGTTCAATTAAACAATTGCACTGTCTTGGTTACACTCCTAGGAATTCTGTCGTTAAAAACTATGTGATTTGTATCGTACGGTGTTGTTGATGCCGTTGATGAGCTGTCGAATGACGTTGTAGTGTTTTTAACTCTGCTGTGATAAATTTCTATTGCTATCTTAATCTCAAATTACTAAAGAAAGAGATAATTTTAAATTTCTGTTTTCAGGTATCAGAAAAAAAAGAATATCAGAGCTGTAGATAACTGTATATGTCTCCCTGATACTAGGTATAGACATTTTTTTTTTCGTTATTTCAGTTACCCGAACTTTTTACGCAATGAGGACGTTAAGTTCTAAGAAAACCGGTAAAAACCATAACCAATTAAAACACGATTGCAAAATACTCCAGGGCAAAATTACAAGTTTTTCCATTCAATTGGTTTCCTTCTTTCAAGAACAAAACTCCCAGTTACAGATTTTTGTGTTCACAAGTTTTTC